>NC_044035.1:242892394-243199001 GCF_901765095.1 Microcaecilia unicolor | reverse complement strand
CAATATTCCTATGGGCACCTACACAGCATGCGCTAATTTTGTGCACGTGCTAAAAACACTAGTGCACCTTAGAAAACAGGGTCCTTAGTGAGTAAAATGTTGTAATAATCAGGGGCGTAGCCAGATAGCCAATTTTGGGTGGACATGAGCCCAAGGTGGGTGGGCATGGAATTCCCTCCCCCAGCCCCTCCAGTTTGCCCTTCTTTCCACCCCTCCCTGCCCACAAACCCCAAATATTAAATACTTGAGCCGGTGGGGTCCCCAATCTCTGCCAGCTGAAGATTTCCTCCTACTACTTGAGCAGCCAGCACTCTTCCAAATGGCAGCCGGCAGCACTTGCCTCAAACTGATGCTGCTGCCAGCAGGCCGTGCATGCTCAGTGCTTTTGCATGTGTGAAAACTGAGCATGTGCAGAAGGGCCGGTCTTAGCGTCAGCTCAAGGCAAGTGATGCGGGCTGACATTTGGAAGAGCACTGGCTGCCCAAGGACAGAAAATCTTCAGCTGGCAAGGTTTGGGAATACCCACCAGCCATAGCAAGAGTGTCACAATTTTGGGTGGGCCTGAGTCCAAAGTGGGTGGGCCCTGGCCCACCCAGGCCCACCTGTGGCTATGCCACTGGTAATAATACTGTTGGATTGTTGGTTCAATAATGAAAATTTGATAATTAATGTGACTGTTGAGCAGACTGGAAGGACGATGCAGGTCTTTAACTACTGTCATTTATGTTATTGTGCATGAATTCTGGTACCCAAAGCCGCCCAAGGAAAAAGTTGTAAGGTCACTTACTTTATGATAGCTTATTTTATTTGAAATACTTTTCTACAGGGTGAAGCAAAAAAGGGGCCCTTTTACTAAGGCGCACCGAAAAAATGGGCTGTGCTAGTGAAGGCGCATGTTTTGGGTGCACGTAGATCCGTTTTTCAGCGCCCCTGTAAAAAAGGCCTTTTTAAAATTTTTGCTGAGGGGGTCACGTGATGCTTTAGGGCAAGGCAGACGTGGTGCCGAGTTCTCCTGGGCCCCGACTCTCAAAAAACCCTGCAAACTGTGGAGAAAAATTGCTGACTGATAGGAATAGCGACAGCACATCGCATGGAAAAATTTTTGAGTGCTTCAACAGCAACAATGGCGCCAAAAAGCACTAAAAAAGAAAAAGAGAAGCCGAAGACGACTGGCGGAGTGGAAGAAAGCCCGCCACAATCTGACGCCGCGGTATTCTCGGAAGAGCAGCTGCGTCAAATAGCAAGCACTGTAGGAACAGTGATCGAGCCGATCCAGATAAAATTTGATAAGGTCTTTGCTCAGCTGACGACGCTGGAAGAACTTTTAACAGACACAGTGAGAAGGACTGAAGAGGTAGAACAGCGGATGGTGGCAATGGAGGAGGCACTTCCCCCTGCTTTGCAGCAGGTGAGAGCGCTAGAGACCAAAACCGGGTCACTTGCGGAAAAACTTGATGAACTTGAAAATAGATCTCGTCGGGCAAATTTAAGAATAATAGGCTTACTGGAATCTGTGGGAGCCTCAGTGCTGCCGTCGGTGTTGGAAAAATGGCTGTTGCAGGAGTTTGCATTGTCCGACCATGCGGGGCCTTTATGTTTGGAGAGGGCCCACCGCATAGGCCGACAGCAAGATGGCCGACGCAGCCCGCGAACTGTGATTCTGAAGGTTCACAATTACATCCATAAGGAAGAGATTTTAAGAGGATACAGACAAAAAGAGAACGAGACTAAGTTTGATGGTCATCAAATCCTCATCTTCCAAGACTACTCTGCAGCCTTACAAGAGAAGAGGAAACTGTATTTCCCGCAATGCAAACGCTTGCATGAGCTGAATATTCAGTTCATGCTGACATACCCAGCGATTCTAAAAATCAAAGAGCAAGGACAATGGAAAGTTCTAGGATCACCTGAAGAAGCAAAGAAATATGTACAGCAGCTGGAACAGAGAGAAAGGGCAGCTGTGGGTAATGACTGATTGAACTGCTGTGTATATGAATGTACTTGGCTAAAGCTGTGACATTAAGCATTGTCGGTTGATAAGCAGGGTTGTTATATTGGTTAAATATTAGAACATAAGAGTCGGGGGCCAGGAGGCTAGGAAACCCCTAAGACCCACAGTAAATGGGCAGTTGTCATGAGGGCTGGAGGGGTGAAGAAAAGGGGAACCAAATGAGAGGGGGGAGGGGGAGGGATGGGGAAGGAAGGGGAGAGGAGAAGGGGAGGGGGATTAGGGGTAAGGAAAAAGCACAAGATGATAATGAACCTAAATACTATTATTATTGCTTGTCTAACTGGTACCAATTTATGCTATTAATGCTATGGTGTGCGGTGGGGGATATACTCCCTTGGGGCAAGGCTGGGTGCCCTGGGGAGAAAGAACACAGAGATCATTTAAAGTTCAGACAGTCAGAGAGCTGGCACGGGGCCTAGGAAAGTACGAATAATCTCCTGGAATGTTGGAGGCATTACTTCCCCCATTAAGAGAACTAAAATACTGGCGGCCTTAAAACGTCACGGAGTGGGGATAGCATGCCTCCAGGAGACTAGGCTCTCCCAGGAAGAGCATGAGAAATTAAAGAGACACTGGGTGGGTGAGGTGTTCTGCTCCCCAGCAACAGGGCGGAGAGGGGGGGTGGCTATCCTAATCCATAAATCCTTGCTATGTCAAGCACAAATGATGTTTAAAGATGGAGAAGGACGAGTGGTAGGGATTAAACTGAACCTACAGGGGAAGGAACTAAATCTAGCCTCTATATATGGCCCGAACACCTCAGCACATACTTTTTAAGCCCAGCTGTTAGCGCGCTATCAAAGTCAGGCAAAATTCCCCTTGATCCTAGCAGGTGATATGAACCAAGTGATGGATGAGGAGCTAGATAGATCAGGCACTAGTCAGATGCGGCGGGAGCCTGCCACCGCAATGTTGGAAGCTTTCTGCCAGGAACTGGGCCTAGTAGATACATGGAGATTGTTGCACGGGGAGGAGAGAGATTACACGCATACTTCCAGAGCGCACCGCACACAGTCCAGAATAGATTACATATTCACATCCCAAGATCTCTTCCCCAGAGTAATCAGCGCCCAAATCGGCCCGGAAGAAATATCAGATCATTCGCTCACCTGGGTGGACCTAGAATCCATGCCATTTTTTCAGCAGAGGCCGGGATGGCGGTTTCCAGCTTATCTTTACACTTCTAAGGATTTCGCGAGTTTCCTACAGAAGAAATGGGAGGAGTACATAGTACACAACCAGGCTCATAGTGAGGATTCTATATTGTTTTGGTCGGCCGCCAAGGCAGTATTAAGAGGCGAGATAATTGCCTATGTTAGTAAATGCAACCGACAGATCACACAGGGTATAATAGGCCTAGAGAGGAAACTAAGAGAGGTGAAAAGGAATTCTACTAGGAATCCCACACAGCCACAGCATGAGTTACTGGTGTCCACCAGGGCAGCATTAAACAGCTTAATACACGAAAGGACAATGAGATCCCTATTGTACAGGAAATATAAACTCCATAAATTCAGAGACAGGGTGGGAGGAATGATGGCTAGACTGGTGAAGGGGGCCCGGAAATCATACTTCATCCCAGCTATACAAAAGTCCACAGGTGGGGTAACAACTAACTTAGAAGAGATTGCACTCATATTCAGGAAACATTTTGCCACTTTATACGAAAAGGGCTCAGAGGAGGTAGGTTTTCGGGAAGAGATACAGAGATATTTGCAAGCGAAAAGATTGGGGAAGATCCCTTTAGACCGGCTGGCTCCCTTTAACAATCCAGTAGAGACAAAAGAGCTGCAAAAGGCTATAGGTGCCTTAAAGCTACACTCGGCTCCGGGGCCAGACGGTCTGTCTGGAGAGTTTTACAAAATGATGAGCCCACAGCTAATAGGGCCACTAACTGAACATCTTAATGCCATAGTAGATGCAGGTCAATTCCCAAGACATGCTAACTCGGCGACAATCAGCTTGATTCCAAAAAAAGGCAAGGACCCCTTGCAGCCTAATTCCTACAGGCCAATTTCTTTAATAAACGTAGAGGCCAAATTGCTATCCCGGATTTTGGCTGACCGTCTGGCACCCTTGATGCCTTTACTCATTCAGGAAGACCAAACGGGGTTTGTTCGGGGCCGACATTCAGTCTTAAATGTAAGGAAACTAATTATGGCTATGCTATCCGGGGCAGAACCTGAGGTCCCCCGAATGATTGTGAGCCTAGATGCAGAGCGGGCATTTGACCAGGTGAATTGGTCCTTCATGTTTGAAATATTAAAGATCATAGGTTTGGAGGGATGGACTCTTCAAGCGATAACAACTTTGTACATGCAACCAAGAGCTGCAGTTAGAGTGAATGGGGTTCAAACGTTGGAGTTTGACATAGGCAGAGGACCACGACAGGGCTGCCCCCTCTCTCCACTACTCTTTTTATTGACACTGGAACTTCTTTTGGTCGAGATCCGAACGCAGCGGGACGTCAGAGGCATACAGGTCTTTGGGAAAGAGCACAAGGTACTTGCATACGCTGACGATGTCCTGCTGCTGCTAGGTGACCCCCAGACTTCTTTAGAGAATCTCCTAGGAGTTACCAGTGCATATGGTAAGTTGTCTGGGTACACAATTAACAAAACAAAGTCACTGGCGATCCCTTAGATGCTACAGTTAGAACTACATGGAGGGGTCCCCTCTCACTACAATGGGAAGAGCACCAGTTTAACTATTTGGGAATCACCATTCCAACTGACCTGGGGACCCTGTACAATAGAAATGTACAACCCCTCATAGATACCACGAGATGCTTATTGCCGCTTTGGAGCTCATGCCCACTTTCGCTTATGGGTCGGATAGGCCTTATAAACATGATAATAGTCCCGAAATGGCTTTACAAATTTCAGATGTTACCGCTGTATCTGAGGCGAAAGGAGGAGAAGATTCTAAACAGGCTAGTACAGAATTTCCTCTGGAATAACAAAAAGCCTAGACTCCCCTTACATGTGATTCAGAAGCCGAGACCTCAGGGGGGGATGGGTTTGCTTAATATAAGACAATTAACAGTGGCCTGTGCTATGAGGCACATAAGGGATTGGCTATTGGAGAGCCAAGATTTTTCTGCAACTCCAACAGAGCTGGCCGTGTCCCCCACTGCACACCTAGGCTGGGTACTTCATGCGCCCGGAAGGAGATTAAGTAGAGAACTGGTCAGGAACCCCCTGGTTGCCTCAGCGAGAGCAGCGTGGCGATGGCTTTGCAGGTGGCACCATTTCGATTGGAGGGCGACACCTTTTTTGCCATTGCTTCATAATCCGGATTTTCCAGAGGGCACATTGTCTGTGGCTTTTGGCCGCTGGCGGGCACTTGGAATAAAGTATGTATATCAATTGGTGTCTGAGGAGGGTAAAACCCGCACATTTACAGATTTGTGTCAGGAATTCAAATTACGGGAGATAGATCGCTTTCCTTACTTACAGGTGCAGCATTACATAGTAGCACTGGGCTGGTCTAACTTGAGTGAAGACGTACAAGACATGTTGAGCAAGGACATGACATTGGGGGCACAGGAATCGGTGCCTCTCAAATATCATCATAGAGCTGTGCAAGATTCCACAGAAGACATAGACTTTAGAAGTAGAGCTCAGCGCTGGGCGGAAGAGTTACTGACTGAAGTTACTGGAGAAATATTGAGCAAATTTGTATCCTCCATGTGGAAAACCTCCATCTTTACTAAATACTTAGAGATGCAATATAAGTTTGCTCTGCGACTATATATTTCGCCAGCACGAGCTTGCAAGGCTGGGTACAGTGACTCGGATGCGTGCCCTTGGTGCAGACAGGCCCAGGCTACGCTTGGCCATATGTTTTGGTTTTGCCCACACATGCTGCAACTGTGGACCCAAATTTTGGGTGAGGTCAAGAGATACTGGGGACGCACAATACAGAGACACCCAATGCTATTGTTTGGTGAATATAAATGTATTAAGCCAACACTGCCAGGATTCCTGTCCTTCCTGCAGAGAGCAATATTGATGGGAAAGAGAGTCATCTTATTACACTGGCGGGACACCAGAGCTCCTGCTGTACGAACCTGGAGAATACAAATGATAGAACTCCTAAAGCTGGAGAGGTGCGGACTATTGGATTTGTCCTCCAGAGAAGGACTGAGATTTCAGAGGACATGGGCGAATTTCTGGGACACACTGCAACGTTAGCGAGGAGTCGAATCTTAAACTGATTTTATCAGAGTTCATATCATAGATATAATTGTTAACAGGGTCATTTATGTTGTGGGAGGGGTGGGTAAGGGAGGGGATGGGAGGGGGGGATTGGGGATAAGGATTAGAGAGGGGGGGAGACTAGAGAGAGGGGATAAATAAAATGTAGAACATAATACAATTCATGAATATGCTGAAGGTAATGACGATTACCACCCGGTTTCTGTTGCACACTGGAAAATAAAAATTATTTTCCAGCACGTGTAGCGGACACGCGCCAAAAATGAAATTACCGCAGAGGACATGTGGTAGCCGGGCGGTAACTCCAAATTGAGGCGCGTTGGGTGTGCGTAGGTGCCCAAGCGGCTTAGTAAAAGGGCCCCAAAGGAATTCCCCCCCTTGAGTTTTTTGCTGTTTTCTCAGCAATTGTTCAGAATTTCAAAGTGAAATGTTACAGATTGATTTGTTGTTACTATCTAAATTTATGGGCTAAGTTGAATGAGATGATCTTTAAACATGGCAAAGTTACAGACTTTTTAGCGTGACCACCCAGCAATTTTCACACAATATTAATGATGTCACAGTGATGTAGACTTTTGTAAACAATAATTTGAATAATTTGTATTTGATAATATGATAATTTACAGATAATTTCTTTTTTTAAAATTTTTATTTATCAATTTAAAGATTACAAACACAAGTATCCACTTGCTGTAGAAACACAGACCAAATACAATTATCTGACAGAAGTGAAAATTAAATCACAATAAAGAAACAATTATCATTTTTCTTAGAGAACTAATAAAGGGAAAAGAGAGAGAGGAGGATTATCTAGAAAAGATAGGAGACCATAACAAAGAAATTGAAATTACAATAGGCTTTAACATGAGTCAAAATCCCCCCATTACCCTGTAATGGCAGTATTCCCAATAGAGACCTTCTTCAGATCTATGACGGCCTTCAGCTGCTCTGGCACAAAGAAAACATATTTAAAACCACCTAAACGGACTAAACATTTACAAGGATAGGCTAGTAAGAAAGAAGCTTCAATATTCTTCGTTTCTTGTCTCAATGGAAGGAAACTCTCAAAACAAACTATGCAAAAACGTATATGGAAAATACAGTCCACATAATTTTTTTATATATATACTAGTAAAAAAGGCCCGTTTCTGAAACCAATGAAACGGGCGCTAGCATGTGGTTTGTTTTTTTGTGTGTGTGTGTATGTGTCACAGAGTTATTTTGTGTGTGTGTGTATGTGTGAGGGTGTGAGGGTGTGTGCAGGTTGTTGATGTGTGTCTTTTTTTGTTTTGTTTTGTTTTTTGCTTGGGGGTTGGGGGATGTGCTGTGCTGTGCTGTGCTGGCAAAGTGAGATGGATTGGTGTGTGGCTTTGAGGGTGTGTTTCTGTTGTATTGTGTGTGTGTGGTTTTGTCTGTCAAGGAGGTTTGTGGAGGGGGGTCTTTCTGTTGGTGAAATGTAAATGTGGTTGTAGGGGGGTCAGCCTTTGTTGAGTGTTTTATTTTCCATGTTTTTTTTTTTTTGTGTTGTGCTGAGGCAGCAGTGTTGTTTTAGATGGGCGGAAGGTAGAGGAGCACGTTCTTTGTCTGTCGGTATTTTTTGGCCGTTTCAGGGCTGCTGTAGGGGAATGCTGGAAGAGAAATGTGCTGTTGGAAGCTGCGCCATCTTTTTCCATTGGGATGGGGTTCTGGGCATCCTGGAGGTGGGTGACGGCTTGCCTGAGGATGGGGATGGTTGTTTTAAGTTGGTGGAAGGGAGAAGAGCACGGTCTCGGGCCGTCGGGGGGTGATCCGGTATGTTTGGTCCATTTCAGGCCGGCTGCAGGGGAATGCTGGAACATTTATGCGCTGCAGGAATCAGCGCCGTCTTTTTCCTGGTGCTCGGGGAATCCCCGAAGTGGGAGACAGCTTGCCTGAAGCTGGGGATGCTTGGGAACGTCCTTGGCCGCTTCGGCAAAAGGGGAAGAGGAAGGGGGTGGGGAGTTACCTGCAGCCGCCTGAGAAACCATGTATTCTTTGTTTGTTTTGTATTATTAGTTTGCATTTCTGTTGAAGAAAGAGTGGATGCCTTTCGAATTATGGAGGTGGTGCGTCGGTGTGCGGTTGTTTCGTTAGTTTGGCAGCCAGTCTCCAGCGATTCCTAGGCAGGGAAGGAGTACTCCTCCCCCTTCCTTGGTCGCTGTTTGCTGCTGGCTGGGTCGCGGGTAATCCTTCCAGCTGGGCCTCAGCTTGTCCTGTTCGCCCACGTCCCAGATGGTGACGGGCACGTTGTTTTCCGGCTCCTCTGACTCCATGTCAAGCGATCCCAAATATAGTCTATGCTATAGGCCCTCTGGCACTCTTCAGTACTGGCATTAGGCATTTAAAAATTTCTCCCCCCCCCCCCCTCCCCTGGTCTATTTTTGCACATACCCATAGCAGGAATATTCTTCTCTCGTTCCAGCAGTGGTTCTGTGCTCTCCGTGCTACACAGATAATGAGCCATTCTGCTGGGGAATGCTCCTCCCTTATTGTCACGTAGTTTCCTCTGATTGGTCCGTCTTACGTTGCCTAGTGTTGCCTGGGAACGGTGTTGTGATGGTCCTTTGTGTTTCAGAATGTTGAGAGTGTTTTTTCTGATTGGTCTGTCATGCAAGGGCGGGGCAGAGAGACATGGTCAGTGTTGTGCCTTCACCTACATGAATCCATGAACCCTTCAGTGAGTGACTGAGTGACTTCAGAACGTTGTCTTCAGAACGTTGAGGGTGAGTTTTATTATAGTAGATAATTAGTGTTGGAGGAGAAAAGACCTCAAAAAAAGCCTGTGGTGCTTACTTTCTTGCTGGAAAAGCATTCAAGCTGGCTAAAACTCAAAACTGCAACAACACAGAAAGGGTTCAAAGCGCAAAACAAGGTCCAAAACTACAGAAGAAGAAGTACCAGGAGCCTTCACAAGCGGGACAAAACCTTTTATTGGCACATCATGGGGTCCTGTTACTAAGGTGGGCTGAAAAATGTCCTGCGATAGTGCAGATGCGTGTTTTGGATGAGCGTAGAATTATTTTTCAGCGCACCTACAAAAAATGCCTTTTTAAAATATTTGCCAAAAATGAATGTGCAGCAAAATGAAAATTGCCGCGTGCCCATTTTGGGTCTGAGATCTTACCGCCAGCCATAGACCTAGCGGTAGGGTCTCATTTATTAACTGGGCTGTAATGGTCTACGCATGTCAAATGCCACTTGACACACGTAGCTGCCAAGCACCAGAAAATAAAAAATATTTATCAGGCTCGCGTAGCGGACGCACACCAAAACTGAAATTACCGCGAGGGCCATGCAGTACCCGGGTGGTAACTCCAATTTGGCATGCATTGGGCGCACATAGGTGCCTACGTGGCTTAGTAAAAGGGCCCCCATATGTCCTGTATATAAAACTTATAGAAATGACCCAACACGGGCCGTGTTTCGTCACGAAGCATCTGCATCAGGGGTCGTTCAATCCAGATAATCTAAAATGAGGACACCCGCTGATAGCTGAATCTGAGAGAACTAAACTCAAGTCCGCGTAAAACAACATGCACAATCTGACTGCTAACTTTACACAGGATCTTAGCGTCCTTTGCACGCTAGAAGTTCTCAACAAGTTCCAATTTCCTATGAATGAAGTTGTCATCTTTTACTAATGAAGCAGTAACAGATTTCAAAGCATTAATTTCTTCCCAAACTTCCAGCAATTCAGTTGAATTTTCTTACTTTATATCAGAGACTGTATATCAACTGTACCCAGATAATTTCCAGGTCCGCCAAACTCTGCTCCTGGACCACCTTATTAATGGCCAGAGAGAGCCATCGCAGTCAGAGCAGATATTCAGTTTCACTTTCCGGTTATGTAATCCACAGCACCTTTTAACTGGGTGGGAGCCTCTCCTGCCCGATTAAGCAACACTGAGAGGTCCTTTTACTAAGGTGCACTGAAAAATGGCCTGCGGTAGTTTAGACGCGTGTTTTGGATGCACGCAGAATCATTTTTCAGCGCACCTGCAAAACAAATGCCTTTTTAAATTTTTTGCCGAAAATGGATGTGTAGCAAAATGAAAATTGCCACACGTCCATTATGAGTCTGAGATCTTACTACCAGCCATTGACCTAGCGGTAAAGTCTCATGCGGTAACCGTCCGGTAATGGCCTATGCGCGTCAAATGCCACTTGGCACACACCCAGTACGCGCATCCAAAAATAAGAATTATTTTTCGGATATGCGTATCGGACGCGCACCAAAAATTAAATTACCATAAGAGCCATGCGGTAGCCTGGCGGTAACTCCATGTTGGCATGCGTTGGGCGAACATAGACGCTTACGCAGCTTAGTAAAAGGGCCCCTGAATATATTTATGTTTGTTGAGATTTACTTTACTGCCTTTCGTAACAAGCATATCAAATTGGTTTAAAATAAAATAAGGAAAAGAACGCCAAAAATCAATAGGCCAGAGGAGACCAGAAATTATCAAGGCATTAGTGGATCCAGAAAGGAAAGTGTAGGAGAAGAATAAGCTTGTGAGTCAGATGAGGAGAAGAACCTAGAGAGTTATGGGCCCTGATCTCATCCATCCCACTCCATACCAACTACACCCACCAAATTATGGGGTAAAAAGCTGTGTTTTCAAGTCACCTTTAAACTTTGTATAAGAAGATTTCAACTGAAGAAGTATTGAAGCCTTATATAAAACAGTACGATGCCTAGTGGACTTCAGGTATGCAGGCAGTACTGGTTTAGCTGACAAACAAGACCCATGAGACGAACAGAGTAGACAGGATGGGGTGTAAAGAGTAACTATAAAAGATAGACAGACTGGTATTCTGGAACACAATGCTTTATATACCAAGGTCAGTATCTTAAACTGAATGCTGAACAGGATCAGGAGCCAGTGATGTTGAAAGAGCAAAGTTGTAACCCTCAAATTTTCATGCATGGCACAGAATCCAAATGACAGTATTATGCATTGATTGTAGGTGGTTGATTGAAGTACAGTTAATTGACACAGTAGTTGAGTAACATAAGCATAAAGAAGAGTCTGTTGAGCAGCTTCATCAAGATAGGAGCACACAGATCGAAATTGTCACGGAACTCGAAAGAACTGTTTTACAATGGTTGCAACCTGAGATTCAAAGGAGAGTTGGTACCCTTTTACTAAGCTGCAGTAAAAGGGGACCTGCGCTGGCATCAGCACGTGATTTTCATGTGCACCAAAGCTCCCTTTTACCACAGCAGGTAACAGGAAAGTCTCTCTTTCCTGCAGGAAATGGCCGTGTTGCGCTCAGCCATTTTTTTGGGGGGGGACCCCTTACCGCAACCCCAGGTATACCCTGATGCTATAAATATAGATATATAAATATATTTTTGTAGCACTAGTTACAATAGCGCGCTAGGGGTGGGAAGTACCGCTGGGCTCCTGCGGTAGACTGGTGCTACTTCCTGTTTAGCGAGCAGTAAGTCCACATTGTACTTACCGCTGCTTAGTAAAAGGGGCCCTTGGTGATCGATACTGACTGCTAGGTGTGTTAGCGTTTTTAATGCGCCTGTAAATTTAAGGCACGTTAAACGCTAACGTGCCTATACATTTCTATACATTTCTATGGGCGCATTAAAAATGCTAACACACCTTAGCAAACATACCCTAAACAAATAACTTATTTTTATCAGCCAAATATCATTGCTATTTTTATCCCCACATCTATCACAACCCTTAACCAGCTCATTATTAAGTAAATATCTGGCTGTTTTGTTATTTAATAAGCCTGATATATTGCCTTAGGATTTCTGAAATGTGCAGATAAATAAGTTATATATTCGGTGCCTGCAAAAGCATTACTTGCTTTATATATTAGCACAAATATTTTTCCCTTGAGGAAGAACATATAAATCTTCCCATATAGCCATTCTAGAAGCAGCAATGTATAGTTGGCCTTGCCAAGACAATTAAACTTGAAATCTACTTCAGCAATTTTGAAAGCTTGTCTTTGTGATTTGTTAATAGACGTGGCAAATGCTAGGTGAACGGGAAATTGGAATTTTTAACCTGGAATTTTATAGCTTTAGGTAGTGGTGTTTCAACTACAGTACGGTAGTTGTTTGCAGATGACTGAAGAGCTGAACACCAGGTTTAGGGGTCCTTTTACTAAGCTGTGGTAAAAAGTGGCCTGGGCTAGTGTGAGTGCATGAAATTGGCACTTCCTGGGCCACTTTTTACTGCAGCTGGGAAAAAGGCCTTTTTTTAATGGGGCAGTTAATGGCCGTATGCTAAAATTAAAAGTAGTTTATTGCCACCCATTGACCTAGCGGTAAGGGCTCACGTGCTACTCGTGCGGTAATCAGGCAGCTCGTGCCAATGTGGCCACATAGTCGAATACCGCAGGGAATGCCCACTGCTGTAGAAAATTATTTTCTACAGCGGGGGGCATTCCCGAAAGTAATCAGAACACAGCCATGTTGGCATGAGCAGAGAGGGTGGTGGTGGATACTTGGAATGCCCTGCCATGGGAGGTGGTGGAAATTAAATCGGCAATGGAGTTCAAAAATGCGTGGGATAAACACAAAATCCTGTTCAGAAGGAATGGATCCACAGAAGCTTAGCGGAGATTGGGTGGCAACACTGGTAATTGGGAAGCAAATTTAGTGCTGGGCAGACTTCTACGGTCTGTGCCCTGAAAATGGCAAGGACAAATCAAGGTCAGGTATATATATATAAAATAGTACATACAATGAGTATATCTTGTTGGGCAGACTGGATGCACCATACAGGTCTTTATCTGCCGTCATCTACTATTAAACTATCACAGGGAGCCCGCGCTACTCCTGTGGGAGTGCCAGTTTGGTGTGCGCTACCCGCACGTTAGCCATACCGCTGTTTTGTAAAAGAGCCCCTTATAGTATTAGGGGGAGGATGATCAGGCCCAATTGCCCTGCTGGATGGTGGAAAAGCAAAGTCTCAAGGCCCTACCTTGGTGGTATGGGGTCCTCTATGTAGGGCTGCACCAGTCATGTCCCCTCTCAGGAAAACCTCAAAGTCCAATTTCCAGGCCAGCATCTTGAATAAAAACTGATTAGTCTTCAGAGCAAAAAGGCCAACACACACATGGGTAGTTTAAACAAAATCTTATCAAAAGACATTTCTCTTTCAGATCTTTAAGACACAAAAATGCATCTCTTTTCACCTATGGGGTAATCCGATAACGTGAACACCAACATTTATGTGATAATTGAACACATAAATGATTAGAATAATGACATATACATGTGAAAGTGTGCATAAAGTCATTCAAATTCCAAAATTTCACATAAGCGCTGTTCTCTAAATATGGGCATATCTTACATAGTGTGTATTTTACAAGTAGGCATTCAAGTGAGATAGCCAGAAATTTTAAACAGCGGATGCGTCTCTAGCCCAGCCCGCAAATTTCTTGCAATTCCCTCCTCCTCTCCCATTTACAGTCCGGTATCTTTCCCTTCCCTTCCAGCCCACAAAGCTCTCACAATTTTCTCCTTCCCCCATACCTCAACATCACCTCCAATCTTTTACTGGGCAGCGCCATTAGCAGTGGCATTCATAGGCTGCACCGGGGCCTTCTTTCTGAACTCTCCCACCCTTCAGAAAACAAATCGTTGCATCATATGGGGTGGAACAGTTCAGAAAGACATGGTGCAAGCCGCAAGCAGCCTATGAGTGCCACTGCCACTGGTGCTGCCCGGACGAGACTGGTGGTGATTTTAAGACACGGAGGGGATCAGGGGGAGGGAGGGAATTGTGGAAGCTTTGTGGAGCCAGAAAAAGAGAGATGCCAGACCATGTGTGAAGGGTGGGAGGGAGAGAAAAGGGAGGGAAATGCAGCATAGCACCACCAATAGTAATCGACTGACAAGGGGTGCAGAGGCAGCACAAGCACCTTGAATGGCCTAGTGGTTAATGCAGCAACCTGAGAACCAGGGGAACTGGGTTCAAGTTCCACTGCAGTTCCTTATGACACTGGGTAAGTCACTTAACCCTCCATTGCCCTAGGACAAAATAAATGCCTATACATAAACAGTTTTGATTGTGACCCCAGAAAGGCAGTATATCAACTCCCATCCCTTTCCCCTGAGCCGTGCGAAAAAAAGCTTCCTTCTGGAGTTCATAAGTCGTTACTATATAGGCAACCTACTTAAGTATGCTTGAAGTGGGTGTATTGGTGTGCATGTAAAGAGGTATGTACATAAGTATTGCCATACTGGGAAAGACCAAAGGTCCATCAAGCCCAGCATCCTGTTTCCAACAGTGGCCAATCCAGGTCACAATATACCTGGCAAGATCCCCAAAAAGTACAAATCATTTTATACTGCTTATCCCAGAAATAGTGGATTTTCCCCAAGTCCATTCAATAACGGTCTATGGACTTTTCCTTTAGGATGCCGTCCAAACCTTTTTTAAACTCCACTAAGCTAACCGCCTTTACCACATTCTCTGGCAACGAATTCCAGGGTTTAATTACACGTTGAGTGAAGAAAACTTTTCTCCGATTCGTTTTAAATTTACTACATTGTAACTTCATCGCATGCCCCCTAGTCCTAGTATTTTTGGAAAGTGTAAACAGACGCTTCACATCTAGTTGTGTGAGTGTGTGTGTGCAAGCGTGCATATACTGTAGCAGGACATATTTATCCACTCCTACCGTAGCTGATATAATATTTAACCATCTCTCTGACCTCATGTGCAACCTTCTTTAAATCAGTCACCTTACTTTCTAACTCTTCTTACTCTCTTACCTATCTATGAGGGTTTTTTACTAAGGCGTGCTCACGTTTTTAGCGCACGCTAAAATTGTGGATGCGCTAAACGTTAGAGATGCCAATGCATTCCTATGGACATCTCTATCGTTTAGCATGCCCACAATTTATCACGCGCTAAAAACATGAGCGCAACTTAGTAAAGGACCCTCCATATGTTACATCTTTGCTTCACCCTTCACTATCAATTAAAATGTTCTATTACGTATTGGTTGACATTGTAAGTAGTACACTATGCCATACTTTGTATTGTTATTTGAATATTTTTACTGCTGTAATTGCCTCTTGCTCATGTTTGATCTATTCTTAGTGTACACCGCCTTGAGTGAATTCTTTCAAATAGGCGATAAATAAATCCTAATAAATAAATAATGTATGTATGAGCGGAGTAGGTGTGCATTTAGCTGGACTTCAGGGGGAAATGATGTCGAGATATAACAAATCCCAATTATTTAAGATAGGAATCAATGACATCAACTCTAAATTGTGCGTTTCTATTTCTTACCTTTTCATAGATCTTTCCAAACAAATTTTCAAACTATTTTTCAGGGGTGTGCATTTATTTGAAAGGGCATGGGAAATATCAGCAACATTTCTCTAATCATTTTATGTTATTTTTAATCCAAAATGACAGAAAAAAAACTACATTTCACTTTCCATGTGACATTATTAGTGTGCACTATGGATCCTGTTGCTTCAGTAGGTTCCTATTGCATAGTTGTGCACCTGTAGAGTGGGAAATTAATCAAAACAAAATTTGCCTGCACACCCCTATAATTATTAAGATTAGATGCCTATAAAAGTGTCAGCGGTAAGAGATGGCCATGACACCTGGCAGTACTGTGACATTTAAGTTACAGTTTTCAATTTATATACTGCTATCACCAAATTGGTTCAAAGCGGTTTACAATATGATTAAGATGAATACATCTTAATGAAGGAAATTTAAAAAGAATTAAAAAGCAAAAACTTAACCAGAAATATTAAGGAAATCCTTAAAAAGAGCAGTTTTAAGTATCTTTCTAAAATATATATAATTTAAATTATCCAATAAAACAGGTAGCATATGAATGCCTAATTTTAGGGGCTTGGTAAGCACGAAGCATGTTGCAGACCCTCAGTCTCTTAACACCTTTAGCAGAAGGAGGTACAAAAGGAGAACAGTTTCAAGTTCTTCTGCTTCTGGAGAAACTTGGAAATTCAAAATGGAACAATAAATATTCAGGACAATCACCATAGAGAACATAAGAGTAGCCATACTCGGTCAGACCAATGGTCCATGTAGCCCAGTATCCTGTTTCCAAACAGTGCTCAAGCCAGGTCACAAGTACCTGGCAGAAACCCAAATTGTGGCAACACTCCATACTACAAATCCCAGGTCAAGCAGTTGTTTCCCATTTCTGTCACAATAGAAGACTATGGACTTTTCCTCCAGGAATTTGTCCAAACCTTTTTTAAACCCAGATACACTAAACGCTGTTACCACCTCCTCCGTCAAAGATTTCCAGAGCTTAACTATTCATTGAGTGAAAAAATATTTCCTCCTATTTGTTTTAAAAGTATTTCCATGTAACTTCCTCATGTGTCCCCTAGTCTTTGTACTTTTGGAACGAGTAAAAAATCAATTTACTTCTACTCATTCTACACCACTCAGGATTTTGTAGACCTCAGTCATATCTCCCCTCATCCATCTTTTTTCCAAGCTGAAGAGCCCTAACCTCTTTAGCCTTTCCTCATACAAGAAGAGTTCCATCCCCTTTATCATTTTAGTTGCTTTTCTTTGAACCTTTTCTAATTCTGCCATATGTTTTTTGAGATACGGCGACCAGAACTGAACGCAATACTCAAGGTGCGGACGCACCTTGAAGCGATACAAAGGTATTATAGTATTTTCAGTCTTACTAACCATAGAACAGTAAACAGGATCCTGGCCTCCACAGGAAGCCAATGGATGTCCATGTAGAAATTAGAAATCCTATCATATTTACGTAAAGAATAAATTAGTCTAACTGCACTATTCTGAATTGTTTGTAAATGTAGAAGATTGTTTTTATGAGGACTTATAATATAGCCAAACCCTTTACTGGAGTGGGGGCTGGGCATCAGAAGAGTAGGGGAGGTGGTAGGGAATTGGATGTGGGTTCTCATTGGGGTAGAGTGGAGGGATGACTGAGTAGATATAATGGGGGGTTAGCGGGATGGAGTATTGTTGGGTGAGAGGGCTGAAAGGAGGGTAAGGGTGCAAAGTATGAGACAGTTTTCCCACCCTCCTTCCCTCTTTTTCACTGGTTAGTCTACAAGGGTGAGGGGAGGAGAGATTTGGGTTGGGGAAGGTTGGCAGTAACAGTTAGGTGAAATAGGAATTAGCCTTTATCCCAGAAGTGACCTAAGATGGGAAAGGAACAATGTCGAGTAGTGCTGAAATGGTGGATATTCAGAAGATTGGATGTGACACGAAGACGAGCTAAGGCATGGCCCAGTATCACTGCAGGCCATAAGGGAACAGAAGGCAAATATTCGCAGAGTTCTTACTACACTTCAGCTAGATTGGCACCAACAGCACCAGCTGCACTGGTTGAATGGCTGAGTGCCGCTACGAAGGGAACAGGAGTATGGGAAGAGGAATGCCAATCCAACTACTGTATTTGGTACTGTTGTTGCAATATGATTTGAATGATCAAATGTGCTGGATCTTTAAATAAATCTGCAGCCAAGGTTATGCCTTCATTAAGGTGTATAGGGGTCCTTTTACTAAGGCACATAAGGCTCTACGTGTGCCCAATGTGCGCCAAAATGGAGTTACCGCCCAGCTACCACGTGGCTCTTGCGGTAATTTCATTTCTGGCACATGTCCGATATGCACGGCCAAAAAATAATTTTCATTTTCGGATGTGCATATCGGATACCTGCCAAGTGGCATTTGGTGCACGTAGGTCATTATCACCCAGTTAGCACATGAGATTTTACCGCTAGGTCAATGACTGGCGGTAAGGTCGCAGACCCAAAATGGACGCGCAGCAATTTTGGTTTTGCCACACGTCCATTTTCAGCAAAAAGTTTTAAAAGGCCTTTTTTACAGGTGCTCTGAAAAATGGATCAGCGTGTGCCCCAAACCTACGCCATTTTTCAGCGCACCTTAGTAAAAGGACCCCATAGTGTTTAATTGGAGATGCGAGGAAGAGTATATGTGCCTATGTTATGTGCAGTGGCGTAACAGATAAGAAGAAGTGGGAAGTGGACCAATGACTCCAGGGAACCAGGATACTGATGTATAAGGTACCACTTTATTCACAGACTGTGAATAAAGTGGTACCTTATACATCAGTATCCTGGTTCCCTGGAGTCATTGGTCCACTTCCCACTTCTTCTTATCTGTTGTGCTTCCGTGGGAGTGCGTGTTCATCCACCTCGGTGGATTACCTCCTCATGTGCAGTGGCGTAGCCACAGGTGGGCCTGGGTGGGCCAGGGCCTACCCACTTTGGACTCAGGCCCATCCAAAATTGTGACACTCTTGTTGTGGCTGGTTGGAATCCCCAAACCTTGCCAGCTGAAGATTTTCTCTTCTTTGGCAGCCAGCAGCACTTTCCTTGAGCTGACGCTGAGATTAGCCCTTCTGCACATTCTCAGTTTTCACACATGTAAAAGCACTGAGCATGCACGGCCTGTCGGCAGCAGCATCAGTTTGAGGCAAGTGCTGCCGGCTGCCATTTGGAAGAGTGCTGGCTGCTCCAGGAGGAGGAGAAAATCTTCAGCTGGCAGGGTTTGGGTATCCCCGCCAGCTCAAGTATTTAATATTTGGGGTTTGTGGGCAAGGAGGGGTGGGGAGAGGAGCAAACCAGAGGGGGGCCGGGGGGGGGGCCAATTCCATGCCCATCCACCTTAGGCTGAGGCCCACCCAAAATTGCCCATCTGGCTATGCCCCTGGTTATGTGCACCATAAAAATCGTAGTCAAAACGCATCCTAAAAAAGATTAGATCTGAATATTCTCACTTGGCACACAGAATGCTACATATAAGATACTTAAATCTGTTTTGTTTTGTTTTTTTATCATTTCACACTTTGAGCTTTAAAAACTTAAATTTATGCAATAGCCAAAAATAGTTTCAGCACTTTAAAGAATTTAAAATAAAGGGGCACTGAAAGAACAAGTACTTCATTTCTTATCTCTGTGATAAATACTTCATAATAACATAGTAAATAATGGCAGTATGGTCCATCCAGCCTGCTGAGTGAGGTGGCTCAGGGGCCCTTTTACTAAGCCACGTAATCATCTACACAAGCCCAACGTGTGCCAAAATGGAGTTACTGCCCAGCTACCATGTGGCTCTCGTGGTAAAGTAGCATTTAGACGTTTTTCTCACCAAAACGTCCAAATCAGTATTTTTAAAACCCATTTCCCAGACGGTTTTCTATGCAGTTCATCTGCAGTGCGTCCAAATCTCAAGGGGGCATGTCAGGGGTGTGTTAAAGGCAGGCTTTGGCTATTCCTAAGACCTGAACGTTTTTCAGCCATAATAGACCAAATCAACAAAGTCCAGGACAAAAACAAAGACGTTTTGAGCTAGATCTGTTTTAATAACGACTAAGCCACAAAAAAGTGCCCTAAATGGCCAGATGACCACTAGAGGAATAAAGGAATGACCATCCCCTCTTACTCCCCCAGTGGTCACTGACCCCCTCCCATCCCCCAAAGATGTAACAGAAACAGTACATACCAGCCTCTACACAGCCTCAGATGTTACAGCCATTCCTATTAGAGCAGCGTTTGACAAAGTGCCTCATGAAAGACTCCAGAGGAAACTAGAGAGTCATGGGAATGGAGGTAGGGTATTACTATGGATTATGAACTGGTTGAAAGATAGGAAGCAGAGAGTAGGACTGAATGGTCAGTATTCTCAGTGGAGAAGGGTAGTTAGTGGGGTCCCGCAGGGGTCTGTGCTGTGACTGCTGCTTTTTAACATATTTATAAATGACCTAGAGATGGGAGTAACTAGTGAGGTAATTAAATTCGCAGATGACACAAAATTATTCGTCAAGTTGCAGGAGGAGTGTGAAAGATTACAGGAGGACCTCGCGAGACTGGGAGATTGGGCGTGCAAGTGGCAGATGAAGTTCAATGTTGACAAGTGCAAAGTGATGCATGTGGGTAAAAGGAACCCAAATTACAGCTATGTCATGCAAGGCTCCTGGTTAGGATTCACAGACCTAGAAAGGGATCTGGGAGTCATCGTTGATATGACGTTAAAAAGTTCTGCTCAGTGTGCTGCGGTGGCTAAAAAAGCGCACAGAATGTTGAGTATTAGTAGGAAAGGAATGGAAAACAAACACAAGGACATTATAATGCCGTCATATCGCTCCATGGTGCGACCGCACCTAGAATATTGTGTCCAATTCTGGTCGCCGCATCTCAAAAAAGATATAAAGGAATTAAAGAAGGTGCAGAGAAGGGCAACGAAAATGATAAAGGGAATTGAACGACTTTCCTATGAGGAAAGGCTGAGAAGATTAGGGCTCTTCAGCTTGGAGAAAAGGTGGCTGAGGGGTGATATGATAGAAGTCTACAAGATAATGAGCAGAATAGAGCAAACAGATGTGAAGCGTTTGTTTACACTTTCAAACAACAACAAAACCAGGGGACAAAAGATGAAGCTAGAATATGGTAGATTTAAAACAAATAGGAGAAAGTTTTTTTTTACTCAGCATGTAGTCAGACTCTGGAACTCGTTGCCGGAAAATGTAGTGACAGCAGCTGGCCTTATGGAATTTAAAGGGGGTTTGGACAGATTCCTGGGGGAAAAGTCCATTGAACATTACTAATTTTTTTTTTTGGGGGGGGGGAGGGGTTTCCGGGTTCTTGAAGCCTGGATTGGCCACTGTCGGAGACAGGATGCTAGGCTTGATGGACCCTTGGTTTTTTCCCAGTATGGCGGTGCTTATCTACTTATGTGCTTATGTCACTGGGGGACCCTTTTACTAAGCCGTGCATGCATCTACATGCGCCCAACGCATGCCAATTTAGAGTTACCATCTGGCTACCTCATGGCTCTTGTAGTAATTTCATTTTTGGTGTGCGTCCAATATGTGCGTCTGAAAAATAATTTTTATTTTCTGGCGCATGTCCGCAATGTGTGCCAAATGGCATTTGGCACACGTAGGTCTTTACCGCCCAGTTAACGCGTGAGATCTTACTGCCAAGTCAAGCGTTGGTGGTAAGGTGTCAGACCCAAAATGGGCGCGCACTAATTTTTATTTTGCCGCATGTCCATTTTTGTAGGCACACTGAAAAATGGATCTGCGCGTGCCCAAAACACGCACCTACACTACCGCAGACCATTTTTCAGCGTAACATAGTAAAAGGATCCCTGGGGTAGCCTAGTGGTTGGTTCAGTGCAGAGAAGGGAGCCTAGGCCCATAATCCACTCTAACTGTTACACTTGTGGTGGAAAGTGTGAGCCCACCAAAAACCTACTGTACAAACATATAGGTGACACCTGCAGGCACAAGGGCTATTATAGTGGTGTACAGTTTGGTACAGTAGGTTTTTGGTAGGTTTTGGAGGGCTCACTTTATAATATAAGGGAGCAACGGTGAGATGTGTTCCTGGGAGCTTTTAGCTGAAGTCCACTGCAGTGCGCTGTAGGGTGCCCCACTGTTCTGCTGGGATGTCTGTGTGGCCAGTCTCCTAAGAATGCTGGCTCCTCCGATATCCCAATGGCTTGATTTTGTGCATTTTTCACTTGGGCATTTTTTTTTTTTTCAAAAATGGACCAAAAAAACGCACAGAGCATAAAAACATCTAGCAAGTAGCCATTTAAAAAAAATACGTTTTGCTGTTTTAAAAATGGCTATGGAGGTCTTTTACTAAGGCATGCTAGCATTTTTAGCGCGTGCTAAAAATAGGCGTGCACTAAATGCTAGAGACGCCAACGTATTCCTATGGACATCTCTAGCATTTAGCGTGTGCCTATTTTTAGCACACCCTAAAAACGCTAGCTTACCTTAGTAAAAGACCCAGTTTATTTGCTATTTGGATTCTGGACGTTTAGAGCAAAACATTCAAAGTAGGAGCGTAGCCACGGGTGGGCCTGGGTGGGCGTAAGCCCACCCAGTTTGAGTTCAGGCCCACCCAGCAGTGGAGCACCTTCGTCAGAATGGCAGCAGAGGGAGCAGGCTGAGCTCTGATCCTGCATCTGTTTCCCAGACGCTGCCTGCCACCGCCACGATCCTGCATCTACCTCCCTCTGTCTCAGCAGCAGCAGACCAGCGGTAGCAATTCATGCTGCCTCCTGCTTCTAACCCGGAAGCATCTCCTCTGCCGTGTCCCACCCCCATTATTACAACTTCCTGTTTCTGCTGGGGTAGGACCCGGGCGCGCGGCAGAGGAGACGCTTCCGGGTTAGAATGAAGCAGGAGGCAGCATGAATCGCTACCGCTGGTCTGCTGCTGCTGAGACATAGGCAGATAGATGCAGGATCGTGGCGGCGGTGCAGACAATGAAGGCGTGTTGCTGTCATGCCAGAGAAAATGCTAAGGTACACCTGCAGGGCTGCCAGGCCATGGGCAGGGGGATAATACTGGATCCGAGGTTGGAGAAAAGGGAGAGAGACGCAGGACAAAGGGGGGGGGGGTAGTTTTAGGAGGCCCACCCATCCTAACTGTGAGCCCACCCAAAATGATAGGTCTGGCTACGCCACTGGTTCAAAGTCGGACTTAGACGTCATATCGAAAATGCCCCTCTAAGTCTAAGTGCTTTGAAAATGCACCTCTAAGTCCAAGCACTTTGAAAATATGCCTCAAATTATACTCATGTATCCCATAGTGTTCTCTGAACCTCCCTTCAACCATAAGCACTGTTTTGCAGGAGTCCTCCTTCCGCAAGCTGACACATCTCTTCTTCAGTCATTGTGATATGGAGGCATTTTTCATTATATCAGAACGCAATACATCCCATTTAAACTCCATACATTTCAACTCCTATTTAAAAAAATAAATCATTTTAACAATATGCCATGGTTATTAGGGTGCATTATTGGCTTCCATATGTTAAAATGGTTAACACAGGTTATCAGTAATGAGCTCTAGTTGCATAAAATGGAACTTGCAGTAAAATAATATATGTAAACCATATTAACTTGCTAATCAGTAATGCATTTTAGCAATTATGGCCCAGTGTGAATTAAATTCAGAGATTAATCTTTGGTTTCATTAGAACAATGAAATATACATGTGGCACTTATCCAAGGTCAGAAATTTAATCTTTACTTGTATTTAGCCTCTAATTGTGTTTAACAACATCTACTATTTCTGCAAGTGATTACGTTAGTATTATGGGTTTGCTAACTGGACTTTCATTGAAATGAGTTCTTTAGCAAAATGATGCACATTCTATTGTTTGCTAGGAAAGTTTGGCAAAATTGTTAACTACACCTCATTCAGAAATAAATATTTTATGAAACCACATTTGTTGTGCACAGCTCTATACATCCATAGTTATGAGCTGTTTTGCATAATTTTGTAAGGGGAAAGGGGACTTGATATACCGCCTTTCTGAGGTTTCTGCAACTACATTCAAAGCGGTTTACAGGGGCAATGGAGGGTTAAGTGACTTGCCCTGAGTCACAAGGAGTATTGCAGTGCTCTGAATTTACAAAAATGTAAAGCTATGCATGGTTGCACAAATAAATCCCCCATTTGAAAAGCCATGCAGTAATGCTGACACAGCACATTTATTTATTTATTTATTTATTATCTCATTTGTACCCGACAGTTTCCCAACAGTGTCAGGCTCAATGTGGCTTACAGCGCACCACAGAGGCTCGCGCGGCTTTGTAAGATGGGGAGTAAATAGTTAAATATTGTGCTCTGAGGGAGTAATTGTATATTTTTGCGATTAAAACAGCAATTTCCCTGAAAGTCTATAAATGGCGCTTAAAATTGCACACACCAATTTGGGTACATGCCCAATTTGTATGTGCAATTTAATTGAATAACGAGCCAATTAGCACCAATAATTAGGCACTAATAACCAATTATCAGCACTAATTGGCATAATTGAAATTTACAAGCATGTGTTTAGTCGTGGGGATCCACAAGTAAATGTTATGTGTGACTCCAAAAAGGGGGTGTGGCCATAGGAGGGTTATGGGCGAATCAGGTGTGTTCTTACAATTTATGCACGCTGTTATATAATAAGGGTGATCCACACCTAATTTAGATACTAGGATTTACACCTCATGTCTAAAGTTAGGCATCAATTTCAGCACTAAGCGTATTCTATAAACAGAGCCTAATTTTTGACGCTATTTATAAAATAGTGCTTAGCGTGTTTTGGGTTTTTTTGTACCTGTTTATAAGAATTTGGTTCCTTATGTGCAGAAATAGACATTTATGTATTTATTTATTTATTTATTTATTGGGATTTATTAACCACTTCTATGAAGAGATTCTCCCAAGTTGGTATACAGCAAGTACAATGTAACATGAAACTTACAATTTTGTTGACAGCATAACAACAGTAAAATGACCAAATATAAACATAAGTACAATAAATGAGGTAAACTTAGAAACAACAGTTGAAACTTAATAGTAGAACTACCATGAAACAGTTATCAAAAATATAGCCATTTAACAGCACTGCAGAGCAACCATATAACAGAAATATGATAAATGTCAGTAAAATGCAAACATAACCATAATAAACAGCAAGGAGGGACTTTCAAATACCATACATATAATATGATGTCAGCATGATACCAATGAAACATCTAATAAGAATGCATTAGAACACTTGGCTTCAGGGGCGTATCTGAACTGCGGCGGTAGGGGGGGCCAGGGCCAGAGAGGGGGGGCACATTATAGCCGCCCCCCCCCCCCGCCGCCGCCGCCGCCGCCGCCGCCATTGCCGATCCCCCTCCCCCCAGCCGCTGCCATTGCTAACCCTCCCCCTCCGTTGCTCGCCTACCTTCGCTGGCGGGGGACCCCAACCCCCGCCAGCCGAGGTCCGCGTCCTCCTGCCGCTGCCGGCTGCCTTTGGTCCTTTCATTCTTCCATTGAAGCTGGCGCCGACGAAAAAGTTTCTTTTGAATCTGACGTCGCTGCACGTTGCACGTTGTACGTGCAGGACGTCAGACTCAGAAACAATTTCTGAGTCTGACGTCCTGCACGTACAACGTGCAGCGACGTCAGACTCAAAAGAAACTTTCGTCGGCGCCAGCTTCAATGGAAGAATTAAAGGACCAAAGGCAGCCGGCAGCGGCAGGAGGACGCGGACCTCGGCTGGCGGGGGTTGGGGTCCCCCGCCAGCGAAGGTAGGCGAGCAACGGAGGGGGAGGGTTGGCAGCGGTAGGGGGGTCCAGGGCGAAATCTGCGGGGGCCCAGGCCCCTGAGGCCCCACGCAGATACGCCCCTGCTTGGCTTATCATACAGCCAAGTGGCCAAGTGCAGATATTATTATTATTATTATTATTATTATTATTATTAAGATTTATTTACTGCCTTTTTGAACGAATTCACTCAAGGCGGTGTACAACAGGAATCAGTCAAACATAAGCAATAGTCAATTACAGCAGTAAAAATATTCAAGAACAGTACAAGTATAATATTAAAATGTCAGCACAACACACAATAAAGCATTTTAATAGGCAGCATAGGGTGTAAGCAAAGATGGAACATATAGATAGATAAGAGAGAGCATTACTATTACTGATATATAGATAGGGACAAGTTGGGTAGTACAGAGTCCATTGGGATAAATAGATGGGTGGCTAATCTAAAGGCAAATTCTTTGTACAGTTAAACAAGATATAAGGAACTGGTCTAAGTTATAGTGTGTGTAGCAATCTAGTCTAGGTGTGGAATGAGTGTATAGTCAGTCACCATTGGCCCGATATTCAGCCGGCGACAGGCAGCATGTTTGCTGTCCGTTGCCAGCGTTAAACCCGGATATTCAATGCTGGCAGTATCCGGCGACCGGCATTGATTATCCAGGTTTATTTTGGCTGCTAAAAAGTTAACCAGCAATGCAAATATTTAGTGCTAACTGGTTAAATTTTTAGCGGTCAAAGATAGGCCCACTATTTATGCAGCCTAGTTGGTTAGGCTCTGAATGTCCACACCCCATTAAGGAAGCCCTATATTCAAAAGATAAGGGGCCCTTTTACTAAGCTGCGTAGGCGCCTACACGCACCCAATGCGCACCAATTCAGAACTACCACCTGGCGCACATTGGGCGCTAACTGGGCGGTAATCGGTATTGTACACACATTGATGATTGCCGCTCGGTTAATGCGTGAGACCTTACCTCTAAGTGAATGGGTGGCAGTAAGGTCTCAGGCCCAAAATGGACGCGCGTCAATTTTCATTTTGCCACTCGTCCATTTTTGGCAAAAAAGGCATTTTTTTTACAGGTGCGCTGATAAATGGATCTGCGCGTGTCCAAAACACACGTTTACACTAGCTCAGGCCATTTTTCGGTGCACTTTAGTAAAAGGACCCCTAAGTTTTTTTTGTTTATTGTTTTAACATGATTACACTGTTGGATTATGGCACATGGGTGTGTCATGCATTTGAATGTGCAATGATTATATGATGATATATTGGACAATGCAATTGATCGGGTTTGGTCTGTGATGGCCCAGTAACATTTATGAGCACATTCTACCAAATATTTATGTGAATAAAATGTCTGTGGGATTTTGTTTTCATTTGTAATTGGAATAATATGCACGTGTTTTGTAATTCATTCAGAACTGTAGATGGGCAACATACAAGCAATTTAAAATAATTAAATACTTTTATGTTGGCCCTTGTCTTGTGCCTTTTAATACATCAGCCTCAATCTCTTCATTTTCTGAATTTCTATTCCGCAAAGAAACTGCAACATTGGTATACGTTGTAATATGTGGTAGAGAGAGAGTTTTATCCCATGACCAGGTGAACAAAACATCAAAGTGCTCAAGATGTCCCAGGGCAAATGGCTCATGTATTTTCTAATGTTTAGTAGCCTTCATTAGGAATGAGTCTCATGGGGAGTGTTTCACAAGACAAAACAATTTGAGAATGCTCTGTGTGTTTCCAAAGAGCTTTCCTGTCATACTGCCAAACAGATAACATTTGTCAGTCAAATCAGAATGTCAATACTAGGCTTTTATTTCCACATAGCTTTGTTATCAACATGTTTAACAGCTGTTAAGAGAAACACAGTGTGACAACTCAGCAGATATACTCATTCATACAGGACCAGAGACTGAAGCACATTTGGAAAAACCATTATGGATATGCCCTAAATTGTTATTATTTTGGTCAATATGCATAGGGACTCGAATGTTTAGTGATCGCTGTTACATGTATTAGGGGCCCTTTTACTAAGGTGTGCTGAAAAATTGCCTGCGATCATGTAGGCGTGTGTATTGGACACGCACAGGTCCATTTTTCAGCATGCCTGCAAAAAAGGTATTTTTTTTGGCTGAAAATGTATTTGTGGCATTTATTTGTGACATTTATATCCACATTATCCCAAACAAATTTGAGTTCAATGTGGCTTACGATAAATGGATGTGTAGCAAAATAATAATCACTGCGTGTCCATTTTGGGCCTGAGACCTTACCACCACCCATTGACTTAGCAGTAAGGTCTCACATGTTAACCGGGCAGTAATCATCAGCATGTGTACATTGCCGATTACCACCTGGTTAGCACCACACGGTAGAAAATGGAAATTATTTTCTGCTGTGCATTTTGGATGCTCATCAAAATTAGAATTACCACCCGGGGCACGCAGTAGCAGGGCGGTATTTCTAATTTGATGCACGTTGTAACTGCGTAGGTGCCTACATGACTTCGTAAAAGACCCCCCTTAATCTCCTAACTGTGGATTTTCAGCAACAACATGCTGATAGTGCTACTGAAGATCTATCTAACCATCCTGCTTATTTTCGAAAGAGAAGGGCGCCCATCTTCCGACACAAATCGGGAGATGGGCGCCCTTCTCTCAGGTGCGGCCAAATCGGCATAATCGAAAGCCGATTTTGGCCGCCCTCAACTGCAGGAGTGGTGAAAGTTTAAGGGAGCATGTCAGAGGCGTAGCGAAGGCGGGACGGGGGCGTGGTTAACACATGGGCGCCCTCGGCCGATAATGGAAAAAAGAAGGCCTGCCCTGATGAGCATTTGGTCGACTTTACTTGGTCCATTTATTTTCAGGACCAAGCCTCAAAAAGATGCCCAAACTGGCCAGATGACCACCGGAGGGAATTGGGGGATGACCTCCCCTACTCCCCCAGTGGTCAACAACCCCCTACCACCCAAAAAAAATAAATTATAAACATTTTTTGCCAGCCTCTATGCCAGCTTGAAATGTCATACCCAGTTCCATGACAGCAGTATGCAGGTCCCTGGAGCAGTTTTAGTGGGTGGAGTGCACTTCAGACAGGCGGACCCAGGCCCCCCCCCCCCCTACCTGTTACACGTGGTGGTAAATGGGTGCCCTCCAAAACCCACCCGAAACCCACTGTACCCATATGTAGGTGCCCCCTTCACCCATAAGGGCTATGGTAGTGGTGTACAGTTGTGGGGAGTGGGTTTTGAGGGGGATTTGGAGGGCTCAGCACCCAAGGGAAGGGAGCTATGTACCTGGGAGCAATTAATGAAATCCACTGCAGTGCCCCCTGGGGTGCCTGGTTAGTGTCCTGGCATTTGAGGGGGACCAGTGCACTTCAAATGCTGGCTCTTCACATGACCAAATGGCTTGGATTTGGCCGGTTTTGAGATGGCCGGCCTCGGTTTCCATTATCGGCGAAAACCGAGGTCGGCCATCTCTAAGTCCGGCGATCTTAACATTTAGGTCGACCATCTCTAAGGTTGACCTAAATGTTGAGATGGACGGCCCCGGCCGTATTATCAAAACACCCATGTTTTTCGATAACATGGTTGGCTCCGCCCCTTCCCATGGCCATCCCCGGAGATGACCGCCCTTAGAGATGGGCGCCCCCGTTCGATTATGCACCTCCATAGTCCTGGGTCATAGACAGAGTGGAGTGAGCGCACAATGATGAACCATACATATAGCAGTGCTGTTAGGCCATTGTCTTTATAGCTATGAAGTTTAATTGAGGCCAAAAAGAAAGTTGTCCTAAGTTAAAACACACAACTGTATGTATAGCGACTGGTATCACCAACAGTGTTAACTGTCTCATACATAGGTTCAGCATCACCACCTATCTGTATAGCAGCACTGAATACACATAAAGGGCAAGTCTATAAATTGATGCCTCAGTCTAGGCACCCCAATGCCATGCACTTAGCACCGATTTTATAATGGCATCTTGGTGCCAAGATTCTGTTATAGAATGCTAGCATGTAGTCAACACTGGCGTGTCCATGTGTAGGTGTGCCCTCCTCTGCCATGTGAATGGCAGGCATAAGTTGGTGTGTTAGGTGAGCCAAGTGATTTGCATAGTTTATAGGGAGACATGCCCATAATCCATTCAAACGTAGCTCTCTTGCAGTTAGGCACTAGGGTCCCTGTTTACTAAGGTGCATTAGTGTTTTTAGTGCACCCACACTTTTCATGTGCGCTAACCATGTTGGTGCCTATAGGGATTGTGTAGGCATGAACGTGGTTAATGTACGTTAAAAATGTTAACGCAAGGAAGCAAAGTCAATATTCCCTGATATTTTTAGATGGACACAACAGAGAAGGAAGAAGTTTCTGGACATGAAATGAATCTATCGGGATAAATGCTTGTTTTCAATTGAAATTTCCTTGCAAATGTATATTACTTTTTAAAGATAAGAGATATGTTTTCTTTGAACCAGAACAGTTGCGAAACTTTCTAAATATGCAAAGTAATAAGGAGGAGAACCAGATGCGAAGCGGTTCAGTTGATAGGGGTAACCTCCTGCGTAATTTCCTTTGGCAGAACTAAGAATATTAGACCAACTTCCTTTGGTATATTATTGGATTTTCTCTCTTAATTGTGGACTATTAAAACCAATCATTTATTTTTAATTTAATACAATGTTTCTTCTTGAAGAATGTTATTGAAGTATTGGTATATCTGATCAAAGATTGTATCTTTGTGTTAAATGAAAATCAATAAAGAAATTAAACATAAAAATGTTAACGCACCTATAACGCTGCTTAGTAATCAGGGCCCTTAGAGGCCCTTTTACTAAGCCATGTAAGCATCTACGTGTGCCCAATGCATGCCAAAATGGAGTTACCGCCTGGCTACCACATGGCTCATTCGGTAATTTCATTTTTGACACGCATCCAATAAATATTTTTTTATTTTCGGACGTACGTATCGGATGCGTGTAGGTCATTACCGCCCACTTAGCGCGTGAGACTTCACCGCTAGGTCAATGGCTGGCAGTAAGGTCTCAGACCCAAAATGGACGCACGCCAGTTTTGATTTTGCCTCATGTCCGTTTTTGACAAAAATTTTAAAAAGGCATTTTTTTTTTTTTTGCAGGCGTGCTGAAAAATGGATCTGCGCATGCCCAAAACTCGTGCCTACTCTACCGCAGGCCATTTTTCAGCACACCTTAGTAATAGGACCCCTTAGGCATTGCCTTATAGAGTAGCACCTAGTTCACAGAGGGGCCCATTTACAAAGCAGCAGTACCACCACAGGCTTACTGCGCAGCAATCCAGAACTACCGCTGGCCAAACACAGGTACCGGCAATAGTTCCACCCCCAGGATGTGGCATTTCTGGTGCTAACAGAAATATGATTTATTTATTTGGATTTTGTTGACACTTTTTTCAGTAGTAGCTCAAGGTTGAGTTACATTCAGGTATACTAGGTATTTCCCTGTGACTGGAGGGCTCACAATCTAAGTTCATACCTGAGGCAATGGAGGATTAAGTGAGTTGCCTAAGATAACAAGCAGCAGCAGTGAGATTTGAACCAGGAACCTCTGGATGTCAAGAGCAGTGCTGTAACCACTAGGCCACTCCTATTTCTGCAGGGGGTTACCTGATGGTAATCAGGCAGCGCCACGCTTTGGCTGGTTTTTCCCCCTTACTCCCCCCCCCCCCCCCCCCCGTCCCCGTCCCCGTCCCCGTCCCCGCATTGCCATTTCTTACTGTATGGCCATTTCTTTTTTCAGCTTTTTAACCCGCTATGGTAAAAAGGACTTCTGCGTTCAGCAAAAATGGCCACCACCGCTAGTGCAGGGCCCCTTTTTCCACAGCTTAGTAGAAGGATCCCAGAGGCACCTATCATTTTTATGGTGCCTTTGATATATATAAGTGATGCCTACCTCTAGGCACCACTGTATAGATTTGCCCCTATATTCTTTTAAACATCATGGCCAAACATAGGCTCCTTGGAGGTGTGGATGGAAGAGATGTGCTTTCTAGGATTACATGTGGGATTGGACGAGGGGTGGAATAAGTATTGGATGTACTTTTGTATTTGTGTTGAAGGGGGGGGAGTGGGATAGTAGGAAGGGGGAGGGAAAAAAAGTTGGGTTTGGTTTTCCAAATGTTATGCTTTCTGATCATGTATTGCATCTTGTTTGGATTTGGATTTCTCAATAAAAAAAAAAAGATTTCACATTAAAAAAAAACCATGGTCAGTGTTTAAAAAAATGTGGTCACCGCCGCTACTGAATACTATTGACTTGATTATGATTACCATGATTTGCATAGTGCATAACAGATGTACTTAACACTCTACAGAGACAGATAGAAAGTAATTTTATAAGTGACTTTAGCATTTAGAACAGTGTTTTACACACTTACAGTAAGTAAGTGCTTATAAATTACCCTGGCGCATACATGAATAAAAGAAGGCATGAGAGAAATATAGATCCTACTTTTATGTGATTTATACATATACATTCCTGAGGATGGGGCAGAAAACAGGCAGAGCAAGGGTAGGATCAGCACTTCTAAAATTCATGCAAAACCACTGATTCTTACCAACCTATTATATACACAAAGTTGCTCTGGTTTCAGAGCAGGTATAACTTGTGCAACAGATTTCTGGCAGGCTCTTTTATAACGACAAATAGGTACCCTGTCAAAATAGCCCCAACAAAATGGCCCCCAACAAAACAACTCCAAACAAAAAAGCACCCAGTATAATAGCCCCTGACATAACAGCCACTGTCAAAATGGCCTGCCCACAATATAACCCTAGACAAATTAGCCCCCTCCCCCGACAAAAGGGCCTGATCAGGCTGCCCAGAATATGGCACTGCATTTTTTCTCCTAATAATCTTACCTTGCCAAACAGGGTAAGGTTGGTAAGACTATGAAAATGATGATAATATTGTTGTTGTTTTTCAAATTAGCATGTTGATGGAAGAATAGTTTCCTTAAACAGCAGAACAGATCATGAATACCAGTTAGTAGCTATAGAATTTTGTTTATTTATATATGCTTTACAAAATGCAATGCTGGTAGGAACCTTTATCAGTGAAGATTTCACTTATAGTTTATCCTTTCTTTTGTGTTGTTATTTTTTTCTAGGGGGCTATTTTGTCAAGGGTTATTTTATGGGAGAGGCCATTTTGTCAAGGGCTATTTTGTTACAAGGCTGTTTTGTCGGGGCTTCTTTGTTGGGGCTATTTTGTCAAGGCTATTATGTCGGGTTGCTGGACAAATAGACATATATTTTCTTTATATGTGTCTATCCTTGCCTAGGCACCCTCCATGTGGGCAGCCCTTTCTTCTTGCAGACTAGTTCAGACAGACAGACACACAGGGTGCACAAAGGAAAATGAATAAGAGGCCTTGGGTAAGACACAAAGTCATAACAATGAACATTTTCAGTAGGTAGATTAATTTGAAGAGAGGCAACTGTTAAGGAAGTATCACTGGATATGACATTTTGGGTCTGGAAGTGTTTCCATGAGGATCCTGGTTCTATAAATATTTGTTAGGCAATTTTATGGCTAGTAGAAACACGAGTCCTGAGGATTCAGAATGAGTACATGAATACACAGTAAAGCAGGTATTGATATTTTGCTTGGGTCCAAGGTTAACACTGATAGGCACAAGGCAGTGCCGATGTTGGTATTGCCTCTAGGTCTCCTCTCATTGGTCTGTGCTGCTTTCATTGACTGAGTGGGCCTAAATCCAGACCACCATGGGTTTTTTTATACCCTAGTATCATCACCACTATCCAGATACCAGCCGGCACTGAAAATCCAGGTACAACTTGCCCAGTGCTACTTGTCTGGTTACCAGTGATACTCATACCGACACTTGGATATCAATTTGGATAAAAGTTAGGGCAGCCTTTATTCTATCTTAGCTTGTCTAGGCAGTTACCCAATTAGTGGACTGAATAATAACTGGTAACTCTAAGCTCCTCCCAAGCTTGACTCCAAACTGCCCCGGCACTGCCCGAATAATACCGAGGTGATCTAACCAGATATTCAGTGTCCTTACCTGGATAATGCTGATGAAAGTCTGAATATAGATCCAGTTAGAGGAAGATAGGAGCCATTCTTACCCAGATAAGTCCCACCAAATATTGACCTCTTTCATACTGGGTCAGACCAGAATTCTAGTCAAACCAGCTTCCTAACTGATGCTCAGATGATCGAAAGCCCTGAGCTGTGCCAAACAGCACTCTACAAATAGTGCTGGAACAGCATGGGGCTTAACTGCCCTTATGATCAGAAATAATAGCATGCAGATTTATGTGCGCTATTATCTCTGATCATAGAATAAAGTGCGGGAGGATTGTTTAAAGCCCAGACTTGTCAAACATAGGAGCTGGAGGTCTGTGGGATCACCAGACCCCAAACAGCATGGCCCTGGTGGCCTAGTACCCCACCCCGTGCCAGCGACACAGGGACTGGAGGTCTGATAGACCTCCAGTCCCCTGACCCCCCAACAGAAGTTCATGGGGAGCTGGAGATCCAGTGGGTCTCCAGCCCCCTTAATTCCCTCTAGCATTCCCTCATGTAAAGCCCTGGTGGCCTCAGTGGACCACGAATCAAACCCTCCCCCCGACCTGGTGATCTAGCAGCCCTCTTCCTTTCCCCCCATACCTTTGTTGGAGGAGGGAGGTAGACTCCCTTCTCTTCCAGCAGTGCTGCCTTGAAAGGCAGCATCCAGTCTTGCCCAGTGCATCCTGGAATGCGCTGGGTGAGGTTTCACACCATATAAAGGGAGAAACTCATATGGTGTGAAGCCTGGATTGAGGAGAATGGGGAGCAAATGTATGCTGGACCGGGCTCACTATTCCTCACCAATGGTCTGCAAACCCTAACGCTAGCTCTGGCATAGGGTTTGCTGCGGATAGTGCGCTGATCATTGGGGAGGAATAGGTTTAGCATACATTTGCATGTTACTTGTGCTAAGAGCCCCGTTTTGCATGCATTTGCATGCTAGTTGCATTCAGAGTCTGCAAGCACATTGTTGCACACACTCGGGGGCTCTGATCATGGGGTGGTAGGAAACGCAGTCGCTAGTATGGCGCTAATAGCCTCTAGTGCTCGCATTTGCTTCTGATCATCTGCCCATCAGTATTCTGCCTCCCATAGTACCGAATCATAAATGCTAAATGTAAACATAGTAAAATCAAGGCTTGTGCAGCACAATTCATCTCCTGGTGCTGATAATTGCAGATTTTTAGATATCCACTAAGCATTTCTTTGTAAATCGCCAAACAATAATTATAAAGAGAGAAGCCAGTAGGGGATATCACCCTACTGTATAAACAGTTGAGCTTTGTTCCACATTTCATTTGAGCACAGCGGTGACCTACATTTAACATAACATCAATAGCAACAAACATTGTGTCATTAACAGAAACCTTTGGGACCAACCAAAAAAGCAATTGAAATTGAAATAGGTATTGTCTATTCAACAGCAAGGTGCCGTCTGTTCAATAGCTTCACTTTAGTTTGTCCATAGAGCCATGTATTTAAAGATCTTTGACACCCATCACTTAGCCTTGAGAAATAGTTATTCATTCATCCTTTGTTATTAAGGGCATATGAAATCCATGCTCTTCCCCTCTACTTCAACAGGGAGAAGAAAAGCTTTCAGATCTGCCACAAAATAGCACATTTTCACATATGCTAGGTAAAGATAGTTGCTCGTCAGACCCTATAAACGGGAAAAAATGCGTCTTGAAATTTAGGATCGTTTTCTCCGAACATGCAGTGCAACTTGTCTTTCATAGCATTTCTGAACCATGAGAAAACCAGATAGGCTGGGAGAAAAAAAAAGCAAAACAAACAAAAATCCAACAATCCATCCAGAGCCCCGAGAGCATTATTAAGATGATGAGCATTCATCTGAATAATTCTGCTGAGAGAACACTTCAAGTGCCACATCATCATCTGGCATCTGTTTGATGCTTATGGCCATATTATGCTCTTTTTCCATAGGTGGGCTGATGCCATTTCCAATTCCTTTGATGGAAAATTAAAGCAGCACTACAGCATGCTGTACCAGATAATATACATGGTTTTTTTTCCTATATTCAACTTGCATCATTATGGGTTTAGAATTCAGTGTACTGAGATGCACCTTAGACTTTTTAGTGAACACTACGCCTAGAAGGATCAATCAGTTTAAGTGTGAGATTTTTCTGATACAATGTAGCACCTGGCTTCGCTTTCCTTGCTGCAGCTAACTACATTTTGTCATTTCTTTTAGGGCAACAGGAGAGAACTTATGCTCTTTGGGCTCCTTTCCAATTATCCTAGCACTGACTTATGTTTATTTAATAAATTACTTGCTGTGAATGAGCTGATGGCTTCAGATCCTCCTTGGGGATACTGGAAATAGGGCCAGACATGGTCTTGGAGTAGAGAAGTGGTCTAGTGGTTAGAGCACCAGTCTTACAATCCAGAGGTGGCCGGTTCAAATTCCACTGCTGCTCCTTGTGACCTTGGGCAAGTCACTTAACCCCCCCCCCCCTTATTGTCTCAGGTACAAACTTAGATTGTGAGCCCTCCTGGGACAGAGAAATATCCAGTATACCTGAATGTAACTCACCTTGAGCTACTACTGAAAAAGGTGTGACAATATTGGATACCATAGCAAGTCTGCAGCCATTGAACATCAAAAATGGCACAGAAAATTCACAAGTAACTCCTGCATAACCCTAGAAAAGGTTGATTCCATGGTTTGTAACTGACCTGTTGCTGCTAGTTTGCAATATCTTCCTTTCTCCTTTTTAACAGAGTTTGCATAGAGAAGATGTAAATTTGTAAATGTGGATTTGCACATTATTGGGGCTGAAATATAAGCATCCAAGCTAAGAGGTGAATTTAAGTGACTCCAAGGGAGGTTTTTTCCCTTGAACTGTGGTTTTTAAAGATATAGGGAAACCCAGGACAAATAGAGAGTCCTTCTATGTATCCACATAGATTTGGATTCATACAGATTCAGCTTTCATTTCTGCTGCTATAAGCAGAGTACGATGGCATCCAAGCAGGAGTTCAGGTTTTGATATCAGGGAAAGCACATCAGCAAATGTCACTGGCTGAATGTTGTCAGAACAGAAATAACAGCTTATGTTGGAATTACGAATTATAGTAGCAAAGGGTGCCAAAAAAAGGATTGAAAAGATTAGGAGATAGAATTGATCTTTGGGGAACACCACATGATAGTTAGAAGGAGTTGAATAATGTAGGTTTCTATTTTACCTTGCAAGGAGCTCTATAAAAGGGAAAACTGAACCAATTTAGACAAACAGTCCATACATAATTTCTCATATGATAATAGACAAAAAGTATATACATTTCTTAAATATGAGTAAGATAGTAAGATAGTAACATAGTAGATGACGGCAGAAAAAGACCTGCACGGTCCATCCAGTCTGCCCAAGAAGATAAATTCATATGTGCTACTTTTTTATTTGTACTGTCTTGCCAGCCTTATCCCCACCTCCCAACCACCAACCCTGCCTCCCACCACCAGCTCTGGCACAGACCGTATAAGTCTGCCCAGCACTATCCTCACCTCCCAACTACCAGTCCCGCCTCCCACCACCAGCTCTGGCACAGACCGTATAAGTCTGCCCAGCACTATCCCTGCCTCCCACCACCGGCTCTGGCACAGACCGTATAAGTCTGCCCAGCACTATCCCTGCCGCCCAACCACCAGCCCCTGCACAGACCGTATAAGTCTGCCCAGCACTATCCCTGCCGCCCAACCACCAGCCCCTGCACAGACCGTATAAGTCTGCCCAGCACTAGCCCCGCCTCCCAACCACCAGCTCTGCCACCCATTCTAGGCTAAGCTCCTGAGGATCCCTTCCTTCTGCACAGGATTCCTTTATGTTTATCCCACGCATGTTTGAATTCTGTTACCGTTTTCATCTCCATCACCTCCCGCGGGAGGGCATTCCAAGCATCCACCACCCTCTCTGTGAAAAAATACTTCCTGACATTCTTCTTGAGTCTGCCCCCCTTCAATCTCATTTCATGCCCTCTCGTTCTACCGCCTTCCCATCTACGGAAAAGGTTTGTTTGCAGATTAATACCTTTCAAATATTTGAACGTCTGTATCATATCACCCCTGTTCCTCCTTTCCTCCAGGCTATACATGTTCTGGTCCGCAAGTCTCTCCTCATACGTCTTGCAACGCAAATCCCATACCATCCTCGTAGCTTTTCTTTGCACCGCTTCAATTCTTTTTACAACCTTAGCAAGATACGGCCTCCAAAACTGATCACAATACTCCAGGTGGGGCCTCACCAACGACTTGTACAGGGGCATCAACACCTCTTTTCTTCTGCTGGTCACACCTCTCTCTATACAGCCTAGTAACCTTCTAGCTACGGCCACTGCCTTGTCACACTGTTTCATCGTCTTCAGATCCTCAGATACTATCACCCCAAGATCCCTCTCCCCAGCCGTACCTAGCAGACTCTCACTGCCTAACACATATGCCTCTCTTGGATTTCTACTCCCTAAGTGCATCACTTTGCATTTCTTCGCATTGAATTTTAATTGCCAAACCTTAGACCATTCTTCTAGCTTTTTCAGATCCTTTTTCATGTTTTCCACTCCCTCTGGGGTGTCCACTGTGTTACAAATCTTAGTATCATCCGCAAATAGGCAAACTTGACCTTCTAACCCTTCTGCAATGTCACTCACAAATATATTGAACAGAATCGGCCCCAGCACCGATCCCTGAGGCACTCCACTACTCACCTTTCCCTCCTCCGAGCGAACTCCATTCACCACCACCCTCTGGCGCCTGTCCGTCAACCAGTTCCTAATCCAGTTCACCACTTCGGGTCCTATCTTCAGCCCATCCAGTTTATTTAGGAGCCTCCTGTGGGGAACCGTGTAAAAAGCCTTGCTGAAATCTAAGTAGATTACGTCTATAGCACGTCCACAGTTCAATTCTCCGGTCACCCAATCAAAGAATTCAATGAGATTCGTTTGGCACAATTTCCCTTTGGTAAAACCATGTTGTCTCAGATCTTGCAACTCATTTTCTTCCAGGAAATTCACTATCCTTTCCTTCAGCATCGCTTCCATTACTTTTCCATTATCAATAGAAATCAAACAAAATAAAACATGGAAATGAAAATAAGATGATACCTTTTTTATTGGACATACTTTTCCAATAATCGAAGTGAGGCTTACCGGCCTGTAGTTTCCAGCTTCTTCCCTTTCACCACTTTTGTGAAGAGGGACCACCTCCGCCGTTCTCCAATCCCTCGGAACCTCTCCCATTTCTAAGGATTTATTAAACAAATCTTTAAGAGGACCCGCCAGAACCTCTCTGAGCTCCCTCAATATACTGGGGTGGATCCCATCCGGTCCCATTGCTTTGTCCACCTTTAGTTTTTCTAGTTGTTGATACACACTCTCTTCCGTGAACGGTGCTATATCCACTCCATTCTCAAATGAACTTTTGCCAGTCCATCATAGTCCTTCTCCTGGATTTTCTTCAGTAAAAACAGAACAAAAGTATTTATTTAGTAAATTTGCCTTTTCTTCATCATTATCTACATAGCGGTTTGCAGTATCTTTTAGTCTCACAATTCCCTTTTTAGTCATTCTCCTTTCACTAATATACCTGAAGAAATTTTTGTCACCCCTCCTTACCTTTCTAGCCATTTGTTCTTCCGCTTGCGCTTTCGCCAGACGTACCTCTCTCTTGGCTTCTTTCAGTTTCCTCGTGCATGACGTCAGGCTCAGAAACATAATGAAGGAAGAAGAGGACCTCAGCTGGCGGGGGTTGGGGTCCTCCACCAGCAAAGGTAGGTGACGGCGACGGAGGTTTGGCAGAGGGAGGGGGGGTTGAGAGGGTCGTTGGCAGGGGGGGTCAAGGTGGTGGTGGCGGCAGCAGCGGCGGGGGGTTGACAATGGCGGGGGGGTCAGCGGCTCCAGGGGGAGCTAAAATGTGCCCCCTCACCTCGGGCTCTGGACCCCTTCCTGCCGAAGTCTGGCTACACCCCTGCCTTTTACTAAGGTGTGCTGAAAAATGGCCTGCGGTAGTGTAGATGTGTGTTTTGGGCACACATAGAATTATTTTTCAGTGCACTTGCCGAAAATGGATGTGCAGCAAAATCAAAATTGTTGCGCGTCCATTTTTGGTCTGAGACCTTACCGCCAGCCATTAACCTAGCGGTAAAGTCTCACATGGTAACCAGGCAGTAATGACCTACGTGTGTCAAATGCCACTTGGCGAGCGCCCATTACGCGCGTCCAAAAATAAAAATTATTTTTCAGATGCGCGTATCGGATGCACGCAAAAAATGAAATTACCTCAAGAGCCACGCAGTAGCCAGGCGGTAACTCCATTTTGATGCACGTTTGGCATGTGTAGAAGCTGACGCAGCTTAGTAAAAGGGCCCCTATTACAGCTAGTAGAACCTGAGTAAGGGTCTTTAAGGAAGAAGAGGTTGTACCTGAGTCCAAGATATTGCTTATTCCTGTAGGACCATTCTGTGAAGTATTTTAAGTGAACAAGGTCTGTATGTACTTCATTTTCTGAGAGAGCTTTCATGTCTTACCCAGAGGAATGTTCTGCTCTGGACATGATAGACGGAAAGAGATCAACCAATGATCAGACCAGAAAATGTCTGTGGAAACTGGAAATAATCTTACTTGGAGAGTAGGGCCTCTGAGTGAAAAACAAGATCCAGAATAAATTTTTCTTGATGTGTGGGAAGATGATTCTGTAGTACGTATCCTAACTCATTCAGGGGAGACAAAAAGCTTCTTTCCGGTTCCATAACTTGGTCATCAGAATGAATGCTAAAATCACCCAACACAACTAGGTTTGAAAAGTAGGTAGCTATATCTGTTACTGCACTGATTAGTTCAATGAAATCGCTCCTCACTGCTGACAGAAATAAATCAGCAAGAGAGCATGAGAAGGACAGGAGCAGAATTGGATTAAAAGGATATTACATGACACTGAGGAAGAGTCTACTCGCTTATGTATTTAGTAGTGGCTGTCCATTGTGCTAGTTGAGAAAGACAGCTAACTCTAACTGTGGAGGGTGGCTTACTTTACACATTGTGGGACATAGTGACATAGTAATGTAGTTAATGACAGCAGATAAAGCTAGTATGAGCCATGTCATCCATCCAGTCTGCCCAGTAAGGTGGCTAGGCTTCTACGAACCACTCCGTGCAGGTTATCTCCTTCTGTGCTTTTGTTTAGGTTTGTAACTGTCTATCCCTGCAGGTTATCTCCCTGTTTTTAGCAGGGTCGTGGCCAGAGCCCAAAATGGGGGGGGGCACATTTTGGTCCACCGCCCCACTGTCACCCCTTCTGCCTCCTCGCCGCACTGCCACCGCTGTACACCTTGGCTGGCGGGGGGTCCCCAACCCCCGCCAGCTGAAGCACTGCCACCGCAAATACCTTGGCTGGTGGGGGTCCCTAACCCCTGCCAACTGAAGACTTTGTCCAGCGCAGGGGGAGGAATGCTGGCTTCGGCCTAACCCCTGGTAAGCCTTTCCTCAGCTGAGAGGTGCCCACCTCTACCACCGGCTGCCTTTCAGGTGCTGTGGAGGACTTGCAGCTCATCTGCATATCCTTACAGCCTTCTCCGGGGTGACACCCAGGTCCACCCCGATCCACTCAGGGCCTCCGCTCTAGGTGCCCAGCGCTCCCACCAGGTGCTGTGGAGGACTTGCAGCCCTTCTGCATTTCCTCACAGCTGTATCCGGGGTGACTCCAGTTCCACCCCGATCTTCCCAGGGCCTTCTCTCCAAGTGCACAGAGTTTCCAGCTGCTTTTTGGCTAGGATCAGGCGACCCTCAGGGGGAGGAATGCTGGCTTCGGCCTAACCCCTGGTAAGCCTTTCCTCAGCTGAGAGGTGCCCACCTCTACCACTGGCTGCCTTTCAGGTGCTGTGGAGGACTTGCAGCTCATCTGCATATCCTTACAGCCTTCTCCGGGGTGACACCCAGGTCCACCCCGATCCACTCAGGGCCTCCGCTCTAGGTGCCCAGCGCTCCCACCAGGTGCTGTGGAGGACTTGCAGCCCTTCTGCATTTCCTCACAGCTGTATCCGGGGTGACTCCAGTTCCACCCCGATCTTCCCAGGGCCTTCTCTCCAAGTGCACAGAGTTTCCAGCTGCTTTTTGGCTAGGATCAGGCGACCCTCAGGGGGAGGAATGCTGGCTTCGGCCTAACCCCTGGTAAGCCTTTCCTCAGCTGAGAGGTGCCCACCTCTACCACCGGCTGCCTTTCAGGTGCTGTGGAGGACTTGCAGCTCATCTGCATATCCTTACAGCCTTCTCCGGGGTGACACCCAGGTCCACCCCGATCCACTCAGGGCCTCCGCTCTCTCATTCTCCCTGTCTCCTCAGCTCGAAACCTTGGGGTCATCTTTGACTGTTCGCTCTCCTTCTCTGCTCATATCCAGCAGATTGCCAAGACCTGTCGTTTCTTTCTTTACAACATCCGTAAAATCTGCCCCTTTCTTTCCGAGCACTCTACCAAAACCCTCATCCACACCCTTGTCACCTCTCGTTTAGACTACTGCAATCTGCTTCTTGCTGGCCTCCCACTTAGTCACCTCTCCCCTCTCTAGTCAGTTCAAAACTCTGCTGCCCGTCTCATCTTCCGCCAGGGTCGCTTTACTCATACTACCCCTCTCCTCAAAACCCTTCACTGGCTCCCTATCCGTTTTCGCATCCTGTTCAAACTTCTTCTACTAACCTATAAATGTATTCACTCTGCTGCTCCCCAGTATCTCTCCACACTCGTCCTTCCCTACACCCCTTCCCGTGCACTCCGCTCCATGGATAAATCCTTCTTATCTGTTCCCTTCTCCACTACTGCCAACTCCAGACTTCGCGCCTTCTGTCTCGCTGCACCCTACGCCTGGAATAAACTTCCTGAGCCCCTACGTCTTGCCCCATCCTTGGCCACCTTTAAATCTAGACTGAAAGCCCACCTCTTTAACATTGCTTTTGACTTGTAACCACTTGTAACCACTCGCCTCCACCTACCCTCCTCTCTTCCTTCCCGTTCACATTAATTGATTTGATTTGCTTACTTTATTTATTTTTTGTGTATTAGATTGTAAGCTCTTTGAGCAGGGACTGTCTTTCTTCTATGTTTGTGCAGCGCTGCGTATGCCTTGTAGCGCTATAGAAATGCTAAATAGTAGTAGTAGTAGTAGTAGTAGCGCTGGTCTCCAGTGCAGCCACATTGCCTGCCCTGCTCTCTCTTCCCCTTACGTCCGCCATGCTCCTTTTAGTGAAACTGAGCATGCCGGACGTAAGGGGAAGAGAGAGCAGGGAAGGCAATGCGGCGGTGCCAGAGGCCAACACTGGATGATATCTTCAGCTGGTGTGGGTTGGAGACCCCCACCAGCCAAATCAGGGGCTCAGAGCAAATTTGGGCGGGCCCAGGCATCAGTGGCCCCATGCTGCTACACCACTGGTTTTTAGGGCTGTAACTGCTGCTCTGTACCTTTTTGACATATGATATTCCTTTTAATTTTGCAATTAGTGGAAATGCTCTGTACTTTGATTTCATCCTCTTGAGGGCACCATCTCTTGCTACATAGGGTCCTAGTGTTTATCCCATGCTTTTTGGAATTCTGACATTTTTTTTGTCCCTACCACTTCTACCAGGAGGACATTCCAGGCCACTCTGTCCATGAAAAGTATTTCCTATTACTTTTATGTTTACCTTCTTTCAGCTTCATTTCATATCCTTCAGTTCTATAGCTTCCCCATCTTTGAAAAAAAGGTTTGTTGGGTCATTAATACCTTTCAACTAATTAAAAAGTTTTGTCATATCTCCTTTGTCTCTCCTCCTCCCTAGGGTACATACATACTCAGGTCTTCAAGTCTCTTCTGGACCAGACCCCATACCATATTTTCACTTTCCTTTGAATTACTTCGTCTCTTTTATACCCTTAATGAGATCCAGCCTCCAAATCTGCACACAATACTCCAAGTGAGGTCTCACCAATGATGTGTACAAGCAAATTATCACCTCTTCCTTTATATTTGTTGTACTCCACTCTGTACAATCAAGCATTCTTCTGGCTTTGGTTACCGATTGGTCACACTGTTTTGCAACCTTAGACAACACCCCAATGTCTTTCCTGGCCTATGTATATCAGTCTCTCGCCTCCTACCACATAGAACCCCAAATGTATCACTCTTCACTTCTTCAGAGTAAAGTTTAACAGCCATGCATTTGCCCACATTTGAATTTTAATAAATCACTTCTCATGAGGGCTGGGCCAGAGAAATCTGTTAAGCAGGAAGTCTCTGGTCCCACAGCACAGAAACTGGGAGGCCAGCGGTAGATGGATCGATGAGAAGAGATAAGATCCCAAGAAAGGAAACAAAAAAGATAAAATTCACAGGCTTGTGGAGGCACGCCTAGGAACAGAACAAAATATTGCACTTAAAAATCATGTCGGTGGTGTTCATTGTTGTTCTGAGGTTCTTTCGAGTGTGTCAATTGATTTCAGGAGTGGGCATAACCAAGGGTACTGGTAGAGCAGACTCAAGTATTTAAGAGGGAATAATGCACATTTTTCCCTTTGATTATATACTGCAGTTTGCAAATAGCATTAGGACCATTCAAAATTGTAGCTTTCATGATGGCAGAATGCTCAAGAGTTGGAATCTGCAAACTTTTCAAAATGAGGGTGTCACGGTCATCAACGTTCGTGCCTTGCTCATCAGTGCCCTGCTCCATCTAGACCCATTAGATTTACCTGCAGTTCTAGTCAGCGATCTGTGGGGTCACTGTAGAGTGGTGGAGGCCAAGCTGTTGATGTTATCAGAGCTGAGCCTTTCTTAAACTGGCCTCTGCGTGCACTCAGTGTTCTGGCAATAATTTCTGATTGAGCTCAGGCCTGCCTGAGGCTCTGCTAGTTCCAACTGTTGTCTCCTTGTCAGGCAGTGGCCTGAAGCTTTGCTGCAGCTTTTACCTTCTTGCTCTGTTCCAGTATAGCCTGCTTCCAAGCCTTGAAGTCCCAAGAGCTTCTTGTACTTCAGCTGAGATTCCAGTCATCCGCAGTGAGTCCTTGGTCACTGGTTGCAGTGAGTAGGCTCTGTGCTGAGTTTTGGACTGTGTGTGCTGGGACGACGTGGAGTGCTGTACGTACTGGGGCCATGGCCATGTCTCGAAGTATCACTGGACTCACAGAGGGATCCACATGGGCTGTTCCTGGTTCCAGTTTGCTGCGCTGTGCCTGTGTGTGTCTTTTGCTCTGGGATCATTCATTTCAGACATTTCAGAGACTATTACTGACCTGCCTGCCCTGGGAGCATTGGCTCAGGCATTGTTTGCTAAACCTTGTTTGCCCTGGGAACATTGGGTCGGGCATTGCATTGCTTAAACCTGGTTTCCCTGGGAGCATTCGGCTTGGGCGCCTCTGTGACTGTTTGATTTCTTCTTTACCTTCAGCGAGCAGAATGGACCACTCAAGTTCCCTACCCACGGTGCGGGTCTACAAGAGACTTTTTTTTCCTTTGCCCTGCTGCTGCTCATCTCCTGCTTCTGAGAGAGCTTGCCGTGGAGGTCCTGCAGCTTACATGAGAGTCTTGACAGAATGAACCTTTTCCAGCTAAGTGCTACTGCTTTCCGTTGCCCGCCAGGGCAGGCCTTTGACTAGTCTCTTGTGCTCTGTGTTTGCTTTTCTTGTACAGCTAGGTTGTCTTACTATTTGCCAATATTGTATGCTTAATGTTTTGCTTTGCTAGTGTTCGAATGTGCAGCGAGGCTGCTTATTGTCCTCTGTTCTCTTACATTATTGCTGAGCTGTTCGTTTGCCTTTTACCTTGTGTTTCTTTTGCTGCCATTAAAGCTACATTAGTTCACCTCCATTTGCAATCCAGTCTGGGATACTCTTGTCTCTATGGGACTCCGTCTACCCAGAGGTAGTTGAGTAATTCTCACGCAGCCACCCCTGGGCCAAGGGCTCACAAATGTCACAGAGGGCCACGTAAGACATTTCAAATCATCAGGAGGGCCGGTGGTGGGGGAGAGGAGGGAGCTCCCTCTGGGAGTTTGCTGAGTGGAAGGGGGTTAGATACCATGTCTGGCCCTTTCAGTGATTTGAAAAGCTGAAGAAAGGGAAGGCATAGGGCAGGGTTTCCCAGGATGTGACAGATAGTGAGTGGCCAGTAATAATTCTAAATTTTCAGAAGTTAGCACTCCTACTCTGTCTCCCCTCTTCTCTGGTGTCTGCCTCCTGAAGGAGTGGGTGATGAGTCATAAATGCAGGTAGGTGGATGACAGGGGATGTTTGTGTGCATGTATGTGGCTCCCTTACATCTTCTTATTTTCTCTACTTCCCTCCCCTTTCTCATTTCTTTCCCCCTCTTTCCCCACCTCTCTTCCTTTTTCCTTCTGTTCCTTTCCCTCCCCTCTTCCTTTTCTTCTCTGTTGCTTCCCTCTCACTTCCTCTTTCACTCCCTTTGTACCCTTCTCTTCGTATTCACTCAGCTCTCTCCCCTCCTGTCAAATTCACTTCCCTCAACTCGCAGGTCTCTGTCTTCAGCTGGTAGAGCCCGGGACCCCACCAGTCTTGCTGTTTTTCTGCTTCTGTTCATCTCTGTTTTCAAATGGTGAGGCCTGAGGACTCTGCCAGTTTTATTGCCATCTCTGTCACCATTTGTCTCTTTTTTTTTGGCTGGCAAAGCTTGTAAACTTAGCAAAATTTGTTATCTTTGCTTTCACCATGCATCAAAAGTGATAAAAGTAATACTTGCTCTGCAGGCTGGATATGGCTCTGGATAAGAAAAGAATGGTGAACTGGTAGAAGGAGATGGTATGGGGCATAGTGAAGGGAACCCTGCTTTGGGGTTTTCTTGTTTTAATGCGTCTCTTGTGCTCTGACATATTGGGTGACATTCTATAACATAGCCCAAAGACGTAGCTACCACAAAATCCATGATGGCTTCAGGATCCACCTAAGCCATTATAGAATGTAAGCTGTGTTGGTGTGCCGAAATGTAAGCATGCTCACTTACGAAATATCAATAGATGGCGTAAGTTGGTGTGCCTGTGTACCACTCAAAATGAGCAATTGATAGAATTCTATAAGTTGCGCACATTGCCTGGCAATACACCCATAGCTGCCGTTGCTCTGACCATGTGTATGGCCCCCTTGCACTTACATGCTAACCCCCTAATTAGGTAACAGCCGCCAAAACTTTCACATGCAAATTTGCTCGTGCATCCAATTTAATTAAATAATAAGCTAATTAGTGCCAATAATTGGCTTTTTAACAAGCAATTATTGGCACTAATTACATCTAATGGAACTTCACAAGCGCAAATTTAGGCATAGGATCCGTGCCAAAATTTTATGTGTGATTTGAAAAAGGAGGCATGGAAATGGGAGGGTCATGGGCGGAACAGGGTAGTTTCTAAAATTAACTCACATTGTTATAGAATAACGGGGATGCACGCTTAATGTAGGCGTGTATATTTGCACCACGGTTCAGTTGGTGCAAAGTTAAGAATGATTCTCAGGTGTAAGCACTGTTCTATAAACCATGCCTAACTTTAAGCACTGCTTATAGAATAGTGCTTTTTTTAGTGATGATTTTTTTTGACACCATATTTAGAATCTAGCCCTAAGCGACTTTGGCGTGTATAATGTAGAATAGCGCCTAGCACTTATATGAGTAACTGCCAATCATTGTCACTTCTGATTCATGTAAGTGCTAATATTCTTAAGCATGTACTTGCCCCCCAATTCTACATATTGTGCCTTAATTTCTGTATGCAAATTGGAACATATTCTATAACAATGCGCATAACTTAATGGTTAACTAGCTAATCAGTGTTGTTAATTGGATGTTAACAAGCTATTATTAGTACTAATTGGCATTAATTAAGATGTGCACTCAACTCACTAAGGGCCCTGTTTACTTAGGTGTTTTTAGAACGCCTACACTTAGCGCGTGTTAACCATATAGGCACCTATAGGGATATTGTAGGCACGTACATGGTTAACGTACGTACATGGTTGACGCATGTTAAAAACGTTAACGCGCCTATAATGCTGCGTAGTAAACAGGGCCTAAGTGTATTCTATAACATGGTGGCAATAAGTTCTAAGACACATATTTGAAAAGGGGGCATTGTTATGGGCATGGAATGAGCAGGGTGTGGGTGTTTCTAAAATCTATGTGCATTATTGTAGAATACACCCACTCTACACCTAATTTAGGTGTCAGGATTTACATCAACTAAAACATGGCCTAAATGGACTTGACCAAATTTGGTTGTACAGAGAGGCACACGGTGTATTTTATTTGCCACACAGAAATTTAAGTCTATGCTATAAAATTTCAGCATACTTTAGAAAATAAGCTTCGGCGTATTTTACCGTACAGGTTTTTCAGGCGCCATATATAGAATCTACCCTCGGTGTCTATTAGGCACCAAGTTATAGAAAGAGGGGGATTTTTGGTGATTTTTGCTGTGGTCCTGTCACATCTTATTGTCATGAATATTGTGCTTTAGAATGCTACTTCCCATTGTCTTGAATGCCATGTCCTGATACAATGTGGGGTTTTATTTTTTATTTTTTTTTGGGGGGGGGGGGTGTCACTGAATGTTACATCATGTTTCTTTGGCTGTGTTGTGCTGAGGTCTCATCCCATGAAGCTGCATACAAGCTATGGAGGTAAATCCCTCTCTAGTGTGAGCATTACAGTTCTAAAGGTTCTCCTAAGATGGTCACCAAAGTAAGATGTTGACACAGCATCTGTCTTTATTAAAAATGTCTATTTTGCTTATACCAGTACCAGAATGGTATTCTACTATTTTATTTAAATACTGTACCATTGTTTGAAAATAGAAACAGAGAAAATGAAGCCAGATAAAGACCATATGGCACATGTCTGTCTATCCATACCATCCCTTATTCCTTCCTCTCCCTTAGAGATCCTATATACTGTAAAGATGATGAGGCTACTGTGAAGATGAAGCTCCCACCTCAAGATCCCAGGTCCCTCTTTCACTCAGGGTGAGCTGGTTCTCAGTATGCAGATTTTATGCAAATTAATCTACTACCCTTTTCTGCTCAGGGTGACCTGCTTCTCAAAAGGCAAACATAGTCAGGTCTCACCAATCAGGCTATTTTCATACACATCTTTATTCCAGCCTCTGGGGCACACTTCTTTTAGCTTAAAACACTTTCACAAGCTTAAACAGTTCTTCCAGCTTAACCATTTCATTTCTTCCTACTCAGTGCAATCTTCCATTTTAAACATTTCTTCTTGCACAGTTCAATATCCATAGATTTCTTCCCCCTGAGCCCTCTCACACAGGCATTTGGGCTCAGTACTAACTCAGTCCCTGGACACACAGTCCCTCCTTGTAGCACACAGCTCTAGACACACAGTCTCTTTATCTTGGACACACAGTCCCTCTTCACTGTTCTAGACACACAGTCTTTTCCTCTGGGACACACAGTACCTCTTCACTGCCCTAGACACACAGTCTTTTCAGCTGGGACACACAGTACCTCTTCACTGTTCTAGACACACAGTCTTTTACTCAGTCCCTGGACACACAGTCCCTCCTTGAACACACAGTTCTTATTCTTGATACTCCAGGGCCTTCTTACCCCAGCCAGCTTCCTTCTTGGGAACACACAGTTCTACCCACAGTCCAAAGGGCACAGCCAGTACCTCTCATGGGGATTCTTCTGCTTCAGCTACCAGCCCTCCTCTGCAACTGCTAGCTCTCCTTCTCCCCCTCACCCTCAGGTGGGGTATTAAGTGTTTAATGGCCAAACAGGACTCAGCCCATAACCTGCTGCACCTGTTTCCACCTCCAGGACTCTCCCCGGTCCTAGCAACCTCCAGCTATACCTCCCCTTACTGGCTCCCTTTAGTGACTCACCCAGTCCTTCTCCCTGGACATTTTAGGGGAACAGCGCCCTCTAGGGGCCTAACCAGGGTAGGACAGCCTCTTCTTTATCACAATACTTCTCCCACACTCTCTAGAATTCAGATACAGTCTTTGTCTTCACCACCTCCACCAGGCGGCTGTTTCAAGAATTCACCACCTTGTCCTTGAAGAAGTATTTCCATAGGTTACTCCTAGTCTGCAACCTTTCACCTTTATCCTTTGCCCTCTTATTCCAGAGCTTCCTTTCAATTGAAAGAGACTCATTTCCTGTGTATATATGCCACAGAAGTATTTAAATGTCTTTATCATGTCATCTGCCTTTCTTCCAAAGTAAAAACCAACAAACAATAAAGCCTGTCATTACTGGACTGATATTACATCATGTACATCATAGGCCAGTGTGAAGACTAATTTTGTTGTTAATATTTCATATTAAAATGTTAGAAAAATTAGTAATTAATCACCCACACAGCGTGACGTATGTGGTGTGCTATTCTACCTATTGAGATCTTGAAGTCTGTCCCCCATACACTTTATGACAAAACCCGCTGATCACTTTAGTAGAGTCCTTCTGGTCAATTCTTAGGGGCCCTTTTGCTAAGATGCATAGGCGCCTACAAGTGTACAATGTGCGTCAAATTAGAACTACCACCTGGCTACCACGTCCCCTTGGCGGTAATTCTGCATGGCAGAAAATAATTTCTATTTTCTACTGCATGGTGCTAACCGGGCTGTAATTGGCAGTGTACACATGCTGGTGATTACCACCCGGTTAACATGTGAAACCTTACTGCTAAGTCATTGGGTGGTGGTAAGGTCTCAGGCCCACATGTGCTGATTTTTATTTTGCTGCATGTCAATTTTCGGCAAAAAAGGCCTTCTGTACTCACCCTTTCAGCACTAACCTTCCCTCCTCACCAGCCCTATTCCTGTCTTTCCATCCTTCCCTTTCCTCCAGGTCGTTCTTCTTGTACCCTCTACCCCATCTTCTATTGACTCTCTTTTACCGTCCTTTTAACCCAATTTCTTCCATCACTCAACCCCTTCAGAAACCTATCCCCTTCCTCTGCTATCCTTCCCCAGTACCCCCATTCCTTTTCAATGTCATTCTTCCTCTCTCCATTCTTTCAGGTCATTCACACTATGTCTCTACCTTTCTCCACACTTTATCCCCTTTCTCTTACCCCTTCCCCCCATTTCACATCCTCACTCATTCTCCTAACCCATCAAGATACCCCCACTCGTACCTACCAATTGTCAAGTACTCACTATCTTCTAAAAATTCCCACTCAGTCTCTCCCATCTGTATTTCCCTGCTCTACTCCTAAACTCTCCTATTCAGTCACCAAGTCCTAGTCATCTGCTCTGTTCTCCCTCTCCTCTCCTCTCTAGTTCCATCCATCTTCTAAATTCCCCTTCTCCCTCTACCCCCTAGTGCCATCCATCCATGATCCACTGGCTTGATATTTTATTGCTTCCCCACCCCACTCCACCCTTCTGCAGCATCTCTCTCTTTCACCCCCCTCATGCACCCAGTCTTTCCCCTACTCTTCACTTCTCCCCTCATTCGAGCCAGGTGCTTATTGTTGGCCCTCAACCTCCTCATTTGAGGATTCCCCAGGGGGCTCCCTTGAGAAGACATTGAGCCTACCTAACAATTGTTCTTTCCTCCCCCTCTTTCCTATCATTTTTTGTAGTTCTGCTCTCTTTCCCTTTTGCTATTTGTCTGTCTTCATTTGATCTCTCTTTTAAAATTGATATTTAGATTGTAAACCGCTAAGGCAGGGTAGGAAGCATGAATAAAACTTGGAAACTTGGAACACTCTCTTCCCTCTCCCTCCACCTGCTGCAATCTGGCATCTCTCACCCCCCCCCCCCCCCCCCCCCCCCCCCCATGATCTAGCATTTCTTTTTCCCTCCCTCACCTCCCATAGTCTGGTTTCTCTTTCCATTCCCTCCTCCTCATGGTCCAGTGTCTTTATCACTTCCCTCCCTGCCCTCTCCTTCTACTACAGTTCTCAAACCTTCTGCCTGTGTCATCTCTCAAAGGCAGCCTTGTTCCTTGCTGATCCCAGAAGCTTTCTCTCTGTACAACTTCCTGTTACCACGTAGGCAGGATGCTTGCAGAAAGAAAACTTCCGTGGACAGCCAGAGGAAAGGCTGCCTTGAGAGATGACACTTCCAGAAGTTCAGAGAACTGCAGTGGCGGCGCAGCGGGCAGCAGGGAAGGAGGAAGTGAAAGAGATGCCGAACCATGGGTAGGAAGAAAGGAGCAAGATATCAGACCATACAGGTTGTGGGGTGGGGGGATGCCAGGTAAGCAAATGCAGGGGCACTGGGGAGGGGCCTGAGCCAAGAATGGGGGTCCTGGGCTCCTGAGTCCCCCCCCCCCATGGCTATGCCCCTGAGTCAAAATAATCAGCCTGTAGTTCCCACATCTGCATTTCTCCAGGACCACTTCCAACTCTAGAGAAGCATTGAAAAAGATCAGAGGAGTCACAGGAACTTCTACAACTTCCTTCAGTTCCCTTGGATGTATGCCATCCAGCCCTATTGCTTTGTCTACCTTTAGTTTAGCTTGCTCCTCACAAACACCATCCTTTGAAAATTGTTCAAGATCTACCACCCTTCCATTTCTATTTTTGTTTGGCTTCTACAGTCCTACTATTGGCTTTCCATCCGTGAACACAGAACAGAAATATTTAAGTAATTCTGCCTTATTCTCAAAGCTTCTACATATTCCTCTCCTTCACTCTTGACTCTCGAAAATGCCACTTTTGCACTTCCTCCTATCACAACGTATCTAAAAACAATGTTTTGACTTCCCATTTTACGGTATTGGCTATTTTTAGCTGTAGTGGTTGAGAGAAAAGAGGAGAGGAGATAGAATAACCTGAGTTCAACTGGTCATTTCAGGGGTTGAAAGAGACAAAAAATGACTACCAATATAGCAGCAACCTGTCCTGGTTGATGAGTTGCATAGAGGGACACCTCCAGCCCTGAGGCTAGACACAGACTGCATTGCCACCCAAAGAGCAAGAGACTTCAGAGAAAATTCAATAGACAAAAAAATGCACTTTGAGTTGTCAACTTAAACTTCTGATGCATTCTAAGTTAAGAAAAGGCAATTTATGAACTTTCTGGTTCCTTTTGTAATAATACATCAGAACAGGAAAATAGCATTTCATAGTCTATTGCTTCCCAAAACATGATTAATAGCAGCTCAGTGATATTTGACAACAGAGATGATCGCTCATTCTTCCAATGGCAGATAACTGTGAAGTATAGATTCAGTGCTGGGCATTCATTCTCAAGAAAGATCTGCACATCTTTGAAAAAGGGAAAAAGAAGGACTAGGAGGCTAATGAAAGGGACATAGTGAAAGATTGTCCAAATTATAGTTATTTGCACTAGACTAAATGGGGGTAATTTTATACAGGGTTTTATTCCATGTAATTGGTCTCTTATGAAAATACCCCATAGTATACATGTGTAAAAGTTCATGCAGTGACAAGAAAGTGCCTTATAGAGGTGTTCAAGAGCATAGTTTAAGCACTGTACAGGTGGAGCCGGGGTTATAAAATAAACTAACAGACTAAGCAATGTAGATCCTCAGAAAGAGTTCAGTCATAGACATCAGAAAACAATATCGCTCATTTCCCCAAAAATGTTTTAACAGACCTCAGCGCTGTCACTCAGAGGTTCAAACATTTACATTACCTCTGAGATTCACACACCCACCTCATCACTGGTCCAATATAATAGCTTATTTTTTTTACTTCTTTAACTTAGTAATTTCTCAAAATACTTATTTAGCTTATTGTTATCTCGAAAACCATTGTATTCATAAATTGTATCAAAGAAATACTCATCTTAATCACTCTACAAAGCACTATTTCTCCCAATCGGAGATTTTGTCCAACATGTTTTGCCCAAAGGCTGTATCAAGGAGCCTCTCCTTAAAAAAACAGCATCATTCTTTATAGGTATAAATTAGCAGATGAGGCAGATGAGATGGGTCACAGATGACAGTCATATGTATTTCTAGCTGGAAGTTCTTAAGAATCAGTCTTCATAAGCTTGAAAACTCATTTACAACAAACTGCTTGGACTATTCTTTAGAGAATGACACAGGGACAAAGTTTGTCCCCATCCCCACCCTGTTGCCATGGGTTCTGTCTCTGTCCCCATCCTGTCCCCACGGACCCTGTCTCTGTCCCTGCCTGTCTTTGGCTCCTGTAGGGCCTGTCTCCGCCCCATCCCCATGGGCTTTGTCCTCATCTGCAGAAGCCTCAAACATTTGTGATGTTATATTTACAAATTTTTATTAAAAGTATAAAAAGGAACAATATGCTGTGCAACTGTTGTTCATAAATCACAAATAGAAAACAATAACAACGAGCAACTTTAATAATCCCCCACCACCAAACTCTACCCTTCCAACCCCAACAATAGCTGACTTCTACTACCCCAAGGAATCCTAGTCCACCCAGTTAAAATGTCCAGGGGTACAAAATACAACCCATTATATGTGCCCTAGCGGGAGAGAAATATGCCCTATGAAGCACTGTTGTGATTTTTTAATCTGTGGATGAATAAGTCATCAACAATCTCAGGATTCAGTCTACTACTACTACTACTACTATTTAGCATTTCTATAGTGCTACAAGGCGTACGCAGCGCTGCACAAACATAGAAGAAAGACAGTCCCTGCTCAAAGAGCTTACAATCTAATACACAAAAAATAAAGTAAGCAAATCAAATCAATTAATGTGTACAGGAAAGAGGAGGGTAGGTGGAGGCGAGTGGTTACAAGTGGTTACGAGTCAAAAGCAATGTTAAAGAGGTGGGCTTTCAGTCTAGATTTAAAGGTGGCCAAGGATGGGGCAAGACGTAGGGGCTCAGGAAGTTTATTCCAGGCTTAGGGTGCAGCGAGACAGAAGGCGCGAAGTCTGGAGTTGGCAGTAGTGGAGAAGGGAACAGATAAGAAGGTTTTATCCATGGAGCGGAGTGCACGGGAAGGGGTGTAGGGAAGGACGAGTGTGGAGAGATACTGGGGAGCAGCAGAGTGAGTACATTTATAGGTTAGTAGAAGAAGTTTGAACAGGATGCGAAAATGGATAGGGAGCCAGTGAAGCGACTTGAGGAGAGGGGTAGTATGAGTAAAGCAACCCTGGCGGAAGACCAGACGGTCTAGCTCTCCTTTCTTCCACAGTCCTTCCTGCATTAGAAGATGTCTTCTTAGAAGACGTGCTGGTAGCAGGAATGTAAAGGGTCCCCCATGCAAATTTTGCTAGTTGTAGCTAGCATGTTTGGTTGTTTTTCCAAAAAATCAAAATATCGTAGTCTGCATCACTCATACATAAATAACAGTCCAGTTCATTAACAGGTTTCAAGGTAGAAAATGACACAGGGACAAAGTTTGTACCCCTCCCCATAGGTTCTGTCCCCATCCCCGCCCCGTCCCCATGGGATCTGTCCCCATCCCTGCCCCGTTCCCTCGGGCTCTGTCCCTGCCCCATTCCCTCAGGCTCTGTCCCCACCCCATTCCTGCAGGCTCTGTCCCCGTTCCCGTCCTCGCAGTATTTTCTACTATTCTTGCATTGCTCCAATGAAAGATATCACACCCTACCAAGAATCCAGTTATCTCCACAACTAATATTGCTCTGACCTTATTGTACAAATTATCTTCCACTTATATTATTAGGTATCCTATCACAGGCATCTATGATGCCACATTTTATTGTTCTGCATGTGCAAAGCCGACATGTTTCTATTTTTGCAACATTTGTCGTATTTTTAATATTCCTTCCCACTCTCCATTAAGGAAGCCTGGAAATATAGAAGTCACAGGAGTGTGTAGCCATGCCTTGTACTTAAATGATTCTTCTTGAAATGTGACCTTTCATTTTAATTGAAAGTAATTTCAGCCATACATTTTTTAAGGAAAAAAGCAACCCTTTTGAACATTTTAAATGTTAATTAGACACCAAGAGGCTATAGCTTTTAGTATTCCAGGGTCTTTTAACATTTTCATTGTTTCTTAGACTCTTCCCATGGAGATCATAGATAGCAGTGGGAACCCTATCTGGTGCATGTCTGCGGGGGAAGCTGTAGCTGCAACTTATCAATCGAGAGTGATACTAAAGGCCACAACCAGCTACATAGTACAGAATAGGGAAAGGTGCTGTGATTGATGGTGATCTTTTGTTGATATTACTGTGAGATTGGTTTCCTGGAGCTCTTCTTATCTCTACTGAAAATTTTGGTGAACTGTATAGTTACATCAAGGTTGGGTACTTATGTTCCTTTGAAACCATCTAAACTCATTGCTAGACAGACACCAAAATACAGGAGCATCTGGGCTTACAGATCTGCTACTTGACATTCAGCCAGCATTTAAATGTTAAGCATAAATATTTCCCCTCTACCTCCTGGAATGACTTAAGAATACTTTGGGGGGAAAGGGAGTGAAATTAAGAACCTAACCACTCCAAGAAGACTCAACTGTAAACCTGAAAACTTTAACTCTGGTCCAGTGCCCATCAGTTCCAGTGACCTCGAAATTCCAACTCCCTGTGCTCAAAATCAGATTGTAAGGTAAGTACATAAGTATTGCCACACTGAGGCAGACCAAAGGTCCATCAAGCTCAGCATTCTGTTTCCAACAGTGGCCAATCCAGGTCACAAATACCTGGCAAGATCCCGAAAAGGTTCAATACATTTTATGCTGCTTATCCCAGAAATAAGCAGTGGATTTTCCCCAAGTCAATTTAATAATGGTCTATGGACTTTTCCTTTAGGAAGCTGGCCAGACCTTTTTTAAACCCCACTAAGCTTAATTGCACGTTGAGTGAAGAAAAATGTTCTCTGATTCGTATTAAACTTACTACTTTGTAGCTTCATCGCATGCCCCCTAGTCCTAGTATTTTTGGAAAGAGTAAACAAATGATTCACGTCTACCTGTTCCACAAGAACACTGCAACAATAGGAATAATCGTACAAGACAATGAACTTTTAAGCAACAATTTTATAAAGGACATCTCACCTCTGTATCTCAACATATTCATGTAAAATGCTTCTTATTAAAAAAGTACATATAGTACTAGATTCTATATATGGCGCATAAAAACTCCACGTGGAAAACATTGCCGACTAAGTGTAATCTATAAGTGGCACCTAGATTTAGGTGCAGAATATAGAATAAACTTAGTTGATATTACAGCGCCTAAAACTGCGTACCTCCATTTACACCAACGAAAATGTGGCATAAATCCTGACGCATAGATTTATGTACACTAGGCCATATTCTATAACTACACATATAAATTTCAGAACACCCACGATACACCCATAACCATGCCCTTTTTTTGTCTGCATGCATTAAAATTTAGAAGTAGTGCGCTACAGAATATGCATAGGGAGTTGTGCTTGTAAATTCTAATTAATGCCAATTAGTGCTCATTATTGCTTGTTAAGCGCTGATAACAATACTGATTGGCTTGTTAAGCCAAATAATTTATGTGCGCTGTTACAGAATACGCTTGGATTTTGGCGTGGATCTCTTGGTGCTTTAAATAGAATCCGGGGGATAAGGAGTAATTCTATAACAGGGCACTAACAATTAGGTGGCTGATGGCAGCATAGTGGGAGTCTCTTCTCTAAAGGAAAGTAGGTGTCTACCTTCATTTATAGAATACTAATGTAACCGGTTATGTACGTACAAGCACTTAACGCCAGCCATAGAGCTAATGTAAGTGTGAGCATCTAAGTGCTGCAGGTACCCACATAACATAGTATTCTGTAACTAATGTGTGAAAAGTGGGGGCTCTGCACATGCTCCACCTGTGTGTACATTCCTCTTGCAAATACTAAGTTAAATGGGTATTTGCTAGGAATGTGCAGGCAAAAACAATTGTTTTGTTTACTTTCCTATGCCATTTGCAGGCTTGTTTCATTTGATTTTTATACATTTTTGTTTTGCTTTTTAGGCAGCAATAGGAAACAATCTCAGAAGCAAAGCAGAAATGCTTGAGTTTGCCTTGAGCATATTCCGGCTGGACTAGTCAGGAAACAAAAGCTAAGAATGATCAGAAATACAAGTTGCAGCTAGGCATGAGGTGGCTAGAGTAGCACTCAAGAGGCAGAGTAGCTCCTCTTAGAAGGTTACAGGTTCAAGACAAGCTTGTACATGATAACTATTAATACGGAAAACATGTTGGCATTTGACACTGGAAATAAATCTGCATTTTTTTTCCCCTGTCTTTTCTGTTTAGACTCAAATGTAGTTGAGTTCTTCTATCAGTTTTTTTTATTTAGAATATTGAGTCAGTAACTTTATTTTGGCTGGGTCATGCTAGGTTTGAATAGTAAACTAGAACAAGACAAGAACTAGGACTGCTATATGTAAATCTTAATGTCATTGTACTTCCAAGAAGACCATACAACACAAAAGGGCACACAAGGATTACTGAAGCAAATAATGAATCAGGAAACAGGAATTAAGATTACCTGAAATATAAGCTACAGTAAGGCAATAACTAGCTACAAGCAGACTCTCAAGCGGCAGAATATTTATTTCTGGATAGCAGCTGCCTTCCAACCCAAAGGTCATAGGCTTGAGTCTGGCTGGAGTCTGATAACCATATATTAAAAACAATAGACTGAAATGTAGGGAAGGGAGTTATCAACGTGGGCTATTGTTAACTTGGGTATTTTACCACAAATTGAGTTGTTTTAGCATAGGGTCTCATTGCATAAAATTGGACCCTGTGCTAAAATAATCCAACTTGTGGTAAAATAATGTGATTTAACAGTAGCCCACATTGATAACTCCTCCCCCTCCCCCCCCTTAATGTCATTTCTGGCTTTTCTTCTAGTCCTTTTGGATTTGAAATCATATGAAATCATAATGGGAAATGTCATTTCCCATGTTGTTTCAAACAAATTCACACCCCCTAATATTTGCAGAATGGCACTTAGGCAGCATGTTGGCATATATACATTATTAGACATGTTATGTTGCCTTTCATGAATAAATGTCAAAGTGGTTTATGGACTAAAATATCATAAAAAAGAATGCAAATAAAAATGAATAGAAAAGTAAAGTCAAGAGAAAGAAAGGGCAAGTGACAAAGGGAACGCAAGCATATGACTCAGCCTGTCAACGACTGCCAACACCCATGAATGTACATGCTGCTATTTTAAACTTCTGCAAGTGTACCCTCTCATTCTATAACTTGGTCATGTTCACATGTAATTTATAGAATACTAGCCTTACGCTCATGGCTGTTAAGTGTTGTGTGCGTTAAGTGCTATTTGGACACTAATGGGAGAATTCTATATATGGTGCTGAAGATTAGGTGCTACTTCCATACTAAATTTTTGGCATGGCAAAGCGTTCTAACGGCAGAGTTGCCAAAATACAGACTGGAGCAGGGCCGCCGCACCTGCCGCACTCTCCACTCAGGGCACCCCCCCCCCCCTTTGGGCCGCTGCCACTCCCTTACCTTTCTGCTTCTGGTGGAATGTGTGAGTCTTCCAAAAAACACTAAATACCTACTGTACCTACCTATAGGTGATGCCTGCGGGCATAATGGCTCTTGTAGTGGTGTACAGTTGGTACAGTAGGTTTTTGGTGGATTTTAGAGGGTTCACCATATAATACTAGAGGGTAATGGTGAGATGTACCTGGGACCATTTATGTGAAGTCCATTATAGTGCCCCCTAGGATGTCCCACTTCTAGGCTGGGATGTATTTGTGGCTGGTCTACTAAGAATGCTGCCCCCCCCCCCCCATACATCCCAATAACTTATTTTTGTGCATTTTTACTTGTATTTTTTCTTCACAAATGGTCCTAAAAGATAGATGCACTAAGCCCAGAAAGATCTAGCAAATGACCATTTTTGAAACAAAAAGTTGGACGTTTTTCTGGTTTGAAAATGGCCATGTTCACTACTGGATATTTGGACATTCTTCATACAACATCCAAAATCAGATTTAGACGTCATGTTGAAAATAACCCTCCGCATCTGCAAAAATGAATATATAGAAAGCCATTTTTAAAATGGATGAAGCATTTCTATAATGTGTGTGGCAACATTCAGGCACCCTAATAACACAGGTAGCGAGCCTATTATATAAGAATACATGCACATAAGCATCCTTATAGAATACTAGCTTAACCCATGCTCATGTCATCAGGGTTACGGCTAGTTTAAATGGGCATGCCTAAATATGCCAGTTAGTTACACATATAGGAGGGTAGTTCCCACCCCCAGCGCGCACCATTTCTGGCACTACGAAAACATTTTCATTTTTGTAGCTCCGGAGTGTACCCAGCAGTAATCGGGTAGTTCCACGTACTGTCCAGTTACTGCTGGGTTAGCACGGGAGCCCTTACTGCTCTCACAAAATGGCTGCATGGCCATTTCTTTAAAAAAAAAAAAAGAAAGATCTCCCTTTTACCCACTGCAGAAAAAATGGACCTCGGCATGTGAGAAAAACACGCGCCAACGCCAGCACAAGCCCCCTTTTGCCACAGCATCTGTAATAAAAAGGATTTTAGAGATTGCTTTTCAACTCTATCTGCCTTGACCAACAAGTGCACTTGGGCTCTGTATGGTTGATTAGAAGTAATTCTGTTTTAAAATGATTGTTTAACTTTGATTGTGTGAAAATCAGTTGGAATGCAGAAGATAAGACACAGCTCTAATTAATTTGGTATGTGAAGAGGAGGATGGCATTTGTTTTTGAAGTTCAGACTGGCCACCTGGACTTGGAAACATGTGACCACATTCCCACAGTATGTCTTGTTTACCTATTCTCAAGCATGCTGTAATTTTCCTTGGCTCTGAAAATAAGCTTTAGCTTAATAAAAAGGGGGGGCTTCTTGCAGCAAAGCTTTGAGACTCATCTGTTGGTAGACACATCATGCAGAAAAGACTTCTTCCTGGTCATAAGGAGACTTCGGGCTTTCGCTGCAATGGGCCTCCCGGCTGATGAGATAAGGGCCTGAAATTCCTGACCAGTGATGTTGTATGTATAATATGTATATATCTGTCTTATAGCTTTCTTTTAGTTAGATGATTTAATCATTGTATATACAAATGTAATAAATAAGTATCTTAATCATTGTAGATTTAGAACCTCTAATAAAGGTCTCATTTACCTAATACAAATCCAAAAGAATCCACAGTAATTATTGAATAGTCTGTCAGTGAGACAGGCTGTAAATCCATAGCAGTACAGCATCATATAAGGACCCCAGTATTCTGTAGGTTGCCTTTGCCACAGCATCATAAAAGGACCCCAGTATTCTGTAAGTTGCCTGTGCTACTGTTACACACATTTCTCCCCTGTGAATTCTTCCCTTGTATTTATGTGCTATGCAATTTGCATGCATAATTATAGAATAGCCTGTCTGCTGCCATTAACATGAATAAGTGTATATTTACCCACACAGATGACAGTTTTCTATAACTTAAAGCATACAAATGGCACTTAAATTTAAGAGACCTGTTGTAGAAAGAGGGTGTTTATGCCTGCTTAATTCTTAATGTTTCAATAAAAGATGCAAAATTAGGGGGTCTTTTTACTAAGGTGTGCTAATGGATTTAGCACGCGCTAATGCTTAGCCGTCAATGTGCACAAAATGCTAAGAAGCCCATTTTATATCTATGGGCTTCTTAGCATTTAACATATGCTAATTGTTAGCATGCACAAAATCCGTTAGCGCACCTTAGTAAAAGGACCCCTAGGTAATTGATATAAAAGCTGCCCACAACTTTTGATTGGCTGGAGTAAGATGGCCCTGTCCATCCATATATAAAATATGTAACAGATATTTAAAGCAATGTTCCATCCATGAGGCTTGATTTTATATTTTTTTATATCCCTTGGGGATGCTTTTTTCTTTGTTTTATTTTTCTTACAGTTATTATAGGGTATATTTATTCATGTCTTAAAATAGCCCTGCAATGAGCATGCTTTGGAGAATAGAAATTGTTCTGCAGCATTTCTATTTCCATACAGATGCAACTTGCTGTGCTGGCTCATTATGAAACCTGAGGAACTCTATACCGTATCTGAGAGAATATACTAATCTATGTTTTTTATATTTTTTGTCATTGTGGTAAGAATATTTTATTCCTTCAATTCATTCTTTCCTGGCATCTTCACTCCCCACCTAAAAAAAAGTAGATCTTTTACAGGACCAGGTCAGGCAATCAAAATCCTCAGGCATGGGTGCATCCTCGAAGTCTTAACTCAGGACTTTTCTTACTTCAGTAATGGTCACTTTTCTGAGTAATGTTGGTTAGTTTACCATGATACACCAAAAGCAAATTAGACATAACATTCAGGGCCCTGTTTACTAAGATATGCTAGCATTTTTAGTTTGTGCTAAAAATTAGCGTGCATTAACCATGTAGACGCCCATAGGTATATTATGGGCATCTACATGGTTAGCGCATTCTAAAAATGTTAACGCTCCTCTAGTGTGGCTTAGTAAACAGGGCCCTCGGTCTCCAAGTGTTCTGTGCATCCTCTAGATTAGAAAGCTCATAATCTAAGTTTGTACCTGAGGCAAGGGAGGGTTAAGTGACTTGCCCAAGATCACAGGGAGCCACAGTAGGATTTGAACTCTTGTTTAGCCTAATTCTCAGCCTGCCGCTTTAGCCATTAGACTATTTAGTGGTGTAAATGTAGGATTTTATAAAACTGAATGCTCAAGGGGAGCAAATTAAGGATCCAAGCAACCAATTCTAAGTTTCAGATGTTTTTTTTTTTATGCCATACAGGACAGCACTATTGCTCCTTAAACACCTCCAATTCCCAGTTTCAAATAAGAATTTATCTGGCATGCATGAGCTATCTTTCCCTCTAAGCTGAGCAGAAGTCCACTAATTACATTTCTACCAGTAGGGGGTAGTGCTTCAATATTGTGTTTTAAATCACTAGGGAAAGGCAGGTACCCTGGAGTCCTGCAGAGCTTGCCTGTCCCTCACTATTGAAAATGTAATAGTGAAAGAGCACCACCTACTGGCAGAACTTTAGGTGGAGGACTCCTGCTCAACTTAGAGGGAACAGTGGTAAGAGCAGTGTAAATGCAATGTCTTGATTATATGAAGCAGGCATATACTTCCTTTGCAGAATAGAATTTAAGCCATACTATTCAGGCCTGTCCAAATCATGCCCAGAACATACACTTTTGAAAGCTGCATGGCATGATTTTACACAAGTAGTAGTTTTTCTAACATTGCTGCTTACGTGTGTTGCACCATTTACACATGTAAATTTGCTATTTTTACATGGAAATGGCTTCTAAAATGATCTTCAATATGGGCCAAATTGGGTCAAACCAAAGGTTCATTGAGCTCAACCGTGGCCAGTCTGGGTTGCTGGGAAATACCTGAAAGGTCTCTTCCTTGCTGCTTACTCCCAGGGTTAAGTGGTGGCTTTCTAGAAATTGTCCTGGACTTTTCCTCCAGGAATTTCTCCAAATCTCTTACACCAGCTATGATAGATATTTATTGAGTGAAAAAAATACTTTCTCCTGTTTATATGAAATGTGCTTCATATAAAGTTCATGGGATGCCTCCGAGTCCTAGTACGATCTGAAGGAATAAATAACTATTCCCTACTCATCTATTCCACTCAACTCATAATTTATAAATGTTGATCATATTCTTTTTCAGTTCTTTCTTCTCCAGTGGTTTAATGGTTTAAGGGAAAAATTGCTAAAGTGGGCTATCATTAGGAGAGGTTATTTTACTGTTAACCTGGGTTATTAGTAACCGGGTTTCAATGCATAAAATGGGGCCTGTTGTGTAAATACTGGTGCCTAAGTTAGGCACAGAGAAGGTATAATCTATAACCGTGTACGTAGTTTTAGGGAATGCCTACAAACTGCCCATTCCATGCCCATAGCCACACCCCTTTTTGGCAGTGCACATTATAATTTACACGTACCACTTTGCAGAATATACTTAGCGAGTTGTGCACGTAAATTCTAATTAATGACAATAAGTGTTGATAATTGCATATAAGGGTTAATCCATGCCCAGCGCATCCCAGGATGCCCTGGGCAGGGCAAGACACTGCCATTTTCAGGAGGTGCCTGCAGAGGAGGGAGGAAGTACTAGTCCCTCACTCCTCCAACTTTGAAGCAGGCTGGGGTGGGGTGGAGGGCTAGCAGTCCCACTGGATCACCAGGATCTTGTTAGTATTGGCGGTGGGACATGGGGGCTAGCAGTCCCACTGGACTGCCAGGTCTTTTTAGTGTTTGGAGGTGGGGGGGCCTGGAAGTTCACCAGACCTCCAGGCCTTGTGTTTGGGGGGGACAGACTTAGATTTGACAGACTCAGGAGAAAATCCTAGAGCTGTCAATCCCCTTCTGCTGTTTGACAGGTCTGGGCTTTTCTTTTTTCTTTTTTTTTTTTGTTGACAGACAAGGCACAAACCTTGCGCAGAAGTACCCCTTTGATCAAAGCTAATAGTGCATCTAAATTTGCATGCTATTAGCTCTGATCATAGAGTCATTAATGACCCGTGCTGTTCCAGTGCTAATTTTAGAGTACTGTTCCGAACAGCACAGGGCTTCTGATCATCTGCACTTAAGTTAGGCACATAACTAGTGCTATTCTATAACTTGCGTGCCCAAGTTTGCATGCTAATCAGAAATTTGGGCATGCAACACTATAGAATCCAGGGGATAGTCATATTCTTTAAGACAAGTGCTTCCTCTTTACATATAATAAACACTATTATCTGCAAACAACACTTTGCCGCAAATGCCTATTTAATGCACCTTAACCTATAAATTAATGTACATACAATTAATTTGCATGAATTAGAAAGTTCTATATGGGCTTTATATGCATAAGTTTACTCACTTATGAGGCTAGATTCTATATATGGCACCTAAAAATCAGCGCTGAAAAGTAGTGTAAACGGTATTCTATAAGCCGTGACTAAAGTTTGGTGCAATTTATAGAATACATGCTTAATCAGAGAGTAGCGTGTAAATTTAGGAATTTGCACCAACAAAAACATGGTGCAAATGCCCATGATGGAACTGAATGCGCTGCTTAAGAGTTTTGTACTCTACATACAGCTAAGCACTTTGAAGCAACGGGTGTTGCTCCTTCTTTGGAGCACTATTATTCTGCAATTACGCATGCATGCCCATGTTCTGCCCCAAAACACTCATGACCCTCCCATTTCCATAACCCTTTTTTTGGACCACGCGTAAATTTTAGGTGCGGATCCTGTGCATAACTTTACGTGCGTTAAATCTAATTAGTGCCAATAATTACTTGTTAAAAAGCCAATTATTATTATTAATTACATTTGTACCCCGTGCTTTCCCACACATAGCAGGTTCAATGCGGCTTACATAGTAAATAGAATTACAAAGACTTGAAGGAGAATGTTACAAGTTGTAGCGCTATAGAAATGATAAGTAGTAGTAGTAGTAGTAGTAGTAGTAGTGGGGTTTTGAGGATATGTAAATTGATCATGGAGAGGTAAACAAAGATAGGATGAGCAAAAGGAGAAGAGATTGAAGTTCCTTTGACTTGGTAAGATCGTGTGGTAATAAAGCTTTTTATCCAGTTGATGATATTGCCACCGATCCCAAGTTTGTTCAGAAGTTTAGTTAGGATAGTATGATCAACCATGTCAAAAGCGCTGGATAAGTCTTATTGTAGGAGAAGGATACGGTTTCCAATTGCTATTTTTTGTTTGAATTTGGATATTAAGGTAAGAAGAACCGTTTCAGTGCTATGGGCCGACCGAAAGCCCGACTGCGATTCGTGCGGGATGGAGAATTTCTGAATATATTCATTGAGTTGCGAGGTCACTCTGTTTTCCATCAGTTTTGTGATTAGAGGGATGGAGGCAATTGGATGGTAGTTGGTAATATCATTTCCAGGTTTGGGGTTTTTTTTTGGTATAGGTGTTAATAATATATTGCCATGTCTGGTGGGGAAGGAGCCTTGCTGAAGTACGAAGTTTAAGTAGGTGGTGAAATCTGAAATAAAACATGTTGGGGTGCCTTTCAAAAGATAGTTGGGACAAGGGTCAAGTTGGCAATAAGACCTGCAGAGTTTAGAGATGGTTTTAGTGACTTCTTCAGTGGTAAGGAGGGTAAAATTGGTCCAATATCGGTCTGCCGGTACTTCATCAAATCCAGGGTCCAGTTCGTCAAGAAAAGTGTCTGCAGTAGAATTGTCTTGAGAAATCGATTTGCGAATATAGGTGTCCTGTGGTGGTTGTTGGTGAGCCCTTGGGTTCCCGGAGGCCTGGTAAGACCTCCGAGGACCGCCGCGCACCCCGAATCTTCACCCGCGGCGACCGCCGTTCACCGAGGGTTGAGCCCTCAGCTGCAGGCGGTCAGCAGGACTGCTGGAACCGCGGGGTGATGGTCGGCCTGGCTGGTAGTCAGCAACTCAGTCTCTAGAGGGCGGCTAGCAAGGGCGGCTAGCGGAAGAAGACACAGTTTCTGAAGGTGGCTAGCAAGGACGGCTAGCTGAAGGGGACACAGTCACTGAAGGTGGCTAGCAAGGACGGCTAGCTGAAGAGGACACAGTCGTTGAAGGTGGCTAGCAAGGACGGCTAGCTGAAGAGGACAGTCTCTGGAGATGGCTAGCAAGGACGGCTAGCTGAAGAGGACACAGTCTCTGAAGGTGGCTAGCAAGGACGGCTAGCTGAAGAGGACACAGTCATTGAAGGTGGCTAGCAAGGACGGCTAGCTGAAGAGGACAGTCTCTGGAGATGGCTAGCAAGGACGGCTAGCTGAAGAGGACCCAATCTCTGGAGGTGGCTAGCAAAGACGACGAGCTGAAGAGGACACAGTCTCTGGGGTGGCTAGCAAGGACAGCTAGCGAAGAGGACACAGTCCCTGGAGGCGGCTAGCAAGGACGGCTAGCGAAGAGGACACAGTCCCTGGAGGTGGCTAGCAAGGACGGCTAGCGCAGAGGACACAGTCTCGGAAGGCAACAATTCCGATCCACTGTGGGCTTCTGACGAACGAAACGGAAGCACTGGACTCCTTCCGTTTCGTGGTTTAAATCCCCCGCCCGTCCTTCCCCTGCCAGCAGCTGGAGCCAATCCCCCTGGCCCGGGCAGGCACAGGAGGCCTGGATTGGCCAGCCTGCTCGGCGGGCGGGGTCTCCTTATCGATGCGCCAATCCGGCGCGAGTAGGCGGGGCTGGCTCGCGGGTCCGCTCCAGCGAGGAGGACGACGCCACCGGCGCCGCCATCTTGGCCAGTGAATCTCCTTCTCCGAGGCCGGCGCTTGCCCCAGGGGATCGCCGGCCTCGGAGCGGCCCGCGGCAGCGCCGACCCCGTCGGCGGCTCGTCCCCGCCGCCCCGGATCCCGCGGCCTCCGTTGGTCCTCGCCCCCTACTGCGGGCCGCCAGGTAAGAGCCCGGGACGGGACAATAGGTGATTTTGTCGTTGAAGTATTTAGCTAATTGGTCAGCAGAAGGGCGGTTTGAAGGTGAAGTTGTTACTGGATCTGTGTTTAGGAGAGTTTTTATAATCTGAAATTGTTTTTTTATATCTACACCAGTCATAGTAATTTCTTGTGTATAATAGTCTCTTTTGGCACGTTTAATGGCATATTTGTAGTTCCTTTGTGATTGTTTCCATGCATTAAAGTTAAGGCTATCCTTTGATTTGCTCCATGCTTTTTCAAGTTTTCTGGTTTGTGACTTCAGGTTTTTCAGTAAATCGTTGAACCACGGTGAGGGATTGCGTTTACGTAAAGTCTTGGAGTGTAGTGGTGCAATTTCGTCCAAAATCATTTTGCATCTATTATCCCTTATAGTAAGGAAGAGATCTGAGTTAGGTTGTGTTGACCAGTTATTGGCGTAGATATATAGCCAGAAATTATCATTATCAATCCGTCCTCTAGTGAAGATCGTTATAGAGTCATGTGATTTGGACTGGCCCTTTTTACACCATTGTAAGGTTAGGAAAGCTTTGTAATGGTCGGACCAAGGTGTAGGAGACCAATTAATATTGGATATAATGAAGTTATGGTCAGCGGAGAATTTATAAGAGATAACATCTAGTGAGTGACCCTTGATGTGAGTGGGTTGTGATGGAGGTAGGATAAGGTCACATAGGTCAAGAAGAGCCATACATTCTCAGGTGTTGACAGACGTGGAGTCCTCTAGATGTAGGTTTAGGTCACCTATTAAGATTACATTAGGGTTGTTGATGCATGAGTTAGATATAAAGTCCATGAAGGTAGAGTGGTTGTGGATCCAGTTACAAGGGGGTCTGTAAAATAAAATACAAGGTAGGTGATTGCATAGTATGGGGCTGTGGAGTTTTATTGAGGCAATTTCAAGTTGCGGGGTAAAGCTTTCTGAGATGGGTTCAGAGGAGAAGTTGGATCTAAGGATTAATGCTATACCTCCTCCAATTTTCTCTTTTCTAGGCCAATGTAAGATTTTGTAGCCACTAATTGGCTTGTTATTCAATTAAATTACCCATGCTAATTCGGAATTTATCTAAATTTGCATGTGCAATTTTTGACGACTTTATAGAATCAGGGGGATTGTGCAGGTGGTTTTTATAAGGCCCTTTTCTAAGCAAGTTTTACTAGTGGAAATGCTTTTGAAAATTTCCTTCTTGGTGCTTGTTTTTGTATCAACACCTTGAGGAGGAGAAAGTGTAATGGGGTAAAGGTATATATGTTTGTTTGTGGAATTGCATTAACCTGCACTGTATAATGTTTAAGGAAACATTCTCAAATCATAAGGGCTAGATTCTTATTCTCAGGTACAAATAAAGTTTATTTATAATACAGGTAATGCAATTATTTTAGAGGGCAGTTTAGGGATTTTATACAAGGGAAATGTGCCACTAGATAAATATTGTTAGCAAGGCAGAATTATTAACTATGCTGGATTAATAGTAATTCACTTTGATTGAGGCTCAGATGTATTCTTTCTGCTGCTAGCTGGAGTGGTGAAGGAGGTCTTTTATCTGTAGCTGAATGGTGGATCATTTGTTGGGAAAACAATTCTTCTATTTACAGAGTCATTGCAGGGTTCAGAACAAAGAAGGAAGAAGAGGAAAAGCAGAGACTGTGTTACAGTTTTTATAATAGTTCCTGTTGGGCCATAAGGGTTGATTATATGACCAATCTAAACTTTTTTCCATTATCGGCCGAGGATGCCCATCTCTTAACCACGCCCCCATCCCGCCTTTGGTACACTGCCGACACGCCCCCATGAACTTTGGTCGTCCCCGCGATGGAAAGCAGTTGAGGACGCAAAAAATCTGCTTTTTTCACTCAACGAATAGTTAAGCTCTGGAACTCTTTGCTGGAGAATGTAGTAACAGTGGTTGGCGCATCTGGGTTTTAAAAAAGATTTGGACAATTTCCTGGAGGAAAGGTCCATAGTCTACTATTGAGACAGACATGGGGAAGCCACTGCTTGCCCTCAGATTGGTAGCATGGAATGTTGCTACTATTTGGGTTTCTGCCAGGTATTTGTGACCTGGATTGGCCACTGTTGGAAACAGGATTCTGGGCTAGATGGACTGTTGGTCTGACCCAGTATGGCTTTTATGTGTGTACCACTGGAGCATAGGCACACACATTTATATCAGCTCTACATAGTCCACCGTATACCCAGTTACACTAGTATTCTACACAGAGTCTGTGAAAAGCAAGACCCCTTACATAGTTTTAAAATACTTTGCAATTGTTTAACCATTTTGTGTGACCTTTGAAAATGCTTTAATATAATGGGTTTTTTTCTTAGTTTATTCATAATTTGTGTTCAAAGTGTCCTCCTTTAACCTTGACAATTCTCAATATCTTCAACCCAACTGAGCTGTTGAGTCAGTGAATTCCAAGGTTTCATGAATTAAGAGCTCAACTATTTTGCGACCTCAATGAACTGGAGCTCCATCCTGTTGAAAAATAATGTACTGAGAAATGTCTGGAATTTCAGACAGTAGGACATTTTTGGGTTATTTGGAAAAATGTTGGGGGTCTCCTTTTTACTGGACATCGTGTATATCTGCATATGTCCAGTAAAAAAGGGACCCTCCACTTTAAGTGTAGCTTATAGAATAGTGCTTTTTCAGGGCCATATATAGAACTCATTCCATAGGGGGTAATTCTATAAAAGTAAGTCTATGTGGCACTTGTATAAAGAAAAGTAGGGAGAAAAATAGGTGCACCAGGAAGAAAATAAAGGGTCCTGGTAGACAGGGGGAGCAAAGCTCAAGGCCTTAACTAGAGCAAATGTAAACCCACTTCTCCTCTTCCCCCATTCTCTATCTCTGTGGATAACATTCCATCCTCCCTGTCTCATCAGCTCATATCCTTGGGGTCATCTTTGACTCCTCTCTCTCTCTCTCTCTCTCTCTCTCTCTCTCTCTCTCTCTCTCTCTGTCTCTACACATATCCAACAGACTGCTAAAACCTGTCTTTGCTTTCTCTATAACATCACCAAAATGTATCCCTTCCTTTCTGAGCACAGTACCGAAACCCTTATCCACACTTATCACCTCTCACTTAGACTACTGCAACTTGCTTCTCACAGGTCTCCCATTAAGCTGTCTCTCTTCCATTCAATCTGTTCCGCCAGTGTCGCTATATTCATATTAGCCCTCTCCTCAAGTCACTTCTTGGCTCCCTATGCATTTACAAATACAAGTTAAACTCCTCTTATTGACTTACAAGTGCATGCACTCTGCAGCTCTTCAGTACCTCGCCACTCTTATCTCTCCCTACACTTCACCCCGGTAACTCTGTTCATTGGGTAAATCTCTCTTATCTGTACCCTTTTCCTCCACTGCCAACTCCTGGGGATGGCCTTTTTATTTCCTTTGCTCAGGCTAAAGAGAAGTGGAGCTTTCCTAATAGTTATCTGTTGCCCTATCTCCAGGCATGCCAAAGAACGGAGTCACTTTGATGCTGCCTGGAATTATGGAGTTCTGGATTCTTTTCTTCTTTTGCCAGGGAAACTTAATTGTCTTTCTGGTATAAGATCTTGAAGACCACTCTTGCCCTGGGAGATATTAATGGGGCCATGCAGAGGTGGACCACGAATTTTTGGCACAGCCTACATGCAGCCTCAATTTTGCGCTCTATTTTTCCACCCTGTATGAGCTGGTTAAAATGGCGGATCTGCAAAAAACATAATATAAAACTCTTTAAGTCTTAATATTTTTTATTGGTTTCAATACAAAGGTAAATCAAGAAGCAACAACTATGCAACAATGAACAATTGTACAAAATTGGTAAGAAATCAAAGGGAGGAGAGAAGGAGAAAGAAATGAAAAAAAAGGAGGATACAAAGCAAAAGTACATTTCATGCAAAAGCCATGGAGCAGCAGTTAGTGGTATTTAGCACAACATGTCACAGAGCAAATTTAAATGATTTTTTTTGCAAGATATGTTTCATATTTATAAGTCTGAAACAATAAGTTCCACCATTCTTGGTAGGTGACCTGGTCCAAGGATTTCCAATGCAAAAAAATTACCTTCAAAGCCAATGAGAGCATAGTGTTAACAATTGTATATTCACTAGATTTTAGGTTATTCTGAAAGCATTTGTCTTTAAGTAGCACATATTTATAAGTTATTGAACCCGGGAGGTGGAAAATGTCTACCATTAATGACCAGATATCTTTCCAATATTTTTGAATACATGCACAATCAAATATAAGGTGCTTAATATTGCCTTGCTGAGATTGGCAGGACCAGCAAAGGCTGGAATTGGAGGGGTCAATCATATGCAATTTAAGGGGCGTCCACAAAGCCCTATGCATGAAGAAGAATATAGATTGCAATGTTGACGAAGATTTGGAACATTTAAACAAGGAATTCCAAATCCGCTCTCATAGCTTATCTGGAATAGACTCCTGAATGACTTCTTCCCAACATTTACGCAAACCTGTGCACCTAGTAAGGGGTTTTCTTAAAATAAACTTGTAAATGTGAGAAGCAACATGACCCGTGTGCTGAAGCCGGAGATTTATGGCGATAAGTTTAGGGATTTGCTGCATTTGCTGAATTTGAAGATTACTTTTTTTCAGCATGGAACTAAGCTGCAACCACTGGTAAAACTGAGAATCTAATAATGACAATTCCGCTTTCATATCTGAGAAGGATTTCCATGCTTGGGTTTTAAAATCAATAACATCTTTCAGGGCCCATATTCCTATGCGCTGCCATTGAGCCAAAGAAACCTGCTTTGTATCAATTTTAAACCTGGGGTTGTTCCAAATGGATGCGAGCGACGTTATGGACCAAGGAGTACCTAAAGACTTATCAAAGGATGACAATAGCTTATGGGTAACACTAATGATTGGGTTGGAGACAATGTTATTAGGAAGACGCATGCCAATTATGTAAGAGTGTGATAAAGGGCCAAGAATGGACTGTTCGAAAACTAGCCATCTGGGCAAAGAGATTGCACTCGAAGGAGCAATCCATTCTATGCCCTGACGCAGAATGAAAGCTTTATGATATAGCAGAAGGTCAGGGAATTTAACACCACCCTGCAATTTAGGCAGTTTTAATTTACATAAAGAGATTCTGGGCACCTTAAAGTTCCATAGAAATTTGGAGAGCAATTTTTCAAGCCGCCTGTAGAAGGAACTAGGAAAAAGAAGAGGGATCATATTCAAAGCATATGTGATCTTAGGCACTAACATCATTTTAAACAGTATCCAGCCTTCCCCACCAGCTAAGATTTAATGGGGACCACGTTGATATAGCGGACTCAATTTTTGTAAATAGTTTGTCGGAGTTGAGTTTGATAGCGGTTAGGAGGTCTCTATCAAAATGAACACCAAGGTATTTAATGGAGGAAGCTATCTACTTGAGAGGAAGGCCTTGAATAGAAAAAGGAACACAGACATTATTCAAGGGCATCAGCTCAGTTTTGTCCCAATTTATTTTGTAGCCTGAAATATTTGAGAAGTGAAAAATTAAGCTAAGAGGGGCCTTCATTGACGACTGTGGGTTAGTGAGGTATAACAGAATGTCATCTGCATATACTGAAAGTTTAAACTCCTCTTTACCCAGGGAAACACCAGTTATATCCTTGGATTGACGGATAGCCGCTAGAAGAGGCTCAAAGGCCAGGTTGAATAATAACGGAGAGATAGGGGAGCCTTGCCTGGTACCTCTGTGCAAAACAAATGGATTAGAAAATTCACCATTAGCAGCAATTTGTGCTGAAGGTGATGAGTATAATAACTGCAACATGCAGATGAAATGCTCAGGACGTCCAAATTGTCTAAGGACAGTAAACAGGTATTTCCACTCTACCCGGTCAAAGGCTTGTTCAGCATCTAGAGAGACAGATAGTATAGGGCAGCCCTGGGACCAGGCAAAGTGGATAGCATGACATAATAACCTAGAATTGTCAGCACCAAATCTAAACTTAATGAAGCCAGCCTGATCTCTGTGTATGAGTGAGTGGATGACGTTCTCAAGTCTACAGCATAGAAGTTTTGCATAAATATTATAGTCTGTATTTAAGAATGAGATTGGTCTATAGTTCTATACAAGAGTGCAATCTCTATTAGGCTTTGGCAACACTACGATGTTAGCATCCAAGAATCGGCCTGAAGAGGACGACTCAAGTAAAGCCTGGAAGTAGGACAGTAGATGAGCTGATATGGAGGATGCAAAGGACTTGTAGAACTCTGCAGGCAGACCATCTATACCTGGTGCCTTGGCTAAAGGCAGCTTTTTGATTGCAGAAACAATCTCATCGTGAGAAATGGGATGATTAAGTTGGTTAATGTGGTGCTCCAAGAGATGAGGTAGATGCAATGACGAAAGGAAATTGGTGAGCTCAAAGTCTTGAGGCACAGCTTCTGAAGAATACAGCGACTTGTAGAAAGACTCAAAAGCCTCAAGAATTAGGGGAGAAGGGGTCAGAGAGGAACCCATGGATGACCGAACAGCAGCTATACGCTGTTTTATGCTCTTGTCTTTAAGATAGGATGCAAGCAATTTACCAGCTTTGTTAGCTTCCGAATAGTATACTGCATTTTGCTTGAAGGCGATTGCATTACAGATGTTTGACAGTAATGAATTATGCTGCATTTTAAGCGACCTTAGATTTTGAAGTGCAGATTTAGACGAGGATGTATATAAAGTGACTTCAAGCTGGCAGATTTCCTTTTCAAGATTAGAGATTCTAGCATTAGTAGTCTTACGAAGATGTGACGAGTAACTGATTATTTCACCTCTCAACCAGGATTTATATGCTTCCCAAACTGTTACGAAAGAACATAGAGTCTTTGTTATTATCAAAAAAATTCAGTAGATTTTTGAAGAATGTGTTGAAGAAACAGGGCATCCAACAACAGAGTGGTATTAAGTCTCTAGTGGGAGGATTTAGCTTTGGAAGAAGACCAATTGAGGTCACAAGATATTGCTGCATGATCAGAAATCGATATTTCGTGAATCTTAGCAGAAGACAAAATGGGGATCAGATCCTTGGTACCCAAAAAATAGTCTAATCTTGAGTATGTGCAATGAGGAGCTGAGAAGAAAGAATAATCTCTGGATGTTGGATGAAGTAATCTACATAGATCAGACCATCCATTGGAACGCATGAAGTCATTTATTGTGTTCCTCACTTTGAGCTTAGCAGGTCGGCAGTATGAAGACCTATCCAAATAGGGATCAATTGGGAAGTTGAAATCGCCTTCAATGATAGTGTTGCAGACTAGAGCATTCAGGCCAGACATATTAACTTTTTTTGGAAAAAATTGGGATCAACGGAGTTAGGAGCATAGATATTGATTAATATTAAGGGATTGCTTTCAAGGATTCCTTCTAACCAATACCATTTTCCTTCAGTATCATTAGAGTGAGAGACTAGTTGGAAAGGCAGGAACTTTCTAAGGAGAGTGATGACACCATTTTTCCTGCCTTTTGCAGGGCTGACATAACATTGGTCAAACCATTTACCCAAAAGCTTATAGCTTTCTTGTGCATCCAGATGGGTTTCTTGTAAAATACAAATGTCCGCCTTTTTTTCCTCAGATATATTATGTTTCTTTCTTTTAATGGGACTGGAGATTCCTTTTATATTAAGGGAGAGTATTCACAATAACATTGCAGAGGCAGTTGAAATGTGAAACAAGCCATGCCGGGCCAACCCAGAAAGCATATGCATGAAAAAAAAGAGGATAACAAACAAGGTTGAAGCCCTCCAAAAAGGTGAAGGAGAACCAGAATGATACAATGTGGAACTTCAATAAACAAAAACAATTTAAAAAGGAAAACGTGCTCCAATGAGGAGAAAAGGGAACAAAAGAAAGATAGCCCATTAAGGGACACATGAATCCAGTACAGACAGCAAAAAGGGCTTAAGCCAGCGTAAAATCTTCTATTAATTGGAAAAAACATTCACATAACAGCCATGAGAGCAAGACTCAGCTGCAAAATATCAGTTTGTAGAATGAGAATTGCTATCAAGGAATTTCTGCAAATCAGCAGGGTCATTGTAGTGCTTAGTGCTATTTTGAAGAGTTACACGCATGGTTGCAGGGTACTGAAGACCATATTGAGCTCCCAGAGCCTTCAATTTAGGGCGCATTGACAAGAACAGCTTTCGTTTCTTAGCAGTGGCTTTAGAGAGGTCAGGGACCAGCAGGAGTTTTGCCCCTCCATGAGACACAGGAGATTTGGATCTAACAGCATTTAGAATTAACATCATCTGGTCGTAACGCAAAAACTTAACAATTATTGGGCGAGGGTAGTTTTTCCCAGGAATAGGTCGCAGTGCAAGGTGATGAACACGTTCTATATCAATAGTGGAGTCAGTTGGAAGAGCCACAATTTTTATACGGAGCGTTTTTAAAAATTGAACTATGTCAGTACCTTCGGACTGCTCAGGAATCCCCAGAACCCGGATGTTGTTTCTTCTCAGACGATTTGGGAGATCCTCAATCTCACGTTGCATCTGGTCAATTTTATTCAGCTTACGTGACGTCTCCTGCTGAAGGGTGTCGTGAGCTGACATGCGATCCTCAAGGAATTCAATGCGGGCATTGAACTGTACAAGCTGAGTAGAGATCCCAGAGAGCTCTGACTTAATTTCGGCAGTAGTAGTGAGGTTTTGTTGCATCATGTCACGCAGCGCTTTAATGTCTTCAATGAGAGATTCCCCTTTTTCGTGAGATAATGGCGTCTGAAGGGCCTTGTCAGGCGCGAAGACGTCTGATTTGTTCCGTTTGGAGGCTGGATGGGAAGGGAAGGAGCCATCGTTTCTATTTGTTTTAGACGCCATCCGTTCCGACATTGAAAGCACTAAGGCAGTGGCAAAAAAAACCTCTTTATAGAGACTATTTTGCTCAGGCTAAAGGGGCATCCTTGGGTCTGTGGGACAACAGCAGGAGCCTCAAATGTAGGACGGGGAGTGGTACACTTCTTCATTCATTTTTAGAGTGTCCCACACTGTCTGTTTGGAATAGAGTTTAGAATTTATGTTTGGAATAGAGTGGGATTATGGCACATTGTTGTTGCTTTCATGGCATCTCTCCCAGCCACAACAACACTTTTTATATATAGCTTTACTTCTGGTTAAGAAAGCTATCCTGCAATTTTGGGCTTCTGAGGAGGAGGTGTTTACCACTTGTTTACTCCTCTATTACAATGGCTGGGTTAGCCAAAGTCCTTTAACCCCTCCAGAACTTGGTACAGTGGCCAGAGTATCAGTGTCAAAGACCCTTCCCTCACTGTGGTACAATGACTGTGAAGAAACAGGAGACAAAGAAAAGAACTCAAGCAGGGCTGGGTTTTTATGCCAATCACAGTTTTCCTCCAAAAGGGTTCTCCTCTTACCATTACCTTACTGGTCAGGAGATCCTTCCCCTTCTTCTAGAACCTACAGTACATAGGGCATTTACTAGTTAAAGTTCAGGATTTTAATTTACCCACTAGATGTCACCGCTTTTCATTCAATGCAGAACCTTAGATTATATATTGTTTTTTTAACTTTTGTATGCAAGTATGGGCAGTCTTTATTAAGGTCAAGAGAATGGTTTTCAGAACTAAAAAAAAAATCATAATAAATTAGGAACATAATATTGCTTTATAGAAAATGTTTACCTGATTAACTTTATTTGGCCTTGAAATTTTTGCCTGTTCTCTTAAGCTGCCTTTCTTCATAGCCCTTGACCTTGGATAGGTACTGGCTATCCACAGGGTCACTTTTTTTCTAGATGGAGTAAGCTTGAGGTTACAGCGTTTGCATGGCAGAAGGCCTCAATTTTGACCTGTAATTTATGTTTATTTGTTTGCACATCTGACCCTGTTACTCTTAGTTGTCAAAATATTTAATAATAGTGTTTATAAAAGAAATAAGTCCACATGAGCGGTGCTTAAGGAAGAAAACAAATAATTTTTCTCCATTGCCTAGCAGAAAGTGTTGTGATTTATTTCTCTTGTCTCTATATACATAATCCATAGTCGTTGTGGTGAACTTGCCCTGATTATATTCAGTTAGCCTCTGCCTTCACAATAATATCACACTCTGTCTGTCAAAAATATTGAATTGCTGTTTTAATAACCAGCAAGGGCCCGAGGTACTAAGCTTTGGCTCACATAAATGGGAGAAACTGTTTGGTATTCATGGCCCACAGGGTTGTAACCCATCTCTCTCTCTCTCTCTCTCTCTCTCTCTCTCTCTCTCCACATTCTGATTCCTATTCTACAGTTGTTAGTTCTGGATTTGTGTATGAATGTATCCATTGGAAGAAGAATTTTAATCATCAATATGAGTGTGACTGGTGGTTGGCTACAAGATTTCAATGACATTGGCAGTGTGCAGTGCAAAATCAAAGGAAACTTTATTGGTTGAAAATAATGAAAGCAATACAGTCAGTTCCCCTGTCACAGACTCTTTCCAACCGTGGTCTTGATTCCCTGGGACTCCCCCACAGGTACTGCAACCCAGCCAACACTTTAGGGAGAATTCCTTCACTTGGAGCCTCCCTCCAGGAGATCTCTGAACTTGGGATCTGTTTCCTGGAGACCTCTTGCCTCGGGGCCTCACTACTTCTACACTCTAACCTTCCTTCCCTCTGAGCCCCACCCTTCTCACTCAGGACCTGCTTTGGTAGTTTAGCGCCACCTGCTTTCAGGCAGCTAAACTGCATCCTCTTAGCGCCACCTGCTGTAAGGTGACTAACCTGCACCTTCAGTGAAGTAGTGCTCCTAGGGACACTTGCCACTATACCATTCATTTTCTAACAATCAGCAGCATCAGATTTGATTATCCCAAGATTCCTTTCCATTCAGTGCAATATCAGTCTCCCAACCCCCTCTGCCCTTTGGAAGTTGAATTTATAAAGGGGCTGTTGTTTTTATGCACCATTTGGAGCCTATTCCTTAAAGGAAAATAGGCACCTACTTTCTATTATAGAATACTAGTCTCATAGGGCTAATGCATGCATATATTTCAGGTGTGACCACCTACGCCAGTCATAAAGCTGGTGTAAATGCTCACACCAAGAACATGCATAAATTATAGCATTTTGTAATTGATTCTCATAATTGTGCAACCTGCCCACATTCCATCTAGACTCCACCCATACACACCATTGCATTTAGGCACCAAAATCATTCAGCGATTGAACATGGAATCGCTCTCATTCTTATATTGTGCCAAACGTCAGCACATAACTTCTGCGCTACATTTGCGATTACGTAGCAAAATGGTTGTGAAATGGCAAATACGCACTTAAGTGTGTTTAGGCACTATTCTTTAACCGAGGGGTCCTTTTACTAAGGTGCACTGAAAAATGGCCTGCGGTAGTGTAGATGCGTGTTTTGGGCGCGCACAGAATTATTTTTCAACACACCTATAAAAAATGCCTTTTCTTGCCAAAGATGGACGTGCAGCAAAATGAAAATTGCTGCACGTCCATTTTGGGTCTGAGACCTTACCGCCAGCCATTGATCTAGCGGTAAAGAATCTGGGTGGTAATGACCTACGCATGTCAAATGCCACTTGGCGTGTGTCCATTACATGAGCCCAAAAAGAAAAAATATTTTTCAGAAGCATGTTTTGGACACGCGCCAAAAATGAAATTACCGTAAGAGCCATGCGGTAGTTGGGCGGTAACTCCATTTTGGCACACGTAGACGCTTACGTGGCTTAGTAAAAGTGCCCCTCAATGCCTAAGTACTCTAACATGTAACTGCAAGGGGGGGCATTGACTTGGGAGGGGCATTAGTAGGTAATAGGCACTCTGCAAAAAAACAAGGAGGACACACCCCGCAATGCAATGAAACCAAACAAAAACAGCGAAGTGGATGGTGGAAGGCAGAAACATACAAATGACTCGATATAGACTGTGTTTTGACCCAAAGGCCTGCATCAGGAGTCAAATGGTATCTAAAATACAACAATCAACAATAAACAATAATTCAATATGTGGTGATAGACAAATGGTGCAAAATAATATATATTGAATCTGATTAAAAACATAATTTAATCTATAATTTACTCTACCATCTATGTACTTAATGCAATACCACTTTGTATTTCTCATTCTGGAAATTGTGATCGCCACTACGACATACTGTAAGCCACATTGAGCCTGCAAAAAGGTGGGAAAATGTGGGATACAAATGCAACCAATAAATAAATAAAAATGGGAATCAGATAATGATGTATAATGAATGGTTAAAACATAGCTTAATGACTATTTTTATAACCAATAGATATGAATAAATATGTTTTTAAAATGAATACATAATGCAATGAAATGATATGACAATATGTGCTGAAGGTACCATATTAACAAACAAATAATGAAAAAAATGAAAAAAAAAATTAATCAATGGTGTGCAAAAGGAAAACCACATACAATGTATCAGTAACAACACAAAGGATTCATAACATCCACTCACATGTGGAGATGTCTACAACAAAATAATGATGTTGACAACTGATTTGATGCATTTGAGACCACAAGTATAGCAACCATAGAATATTGGGGTTGTGAATTACACCTGGTTTCAGGTAATTGACCAATTTTACGCCATTTACTGAACCTTGCTTTAAATGCCTATTCTGGAGTTGTGTGGGTGGAGTGAAGGAGTGGCCTAGTGGTTAGAGTGGTGGACTTTGGTCCTGGGGAACTGAGTTTGATTCCCACTTCAGGCACAGGCAGCTCCTTGTGACTCTGGGCAAGTCACTTAACCCTCCTTTGCCCCATGTAAACCGCATTGAGCCTGCCATGAGTGGGAAAGAGCAGCATACAAATGTAACAAAAATAAATAAAAAATACCTGATCATATAAGTTAGCCTATTTTAATCTTTACATACATCTCACTTTGGGGCCCTTTTACAGAGCGGTGGTAAGCCCATAATCGGGCTTACTGCTCGCTCTTTCGGGGCTGCCGCCGGCCCAACATGGCCGCCAGCAGTAGTCCCGCCCCAAGCATGCACCATTTCCAGGTGAAAAAGAAAACCCCGGAAATGGTTTGCACAGCAGTAACCCAGCGGTAATCAGGCATTTCTGCGTGCTGCCCGGTTACCACCGGTTTTTCGCGGGAGCCCTTATTGCCACCTCAATGGGTGGCGGTAAGGGCTCCCCATCGCATAGCCATGCGGTAAGAGTTCTACCGCATGGCCATATGTGCTGGGGGCTTTTTTTACCCACTGCAGTAAAAAGGGCCCTGTCACAGGAAAAACGCAGCTTGGTAAAAGGGCCCCTTTGTTTTTACCCCTGATGCAGCCAGAGGGTGAAACATGGCCATGTTGGGCTTTATTAGATAATAAACAACATTTTAGAGACCTTCTGTCCTCAGGGTAGTAATGCTATCTGTTTGGTCCCTGAATAGTGTGTATTATCCAGGCTCACCACATGTGTTTGCCCAATATTTATTCATTTATTTAAATACTGTTATTTATTTAATAAAATGTACAGGCTGCCAATCTAGGACTTAGCTTATAGCACCATACAATAAAACCTACATTAAAACCCACACATGTTATATACAGACGTCCTCCCCTACATTCCTAATGTGCTCTTCCTCCTCCATCCTAAATATTTCTCTCTAGAGTCCACTGCCTGTTACCTCATGTTCTGCCCAAGCGACTACAGCACAAAATTATTGGCTTGCTTCCCACAGTATTGGGAGAAAGAACATAAACAGGAAGAATTGGCATCATAGCTGTCTGTTTTCAAGAAAAAACACAACTGCTGCCTTTGTGCCCAACACTGGAATCTAACGGTTCTAGTTTTACAACATCAATCTCTACCCTCGTTATTGATCTTAACCAAACAAAACTTATTCAGATCCTTATCCTGGCATACTTATTCTCTGAATTCTTCCTTTTAGGGGTAACCCTAACAGTGTTTGAGTTCCTATTTAGGGTTCGATGCATCATAACTCTCCCGGCAGTCTAGTATTTGGCTAATACCTATCAGGTTGATATTTAAAATGATTTAAGTAGCCAGGAGAGGCTCCAGGCCTTTTAAATCACATGTCCAGGGCTAACCAGGCGTAGTCAGCGGCACTTAACAGGACAGTGCTGTTGAAGATACCCAGTTAGTGCCTCAGACAAAACCGGCTAGTTTGTGGGTGTTCTGGGGGCAGACGCTGCACTTATCCGTTAAGGGGGAGATTCTATATATAGTGCCTAAAAACTCTGCATGTAAAACATTGTCGACTAAGCGTATTCTATAAGCGGCGCCTAGATTTAGGCGTGGTATATAGAATACACATAGTTGATATCCCACTGCCTAAAACTATGTGCCTCCATTTACACCAATGAAAATGAGGCATAAATCCCGGCATGTAGATTTATGCGCACTGGGCCATATTCTATAACTATGCATGTCAATTTTGGAACAGCCCTGAAATGCCCATTTCCCCACACATAACCATGCCCCTTTTTGCCTGTGCATGTTAGATGCACTGCATTATAGAATGCTCTTTGCGAGTTGTGCATGTAAATTCTAATTATTGCCTGTTGTGCTGTTATCAATGTTAATTTGCTTGTTAAGCCATTTTTGGTGTGGATCTCTAGGTGTGCTATATAGAATCTGGGAGTAAGTATCAATATTCAGTGCTTAACCAGAGAAATAGAACCACATAAAGCACATAAATACATAAGCACCACCATACTGGGAAAAGACCAAGTGCCCATCAAGCCCAGCATCCTTTCTCTGACAGCAGCTAATCCAGGCTTCAAGAACCCGGCAACCCCCCCCCCCAATAAAAAAAAAATATATATATTAATAATGTTCAATGGACTTTTCCCTCAGGAATCTGTCCAAACCCCCTTTAAGTTCCGTAAGGCTAGCTGCTGTCACTACATTCTCCGGCAACGAGTTCCAGAGTCTAACTACACGCTCAGTAAAGAAAAACTTTCTCCTATTTGTTTTAAATCTACCATATTCTAGCTTCATCTTGTGTCCCCTGGTTTTGTTGTTGTTTGAAAGTGTAAACAAACGCTTCACATCTGTCCGCTCTACTCCACTTGTAGACTTCTATCATATCACCCCTCAGCCGCCTTTTCTCCAAGCTGAAGAGCCCTAACCTTCTCAGCCTTTCCTCATAGGGAAGTCGTTCCATGCCCTTTATCTTTTCGTCGCCCTTCTCTGCACCTTCTCTATTTCCTTTATATCTTTTTTGAGATGTGGTGACCAGAATTGGACACAATACTCGAGGTGTGGTCACACCATGGAGCGATACAACAGCATTATAACAGTCCTCTCTTTATTCAGTTTTATTTATTTAGATTTTGTTTCCCTGTCCCTGGAGGGCTCATAGTCTAATTTTGTACCTGAGACAATGGAGGGTTAAGGAACAGCAGTGGGATTTGAACCAGGCACCTCTGGATAGCAAGACCATTGTTCTAACCACTAGGCCACTCCTCCACTCTTAGCTGGTTAAGTGATGAATATTGCACTTAACTGGATAAGTTTTATCTGGCCACAGAAACTTGGATATTCCCAGACATGGCCTTGGCATTCAATATTTGAGAATAATGCCAGTGGCAGCCAAAAAAAACCCTGACCACTGCTGGCTGAATATTTTCTCCTATGAGAGCAATTTTCAGTTCTCTTCCTGCAGATAAGATAGTGCTTTGCCCATAGAAAACCACCTGGTTTTTGCCACGCTCAGGAAAATAAAAATTATTTTCCAGCACACGTAAAAAATGAAATTACCACCTGGGCCACATACTTAGGGTACATGTAGGCACCCATGTGGCTTAATAAAAGGGCCCCCTTAGGATGGGACTGCTAACATACAATATAATGTCACAAGAACTGCTGCCTTTTCAATTGCTGGGACACTAATTTGGAATGCATTACCGGGACAATTATGTCTGTGCAATTTAAGTGGCTCTTAAAAACTACACTTGTTTGTAGAAGCTTTTGGGAACATTCTGATGCAGTAAGAGCAGCGTTTTTGCTATCTGTGAAATGTCTAAGAGAATTTGTACTCTTTGTTGTGATATTTGAAAAGAGCTAATACTTTGATGTTATTTTGTATCCTATTTTATTGTTTGTTTTTATGCTTTGTATGTATTTTGTAAACCACTTAGTTTTAAGCAGTATAAAAGCTTGGAAAATAAATAATATACCACAGCAGTCACATAGCACGTAACTGCATGTGGGCGTACATAGAGGGAGGCACATTGACAGGGCATGGTTGTGTCACGTGGAGGGGCATAATCGAACGGGGTGCCCAAGTTTTCAAGAAGGTATCCTCGCAGCATGACCCCCATAAATGGGTGGGGCAACCCGTGTTATCGAAACAAGATGGGCGTCCATCTTTTGTTTTCGATAATACGGTCGGGGACGCCTAAATCATGAAATTTAGGTCGACCTTAGAGATGGTCGTGCTTAGGTCGTTTTTGAGATGGTCGTCCCTGGTTTTCAGCGATAATGGAAACCAAGGACGCCCATCTCAAAGACGACCAAATCCAAGCCATTTGGTAATGGGAGGAGTCAGCATTCATAGTGCACTGGTCCCCCTGATATGCCAGGACACCAACCGGGCACCCTAGAGGGCACTGCAATGCACTTCAGAAAAAGGTCCCAGGTGCATAGCTCCCTTACCTTGGGTGCTGAGCTCCCCAACCCCCCCCCCCCCAAACCCAAAACCCACAACTGTACACCACTACCATAACCCTTAGGGATGAAGGGGGGCACCTACATGTGGGTGCAGTGGGTTTCTGGTGGGTTTTGGAGGGCTCACGTTTACCACCACAAATGCTATTAGTAGTAGTAGTAGTAGTGTAACAGGTAGGGGGGGGCGAGCCTGGTCCGCCTGCCTGAAGTACACTGCACCCACTACAACTGCTCCAGGTACCTGCATACTGCTGCGATGGACCTGAGTATGGCATTTGAGGCTGGTCTAGAGGCTGGCAAAACAGTATTTTTAAAGATTTTTTTTAGGGTGGGAGGGGGTTAGTGACCACTGGGGGAGTAAGGGGAGGTCATCCCTGATTCCCTCCGGTGGTCATCTGGTCAGTTCGGGCACCTTTTTGATGCTTGACTGTGAAACAAAATGGACCAAGGAAAGTTGGCCAAGTGTTCATCATGGACACCCTTCTTTTTTCCATTATCGGCCAAGGATGCCCATCTCCTAAGCACGCCCCAGTCCTGCCTTTGCTACACTGCCGACATGCCCCCATGAACTTTGGTCATCCCCGCAACGGAAAGCAGTTGAGGGCACCCAAAATTGGCTTTCGATTATGCCGATTTGGGCAACCTTGCGAGAAGGACGCCCATCTCCCGATTTGTGTCGGAAGATGGGCGCCCTTCTCTTTTGAAAATTCACCTGACAGGCACATAGATTATAGCATACTGAGGCTGAAGTGCCACATTGGCGTATGCATTTACACCTGCTATTGATGTGGCGCACATGGGCATGCCTAAATATTAGTTTATAAATGGTGACTTACTATTCTATAACAGAATACAGGTACTCAGATGTCACTATAAAATTCACACTCAGCACACTGCATTTTGGCACCTAAATTTTGGCATACTTTATAGAATTGTCCCCTTTGAGATGAGTTTCATATATGATGCCAAAAAATCAACGCCAAAAAAAAAGCGTTATTCTGTTAGCTGTGTTTTTAATTAGGTGCGGTTTATAGAATAGTGTTTATACCCAGGACGCGTGCCTAACTTTAGGCATGGCCATTTGCACCAAATAAAGGGCCCTGTTTACCAAGCAGGTCTGTGCCCTGAAGAGGACAGGTACAAATCAAGGTAGAGTATACACAAAAAGTAGCACATATGAGTTTATCTTGTTGGGCAGACTGAATGGACCGTGCAGGTCTTTTTCTGCCGTCATCTACTATGTTACTGTGTTATTATTGGCGCATTAGCATCTTTAACATGTGTTAACCATGTATGCGCGTTAACCATGTACATGCCTACAATATCCTTATAGGCACCTACACGGTTAGCACACATGCGCTAATTATAGGCATGTTAAAAATTCTAACGCACCTTAGTAAACAGGGTCCAAGATATGGTGCAAATGTACATACCTAAATTGGGCACATATCCCGTATTCTATAACAACGCGTGTAAATGGTAGGAACACCCCAGTTCTGCCCATGACCTTCCCATTTCTGCGCCACTATTTTTTTTTACTCGTGCGCAAAATGTAGGTGCGGATCCCATCCCTAATGGTATGCATATAAGTTTCAATTAAATCTAATTAGTGCCAATAATTGCTCATTAAAAAGCCAATTATTGGTGCTCATTAGCTCGTTATTCAGTTAAATTGTGTGTGCAACTTGGTTGCGTGCCAAAATTTTCAATTTTTGGTGACTTATACAGAATTAGGGGTTTGGAACTATGCATCCACTTTTGAATTTTCCAAGTTATGTACATGTTGGGAGGGCGGTAGAACTAGAGGACATGAAATGAGGTTGAAGGGGGGCAGACTCAAGAAAAATGTTAGGAAGTATTTTTTCACGGAGAGAGTGGTGGATACTTGGAATGACCTCCCAAGGGAGGTGGTGGAGATGAAAATGGTAACGGAATTCAAAAAAGCATGGGATAAACATAAAGGAATCATGTTCAGAAGAAATGGATCTTCGGAAGCTTAGCAGAGATTGGGTGGCAGCACCAGTGGTTAGTAGGTGAGGTTAGTGGTTGGGAGGCTGGGCTAGTGCTGGGCTGACTTCTACAGTCTGTGCCCTGAAAATGGCAGATACAACTCAAGGTCAGGTGTACATATAAAGTAGCACACATGAGTTTATCTTGTTGGCAGACTGGATGGACCATACAGGTCTTTCTTTGCCGTCACTTACTATGTTACTATATGATTAGGTAAAGTTTTCCCACTTGTAAAGGCTTTATTATATGCAGGAAAGGCCTTTTATGAAATTGTCCTGCAGTATATGCACATTTAAGTAGTGTAGCACAGTCCTGGTTGAGTGTCTTCTATGGTGAACCTTGGCAGCTGGTTAATTTTGGTAGCCCACCTTTCTCTCACAAGGGGGCCCTTTTACTAAGTCGCAGTGGCGTTCCTAGCCTTGACGGCACCCGGGGCGGATCGCCGATGCACCCCCCCCCCCCTGGGTGCAGCGTCCCCCCCCCCCCCGTGAAATGACACCCCCCGGGTGCACGCCGCTGGGGGGGGGGTGCCGCAGCACATGCCTGTCTGCTCCCAGTTCGCTACGCTCGCTAAATTCTCTCGTTCGCTGCAGCTCCCTCCCTCTGCCCCGGAACAGGAAGTAACCTGGGAGCAGACAGGCGCGCGCTGCGGCACCTCCCCAGCAGCATGCACCCGGGGCGGACCGCCCCCACCGCCCCCGTTACTTCCTGGCTACCAGATGGCACATGGGGTAATTTCATTTATGATGTGCGTCTGCTACGCACGCCGGAAAATATTTTTATTTTCTGATGTGCGGGCGGTAATTGTCATTCTACGTGCATAGACCATTACCGCCTGTTTACCACGTGAGACCTTACCGCTAGGTCAATGGCTGGCAGTAAGGTCTGAGATCCAAAATGGACACGTGGCAATTTTCATTTTGCCGCATGTCCATTTTCAGCAAAAATTTTAAAAAGGCATTTTTTACAGGTGCACTGAAAAATTATTCTACGCGTGCCCAAAAAACATGTCTGCACTACCGCAGGTCATTTTTCAGTGCGCCTTTGTAAAAGGGTCCCAAGTTTTCCTTAAATCCCAAGTGGACCTCAATATAGAAGTCCTAGATCCTCAAGCATCTAACGCTTCTGGGAATGTTAGTATGGCAAATATATATATATACATAATCCCAATAGTAATTTCATTCTAAAACCCAGTGCAGCCCCAGTTTCTGGCTGGTTGAATTGCTTTGAACATCGACTCCATTATTATTACAATACATGAAGCATAACACAGAGATTTGTGAATTTGAACTTCATTCAGAAGCTTAGAAATTATAACTTGAACCCAGCAAAACTGTTTTTTTTTTGTAAGTCTGCTGTTGTCAAATCTGAAATTTGAAGGTTTTGTTGAAATTTGTCCAGCCTTGTCTTTCAGTTCTTTACTCATTTTCCTTCTCAGTCACCATTATGATATTCTCCCTGCAAACTTTGATTAACATATTAGTTTATTACCTTTTACATTTCATTGGAGACCACATTCCTACTAAGGGATCCTTTAACTAAGGTTCCGCTGAAAAATGGCCTGCGGTAGTGTAGATGCGTGTTTTGGGTGCACGCAGAATTATTTTTTTAGCGCACCTACAAAAAATGCCTTTTTAAATTTTTGCCAAAAATGGACGTGCAGCAAAATGAAAATTGCCGCGTGTCCATTTTGGGTCCGAGACCTTACCGCAAGCCATTGACCTAGTGGTAAGGTCTCACACGGTAACAGGGCGGTAATGGTCTACATGCATAGCTGCCGTGTGTCAGAAAATAAAAAATATTTTTCAGACGTGTGTAGTGGGCCCGCGCCAAAATTGAAATTACCGCAAGGGCCACGTGGTAACTGGGCAGTAACTCCAATTTGGCACACATTGGGCACGCGTAGGTGCCTACTTGACTTAGTAAAAGGGCCCCTATGTTTGCCATATCTTATACTTATAAGTTTCATCTAAGGGTTGGCTTGGTGACTCCAGCAATGCTGTGTGGTAGATGCTGTATTTAGGGACTGTGCTGGAAAGGTTCTGGAAGGGGTCCTATGCATGAACCTTGTTGAGGACAATCATTACAATGAATGGATAGAGGTTCATAGTCCCCACCTGCAGAATCCCCACTACTCACTGCATCCAGATCTACAGGGATGAGGTGGGAAGGTAGGGGAGGGGGAGTCAGTACTGGTGTACTCTGTATGTAAGATGTTGGGAGGGAACCTGTGGAGGAAGGGAATGGCAAACTGTGCAACTGCCTAAGGCAGTAAAATATCTCACACCAGCTCTGGTACATGAGTATGAATGAAAGTGAGCATGCACATGAATTTTACAGACATTTATTTATATTACATGCAGAGCAAAACTCAGTATAAAAATGCAAAGAATGGAAAGTTTTTTGAGCATGCTGGCAATATAATTAGAGAGACAGGAGGTTATTATAAATATCAAACATTCTTTTAAGTCTACCAGCACTTCTGATCTCTTTTTACCCACGTGCATTTGGTTTACTAGGTTGTAAGAATAATTTAAAATTAATTTTCTTAAGCAGACTAGGGTAATTGCAGGGGAGATATCTTCTGTACAGCATGGGAGGTCCTGTAGGGAATGTTTCCATCAATCTGTATCAAACAGCAGATCTGGACAAGGTACATTGTGTTTGCAAATAATCCAGTTAACAATTACAGATGAAAGTACATCAACATGATTTACATTGCCTTAATTTTTTTTCCCTAAATTGATACCTGGTACTTGCTACAAAGATGTAACAAAAATATATAAGTCCACTGTTAGCAAGTGTATCTCTTGTCTGCTAATATTATATTCTCTGTGTGTCGAGGAAAAGACCAGATACTTGGTTCAAATAATGGTTTTGAGTCCCGTGAACCGTGACACTCAGCGCTTACTATGGAATATTCACAATCCCTTTAGGTAAATTGACTGACGAGTATCCTCATTAGTCAGAAAAACCTCTTGTATTCTATATTCTTATAGATTCTTTTAGAATGTCTTATATAGTAACTAGGAAAAAAGGCCCGTTTCTGACACAAATGAAACTGGCGCTAGCAAGGTTTTCCTCGGAGTGTGTGTGTTTTACAGAGTGTGTGTGAGAGTGAGTGTGTGATAGAGAGAGAGTGAATGTGTGAGTGTGTGTGACAGAGAGAGTGAGACTGGGTGCGAGAGTGTGTGTGTGAGAATGAGAGTGTGTGCCAGGGGCCCCCCTCTCTCCCAGTTCCAGGGTGGCCCCGCCCCCTCTCTCCCTCCCAGTTCCAGGGTTTTGCCCCCCTCCTTCCCTCCCAGTTGCAGGGTCGGCCCTCTCCCCCTCCCTCCCAGTTTCAGGGTCACCCCTCTCTCTCCCAGTTCCTGGGTCCGCCCACCCCCCCTCCAAGTTCCAGGGTCCGCCCTCCCTCCCTCCCACCCACCCACCCAGTTCCAGGGTCGTTGCCCCCCCTCTCTCCCTCCTTCCCAGTTCCAGGGTCGTTGCCCCCCTCTTCCCCCCCCCCCCCTCCAGCCACCCTGCGATGTTTAACTGCAAAATTAGGGAGCTGTGTAATGTAATAAAATGCACATGCAAAGTTGTGAAGCTGACTCAGTGTTTGTAAGGTTCATAGGATTTGTCAGTCTGTCACCATCTCTCTTTGCCCCGCTCTCGTGCCTCTGATAGGTCCGCCGCCCTTGACGTCATCATGTTTTGACGCGAGGGTGGGACCGAGAGAGATGGTGAGAGACTGACGAATCTGACGAACCCTTCAAGCCACGGAGTTAGCTTCAGAACGTTGGAGGTGCTTTTTATTATAGTAGAGATGTAGATAAACATGTACTTAGCGTCTTTTAGCTCCGCAATTGCTGGGAACGCCCAACAGCGAGCTCCTGTTTTGCAGATGCTTCTAAGGAGCTGAACCCAACAGTCTTCTACATCACCCTAACATTAAGACAAATTCAAAATCAAAAACATTGCAGAGAGAGATTGGAGAGCTCGAGGTACTACGCAACCTTTTTTTTTCCACAGCTTCTCATTTCTCCCTGCATACTATTCCATTGAAATTAGAGTGTGATGTTTTTTGGCATCACTACATACAATGACTTGACAGAAGATGCTACTCAAATAGCAAACCCCTCCCAAGCCCTCCTCCAAGCAACAACGCAGAAAAACTAATTCAATAAGTCTTCTTTCTGTAGGGATTGAATAAGGAAGAGTCAGGGCCCTTTTACTAAGGTGCGCTGAAAAATGGCCTGCGGTAGTGTAGGCGTGGGTTTTGGGCGCGTGCAGAATCATTTTTCAGTGCACCTATAAAAAATGCCTTTTTAAAAAAATTTTGTGCCGAAAATGGACTTGCGGAAAATGAAAATTGTTGTGCATCCATTTGGGGTCTGTGACCTTACCGCCAGCCATTGACCATAAAGTCTCACGCAGTAACTGGGCAGTAATGACCTATGAGTGTCAAATGCTACTTGGCGCGCGTAGCTGATGCGTGCCAGAAAATAAAAATTATTTTTTGGATGTGCATAGCGGATGCATGCCAAAAATGAAATTACCACAAGGGCCACGTGGTAGCCAGGCGGTAACTCGGAGTTGGGCGCGAAGGCACTTACATGGCTTAGTAAAAGGGCCTCTCAATTTCTAATGAGGCCCTTAGATAGAGAAGAAAAGGAAGGGTACTGGGTATGAACAAACTAGCTTTTTACTCCTGTTAAGTCATGGCATTAAAGCCACAGCATTAGAGCGCCTGCACTCGGCCATCAGGTCTTCAGTGCATTTCTTTACATCTTCATTGAATAGCTAATACCTTCATTACCAAAGGATTTAAGGGGCCCTTTTACAAAACCACACTGAAAAATAGCCTGCGGTAGTGTAGACGCGTGTTTAGGTTGTGCGCAGAATCATTTCTTAGCGCATCTGTAAAAAATGCCTTTTTAAAATCTTTTGACAAAAATGGACATGCAGCAAAATGAAAATGGCTTGCAGTAAGGTCTCAGATCCAAAATGGATGCGTGGCAATTTTCATTTTACCGCATGTCCATTTTCGGCAAAAATGAAAAAAAAAGGCACTTTTTTATAGGTGCACTGAAAATAATTCTGCGTGCGCCCAAAACATGTGTCTACACTACCGCAGGCCATTTTTCAGCGCACCTTAGTAATAGGACTCCTACATTCTTTATGTGAGAGGTCCCACCATTCACTCTCCAGGCATACACCAATATCCCCCTTACACTTATATAAGCCTGAGATACGTAAGTATGGATTTGACAGACATAGGGCCCTGTTTACTAAGGTGTACTAGCATTTTTAGCACACGCTAATGCAAGAGACACCCATAGGAATACATGGGTGTCTCTAATGTTAGCACGCGCTAATTTTTAGAGTGCACTAAAAACGTTAGCACACCTACAGCACAACTTAGTAAACAGGGCCCATAGTGAAGGGCATTTCCAATAAAATGTCCAATTTTGAATGTTTTGCTAGAAACATCCAAAAATTGTGGCGAACAATGCCATTTTGGAACCTGAAAAACATCTATTTTTTGGTTCAAAAATTGCCATTTTCCTAGATGATCTGTGCTCAGTATATTTTTCTTTTGGGACCATTTTGGAAAATAAAATGTCCAAGAGAAAAATACCCAAAACCCAGTCTTTGGGGTGTCTGGAGGCCATCATTCTTAATAGACTGGCCATACAGACTTCCCAGCAAAGTCGTGGGGCAGCTTAGGGGTCACTACAATGGACATAAAAGGTCCCAGATACATATAAAAGGTTCCAGGTGCACATCTCACCATTATCCCCTTATATTGTATGGTGAATCCTAACCCTAACCCTGATTTGGATGTCCATATTCTGAGTTGGAGTTCCTTTCTAAAATGCCCCTCCACATCTTTATCTATCTATATATAGATAAATGGATAGATATACTATAGATGGATAGATATACAGTATATAGATAGATAATAAACCAAAGAAAATTCTTCCAGCACTTATTGGGTTTCATTTCTGTGCTTTTAATATCAATAATAAAGTTGATTTTCCCAGAAGAGACTCATGTCTTTTTTCATCTAAGCTAGCAGGATTGTAGATTTGTTTTGCAATGCTGAAATGTTTTCATGCTCAGCATTTTTTTATGTATTAATGCAAAACATAAATGCTTCTTTTTTTAAATCCTAATCACACTTGACCTTAGTTAGTAAAAGCATCAGGGAAGAAGTGAAAATCCCTTTGGTTGTTTCCATTTCTCTGTCATTTCTAAGAGTTAGCGTGGTGCACTAAGGCTAGAATTATAGTTGAGATTAGAAAGGATACCCATTGAAAGAGTCTGTTTATGGCTCTCTCTTGTCAGCCATCATGGCAAATGAAAAAAATCTATTGGGCTTATTTCTACAATTTCGTCTTGGTTTTCCTTGCTTTGAGGATCTATCAATTTTCCATTGGCTTTCAACCTGCTCACTACTTCCTCATCTTCCCCTCGCTATGTTGTAATTCAGTTTATTCATCTCTAAGGCCTGATTCTTCTTCTGTCTGTGAAACCAAGAAAAACATGAACAATTTCTTTTTATGGCTTTTATTATTTTTCTAAAGCAAAATAGAAGCTTCAGAGCTTCTGATAGACACTATCTGATGGGTATGTTTATGATTTTAGATGGTTATTCAGAATATTTGGGCAGTGAATTTTGTACTGTATGCATACCTAAACTAGATAGATTATCAAGGATGTATGTCAACGATTGTATAGGCCAATCGTTTCCTAAGACATATATATTTGGCTGCAGTAGACAACCCATGGGGGTGGACAAGTAGCCCTATGGTTGAAGTAGCAGGCTGGGAATCAGAGGGCCCAGGTTCAAATCCCACCCCAGCCACCTATGTCCTTGGGTAAACCATTTAATCCTCCATAGCACTGGGATGGCCAGGGATGCCACTGGCATCCTCATCCCCCTTAGGGCCTGCCATGCAAACCATCATTCCTCTGGAACCATTCACAGCATTGTGCACAGGAAACAGGGAGAAAGACTGCTCATACCAAATACCTTAGTCCTCCACCCTTAGCCCTAAAATGAGTGCCATGTATATACAGGATTAATGTGTAAATTGTTTGCCTTCAAGGGCATTGGTATGTCAGTTACTAAGAATTTCCACTGGGTTGATAAAAGATGAATGCATAACTTGAGTAAAGTATTCAGCATATAGGATGAGTAGTCTTATAACAGGATGCCTACTTTGTTCAGCATTAATGCATGTTATATTTATTTTATAAAGAGAAATGATCCTCCGGATTCTATATAGTGCGCCTAGCATTCCACGCTGAAATTCAGGCATATTCCTTAACTATGTGTGTGACTTAACTGGCTTAACAAGCCAATCAGCATTGTTAACAGCACTTAACAAGCAATAATGAGAACTAATTGGCAATAATTAGAATTTATACGCACAACTCCCTAAGCATAGTCTGTAACACACTGCGCCTAAATTTTAACGTGCACAGGCAAAAAGTAGCATTGTTTTGGGTGAGATAATGGATGTTTCATGGCCATTCCAAAATTTACGCACATTGTATAGAATATGGCCTTCTGTGTCTAAATCTACATGCCGGAATTTATGCCACATTTTCATTGGTGGAAGTGCGTAGTTTTAAGCACTAGGATACCAACTAAGCATATTCTATATACTGTGCCTAAATCTATGCACCGCTTATAGAATGTGCTTAAACGGAAATGTTTTCCATGCAGATTTTTTAAGCACCATATATAGAATCTGGCCCATGTTGCATATCTGTTTTAATAAATCACCCTCCCAGGAATTAGGTGCACAGAGTTACACTGATGTCCCAGTTATTATTACGCACGTCATGCATTTCATCATATAAGCACATAAATTGCAGCTGTGCCCTAACGCCATCTCCAGTAATGCTCCACTCATTCCAGGTCGATTTAAGTGCAAAGAGACTTTTAATACATACTTTTACATGTGTATAGCCTGGCCAATTTTATAAATATCTACTTCTGCATGTTAAACAATGTTTTACGCATGGAAATGCTTATAAAGTTACCACCTATAAGAGGTGATTTCATAACAAGGAGCCTAAAAATGTTTTATGCACCTCTTTTAAGCCTAGATTAGAAAAGCTATTTTAAATATTGAAATATTGGCACTCACTTTAATCTAGGAGATTCTCAAATATCACAATTACAATTACAAACAATCCTTGTATATCACATATATCTTGTATAGCTCAAAGCGTTTAGCAACAATAAGAAGCCAGACATTCCTGGATATTACAAAATAAATCAATTTCTAAACTAAGGCCACAACATATTTTTTTAAAGAAAGAGGTTTTTTAACAATTTTCTAAATGGTCTATAATCTTGTATTGCCCTTAAATTCTGTGGAAGGGAGTTCCATATCTTTGCTGTTTAATAACCCAAAGTCTATGGCCAATAGGTTTTATATCTTAACCATGTTTCAAGTTTATTAGGTATTTTCTACCCCGCCCAATCAAACAAATGTCTGAACGGCTCACAATCTACTTGCATGGGAAAAGGAAAGGGATCAGAAATAACACAAACTAAGATAACAAGATATATTTTATTTTGCTCACACCTTTTTCAGTAGTAGCTCAAGGTGAGTTGCATTCAGGTACAACCAGGAGGGCTCACAATCTAAGTTTGTACCTGAGGCAATGGAGGGGTGACTTGCCCAAGATCACAAGGAGCAGCAGTGGGATTTGAACTGGCCACCTCTGGATTACAAGACTGGTGCTATAACCACTAGGCCACTCCTCCACTCTAGGGAGACAAAAAGGAGTCGAGGAACAACTACAATATCTAATAGGAAAGAGAGAGAGGGAGCAAAGTCAAGAACAATGGGGAAGGGAAAAACGCTGACAATTTAGACAACTCTTCCAGCTAATGGCCAAATTCTTCTAAATACAAATAAGTCTTTAAGTCTGTCTTGAACTTGGCAAGAAAGGTTGATGCCTTCATGATCTCGGATAGATAGTTCCATAATTGAGGAGCCTATATAGAAAAAAAGAGAACAGCGTGCAGAGGCTGAGAAGATGGCATGGAGAGATGGGACCACAGGGGGTGTGACAGTTCATATGGGAGAAGGAGTGCAGCAAGAAAGGAGGGCTCATGGGTCATTCAAATTTTAAAGGTTAACAAGAGTAATTTGTATTGGAGTCGATAATGAAAGGTAGCCAATGGGCAAGACCAAGCTCGAAAAGTAATTGTAAGAGTTCACGAGATGCGATAGCAAGGAGTCATCTACCTGAGACCCTGAAAGCATCATCTTCCCTTGCCCAGTTCAAGACAGACTTAAAGATGGTTATAGGCAGGGAAATGGGCATTTCATGGACGTTTTGACATTTACACGCCTAGTTATAGAATATGGCCCAGTGTGCCTAAATCTACGTGTCGGGATTTATGTCATGTTTTTCTTGGTGTAAATGGATGCATGTAGATTTCAGTGCTGAAATATCATCTACACTTATTCTATAATCGGTGTCTAAATCGATTATAGCATGCACTTAGCACTGAATTCAGCACCAATTTTTTAAGATGCCATATACAGAATCTCCCCCAGAGTGGGTATATTCTATAATAATGCACGTAGGGTCCCTTTCACTAAGCCATGTAGGCGCCTATGCACGCCCAATGCAAGTCAATTTGGAGTTACCACCCGGCTACCACATGGCCCTTGCAGTACTTTCATTTTTGACCCACATCTGCTATGCGTGCCAGAAAATATTTTTATTTTCTAGCGCGCAGGTGGTAATTGGCATTTTACGTGTGTAGACCATTACTGCCTGATTACCGCATGAGACCTTACCACTAGGTCAATTGCTGGTGGTAAGGTCTCAAACCCAAAATGAATGCATGGCAATTTTCATTTTGCCGCACGTCCATTTTTGGCAAAGATTTTAAAAAGGCATTTTTTCAGGTGCGCTGAAAAATGATTGTGCACACTCCCAAAACATGCATCTACGCTACCGCAGGCCATTTTTCAGTGCAACTTTGTGAAAGGGCCCTATAGATTTTAGAAACACCCATTCCACGCCCGTAACCATGCCCCCTTTTCAACTATGCAACTTGAAATTTACACACATCTTATTACAGAATACACGTAGCGATTTGTGCATGTAAATCATAAATAATGCCAATTAATGCTAATTTCTTGTTAACATCTAATTTACAGCACTGATTAGCTAGTTAACCAATTAAGTTATGCACATTGTTGTAGAATACGCTTCGATTTCCACACGGAAATTAAGGCACAATATATAGAATTTGGGGGTTAGCACCCATTTTTTCTGGTACCCATTTCTGAGTGCTATTTATAGAATTTCCCCCTCTGTGTATTAGAATCATTACAGGGACTAAGCATCAATTGTAGTCCTTAATGGCTTGTGTTTTACTACAGTAAATAACAATGACATTCTCTTGGCTGAACGGTTTACATAGATTTAGTAGCAGCGTAGAAATAAGTAATAATATTAGTACAGTAGTAGGTCTTCTGTTTGCAACTAATTTGACCCTGCCTCATAGTTAATAAATCAAAGTGCTTGTCTCATACCAGCTAAAAGTAAAGGACCTTAGTAGTCTGTTTTCTTTTATCTCAAAGTTAAAAACAGCTACTTTTCACAAGAAAATCTCTCTAGTATTTACTGAGCTACTTTAAAAGCAGGTATCAGAAGGATGGAGCTGTATGGCTTTGGGAATAGTTTCCAACAGAAATCTGTAGAAGGGGTAAGTTGAGGGAAGGGCTTGTGTTGGGATTGTGTTTGAGAGAGGTTGAAAGTGTAGATGCTGGGGTATGAGAATATTTTTTGTTACATTTGTACCCCACGCTTTCCCACTCATGGCAGGCTCAATGCGGCTTACATGGGGCAATGGAGGGTTAAGTGACTTGCCCAGAGTCACAAGGAACTGCCTGTGCCTGAATATGTGCATGTGTGTGTTTTGGGAGCTTTGGAAATGTGGGGAAGAGGCTTTGAAAATGGTTTTGGTCAGTCCCCTCTACAGCTGTTTCAGTTATTTTTTTTTCCTTTCTCTACCTCTGAGGAATGAAATAGTGTCCAGCATTGTACACCTTCTATCAGTTCCCTATACGAAGCTGTGAGGACATTTTGGAGGCCCTGTTCTCTGCAAATACTAATCCAACGTTCCTGGTTTTACATCTTGTCTAAGATATTCACATTTTCTTCCTATGTGCCAAATTTGGGAATTTCCATCCCTGTTTTAAGGGTCCTTGTACTAAGGTGTGCTGAAAAATGGCTTGCGGTAGTGTAGGTGCGGGTTTTGGGCACACGGCAATCCATTTTTCAGCGCGCCTGTAAAAAAGTCCTTTTTAAAATTTTTGCCAAAAATGGACATGCGGCAAAATGAAAATTGCCACACATCCATTTTCGGTCTGAGACCTTACCGCCAGCCATTGACCTAACGGTAAAGAATCACACGGTAACCGAGTGGTAATGACCTACGCGTGCCAGAAAATAAAAAATATTTTTTCAGGTGCGCGTAGCAGATGTGCGCCAAAAATGAAATTACAGCAAGGGTCATGTGGTAGCCATGGGGTAACTCCATTTTGGCATGCATTGGGCGTGCGTAGATGCTTACGTGGCTTATTAACAGGGCCCCTTAGGACATATGTCTTTCCAACATTCCATTTGCAGAAACCACAATAATGGAAAAAAAAAAGTTCCTTTTAAGGTGTAAATGAGTGTTTGTGGGAGAAGCATGCATGAATGTCTTACCCTCACCCAGATCTCCCTTCCTAATTTACCAGCAACTTCCATAAAGGGGGATTTAAATAAAAAGTGAACGAGCAAAAAAAGCAACCCATATTAGTGACCTTTTTCTCAGACAGCCATTGCTGTGTATTATCTTTTGGGCAAATACGCAATCTAATTCTCCATTTATGGGTCTCCATCAAGGGAAATGAACTTCTGTTAACTTGGAAAGTCTTTCTCAGAATTTCCTGTGAATGGTAGCATGGGACTCTGGAGTCCCACATGGACCAGGAGTGGTTTAAAACCACCAGCTGTAGGTTTGTTTATTTTCTTGGAGTGGTTTACTGCTTTTCACAAAACCCCTTGCTGATGGAGGGTGAGGAGGGGGACTTGTTCCAGCAGCTCCTGTTCTTCTCATTTTTATCTCCTATTGAGATTTTTGCTCACATATTATTGCTCTGCTGCTAGTATAGAGCACACTCTCTGATCAAGTCCCTTTAGAAAAAAATACAAGCAGGTATTTCTTCAGCTGAAAGATTTCTCTCCACCCCAATCTTTCTATTATTTATCACAGACTCCCACAATTCCTCTGTGCTCATCCCAACATATCATACTTTTGGAACCATTGCAAGCACAAGAATGAGATGATTATTGCAATGAGTTGAAGCTAAGCCTCCCCAGCCACATTCCTTTATTATCATATTTCATTTTATTAATTTATTTTCTAACCAGGGTGATGCAAAGAGAGCAAAGCAGACTTTGATGCTTTGACTGTGTCAGAGATATCAGAGCTTAGTAGAAAAACCAATGCTCATTTTAGAAGATTTTTCCTTTTTCTTTTATTTATGATTTGTTGATGTTAGATTTTCTATTTTGCCCCCTCGCCCTATAGGGGGAAACACCACCCCTTGCCTTCCCCCAACCCTCACAAAACAGTGACTGAAAATAAAAGTGAAAGCAGGCAAAAATAAAAAAAAACAAAAGGATTTTGAGAGGCCTCTGGAAGTTCGCAAGCCTATGTGTGTTCTGTACATACTAGCCTGCAAACCAATTTTAAAGGTGAAACCCCTTATGGAGCTTCCTTTTGAAAATGGCACCCCGATATAATAGCCCCGACAAAACAACATTGTAACACAATAGCCCTTGACAAATCAGCCCCTAACAAAATAGCCCTTGACAAAATGGCCACCCCATAAAATTACCCTTGACAAAATACCCCCCTTAACAAAATAGCCCCCTAGAAAAAAAATAACACATCACAAAAAAAGATGATAAACTACAAGTGAAATCTTCACTGATAGACTCCTACCAACGTTGCATTGTATAAAGCATATATAAATAAACAATATTCTATAGCTACCAACTGGTACTGATGATCTGTTTAAGGAAACTATTCTTCCATCAACATGCTAATTAAAAATTAAAAAAAACAATATTGTCATCATTTTCATAGTCTTACCAACATTATCCTGTTTGGCAAGGTAAGATTATTAGGGAAAAAATGCAGTGCCGTATTCTGGGTAGCATGATCGGGCCCTTTTGTCGGGAGGGGGGGGGGCTAATTTGTCAAGGGCTATATTGTGGGCAGGCTGTTTTGACAGTGGCTGTTATGTCAGGGAATATTATATTGGGAGCTTTTTTTGTTTGGAGCTTTTTTGTCGGGGGCCATTTTGTCGGGGCTATTTTGACCAGGTACCTTTGAAAATCAACTGGCAAGTCTGTCCCTTAGGGAGAATTTACTTCAAATAATTTGCTGATGCTAAAACTATGCAGGTTAAATCAGATAAAAATAGCTAACGAGACTTGAAAATGAACCCCCTGTGCTTACTACCTGGATTTGCCTCGCCTGGCACCACCCTAATCCCACTTCCTGTTCTCAGCAGAGGACCCAGAGCAATTTACAAAGGAGTTTTTTCTATGGCTATACACAAATTTACCTGCAGAAATCACTTTACAAAAGAGAGAGACAGAAACAAACTAGCCCTACGCCCACAGCTCACTGACTGGGATGCCGAGCCCTGAGGCGGTAATTTATAAAGAGATAACCAACATTTAGGTGCTGAGAACACATGTACATGACCAGAATATTGGTTTATACATGCAAATGTCAATATTCCAGCCGTGCACTAGCCTGTAAAATGGCACCTAAATATGATGGTGTGTACTTTGAAGGTGGGCATAGGCAGAGTCTGGGCGGAGCATGAGTACTGTGCACTGTTACATGCATAAATTATAGAACACTATAATTTTCATGCATGCTTTAGCAATCTAGACCTGAACGTTTACATCAACTCTATGGCTGGTGTAAGTGGTTGTGCCTAAATTATATGCGTATATTTGTGCTAGGATTCTGTAAAGGAAAGTAGGTGCTTATTTTCCTATATAGAATAAGTTCCAAATAGGTACCTTATGGTGCCTAAAAATAGGTATCTTTTTATAAAAATTGCCCCTTGAATGCGTATTTTAGAATTTAAGACTTATGATGATGATACTGTATTTCTGATCTCGCAGGTGCTTTATTGCAGATGACAGAAGCTGTTACACAAATCTAAGAATGGTTATATATAGACAAGGTTTTAAGAATAATTTCCAGAAGACATAGCTATTAATATTATCACAGAGACAAGATTTATTGTAAACAAATAGTCTTAATGTTGCTGGGAATCCTGTACAAGTAGGTGAGCTAGTAAAATACTTAGGACTCATTTTGGACCAAGGATTGACTTTTAAACCACTCCTTAAGGTGGTGGTGAAAATTATTTTTTTTTTTTTACAAATTGTGGTCATTGCATTGGCTAATAACTTATCTGTCCAGGTAGGACGTTTAATCATTACAAATTATCCCAAATGTATGACTGGGGTTCTAAAGAGCTTACAATCTACTCTATAGCTATGGTATGAAAGCATAGGCACTCAGGTGGAGAAAGCTAGTGATGGCCATGGGGACCACACTCAACTCGGAGGCTGAAAGCATCACATAAAACATTTCTGGAGCATTTAAAGACACTTAAGAAGTTGATGGTTGATTGTCTTCTGGATGTCCTGGGTATCAATAGGGCTTTCATACATCGCAAGGCTTTTGGGTTTATGCCAGGTACTTAGACCTGGATTGGCCACTGATGGAAACAGGATACTGGGCTTGATGGACCTTCGGTTTGTCCCAGTATTTGTAATGGTTATGTTCTTATCTGTATCAACTTGTGTTGCCTGGCAGGGCTTTTCAGAGAATCACAGAGGCCTGGGCAGGTGCAAACTAGGAGGCCTCAAATATAGAAGCAGTTGAAGTAGATTTTTAACTGTAGAAGTGAGCAAAAAAATCAAATATCTGAATTAAATTCATGCTCAGTTTTAAAAAAATATTAAACAAATAAATGTTTTTTATAGACAGAGGCCCCTTTTAAATGTGAGGCCTGGGTCAAATGGCCCTGCCTGCCCCCGCTGAAAGGCCCTGTTGGCTTATTGTAACAGGTTATAAAACTATATGCCCAAGATCGTTTTGTATACCATGCAGCTGGCACAAAATTCAGCACTGTGACTCATTAGTAAGATACCATGTTGGGATCATACTACACATCTTTAAATATCTATACACTGGCCATTGATAGAAGCACAAGTTAAATTTACTGTGGGTTTTTAAAGTTTTGTGGTTGAATATGCCACTCTCTTTAACAGAACTGTTTACAAGACAGCTGGCTGTGCGCAATTTGTGCTTGCAGTCCCAGTGTCTATAGGATATTCCTTCCCTGTGAACAGAAAAGAGGTTATCTACTAGGAACTGTGTGTTTTCTACCGTTACATGGCGAGATTGTTGTTAAGGCTTTTAAAAGGGCAAATCTATTACTAGATAGCCCTAGCCCCCCTGCACAGTATAATTTCAGTCTTTCCAGAGCTGCTTCTTTTCGTCCTCCTTTGCTCATCCAGGGGCAGGTGTAGGGGCAGTGCCAGAAACACTACAGATTATTCTTAACGAACACGAAGGTTGGTTTTTGTTTGCTTCTTTCATACAAGGAAATCTAGTAGGTACCCCGCTCTACCTCCTATTTCAACTCACAGAGAGGAGATTGTAGTCCCAGAACAAATAAACAAAATGTTAACCAGATCTGTAGCAATTCTATGGTCAATATTGACTAGGCCATACATGCTTTGACCACTAGGGATGTGCATTCATTTAAAACAACACGGCAAATGTCAATACATATTCCATCTCTTTGGCAAATGAAAATGAGCAGTAGAAACCCAAACAGTTTTGTGGGGTTTTTTGGTGTGACATTAATCGTGCATATTCTTTACTCTTTTTGTGAAGAGTGAGCACTATAAGGAAAGATTGCATATCCTTGCTGAGTAGTGAATGTCGTTCACAAATAATGTGCACTCTTCCAGAAGAGTATGTGCTGTTTTGAACATTGCTTCTGTGATGACAGAATGAAGAATAATGAAAACAAAATTGAGCATTCTGTTGAGCCACACTTCCTTGGTGGCGCATCTTGAGCTCCAGTCCGCAACATGTTTCCTGGTGGTGCCTGCTTTTCTGGATGAGCGGGTTTTGCACCGCGCAGGGTGAACTTGCGGGTCACAATCTCCTGGAGTGGCGGGGTGACATCACACCTACCACTCCTTATCTTCGGTCCTCACCGGCAGGAAACTGTTTCAGCAACAAGCCCTTCCTGCATTTGTCTTCTGGAGTTTGCTGACATTTGGATCACTGCATGATCTGACCCTTGCCTGGACCTGACTACGCCTGGATCGCTGCCTGACCTGGCCCTTGCCTGAACCTTTCGACACCTGTTTGCTGCCCGGTCTGATCCTTGCCTGGACCCAACCATAGACACCTTTAACTACTTCTGGCCACCTGAACCTGGGGTCTCAATTCCCAGTGAAAGGTGGTTAGTTAGGTGGAGACTTTGGGGCTCATCGGCTACTTATCACCACTCCTTGGTGCTAGAGCTCACCTTCTTCTCTACTTCCAGAGCATGACACATTCCCAGAAATGTCATGAGAAACAACACAAAACAAACATTTTCTGGCTGTCCACCAGTAATGACCCCAAGGGCACCATAGCTCCCACCACATTGCTGACCTCAAATACAGTTGCTATCTATGACGGAACCAGCAGTGCAGGAGGATCATGCACTCATAGTTGTTTAGTTTTGTTTGGGCAACTCTAGCTTGCTTCTGTCCCCCAAAGGGGTTTGAGGCTGCTTACAATCTATAAACAATATCATATATACTCAAATATATCTTACTAATATAGAAGCTCTTTTACCAAACTGCAGTAAAAAGTGGCAATTTTACCGGCAGGGTAAAATGACCAATTTTTCAGCTTTATATTACATTACATTTTGGTCTTATATTCCACAAAAACCTTTGAAGTTCCATGTGGATCACAATAATAGCTGGAACAATTTATCCAGGAATCACAAAACAGACTTCTTATTCTAGACTATAAATCAACCCACATATTTCTGAAATAAAAAAGTTTTAAGTTGCTTACGATACATTAAATAGTCCCTCAAAGAACACACTGAGGGCCCCTTTTACCAAGTTGCGGGAAAAGGAGGCCTGTGCTGGCATGTGTATGTGTTTTTGATGCACACTGATGTCCCCTTTTACCACAGCGGGTAAAAGATACATCTTTTTTTTTTTAAGAAATGGCTGTGCAGCAAGTGAAGCACTCGCTGCATGGTCATTTCAGGGTGGAGCCCTTACCGCCACCAATTGAGGTGGCGGTAAGGGCTCCAGCACTAACCTGAAGGTAACAGGGCAGTGCATGGCATTATTCGATTACCACCGGGTACACACCCAGATATGACGGCACACTGGGGGTGGGAAGTACCGCTGGGCTACTACAGCAGCCCGGTGGTACACTCTTTTTAGCAAGCGGTAAGCCGCAAAGAGACAAACCTTACCAGATAGCCCTTCCGCAAAATCACTCACAAAGATGTTAAAAAGGGCCCGCCCAAGGACCGATCCCTGCGGCACACCACTGATAACATTCCTTTTTTCAGAGCAAGCTCCATTTACCACTACGCTCTGTCTCCTCCCATTTAACTCAATCAGTCACTTTAGGTCCCATACCAAGGGCACTCAGTTTATTTATCAGTCTCCTGTGCGGAACCATGTCAAATGCTTTGCTAAAATCCAAGTACACCACATCTAGCGCCCCTCCCACATGTAACTGTTTGGTCACCCAGTCAAAGAAATCAATCAGATTCATCTGACAGAACCTGCCTCTAGTGAAGCCATGCTGCCTCGGGTCATGCAGTCCATTTGATCTGAGAACCCTTACGATCCTTCGCTTTAGAAACGTTTCCATTAGTTTACTCACCACTGAAGTCAGACTGACAGGTCTGTAATTCCCAACCTCCTCCTTACTTCTGTTCTTGTGCAGTGGGAGCACATCCACTCTTCTCCAGTCCTCTGGGACAACTCAAGACTCTAAGGAGGCATTGAAGAGGTCAGACAGCGGAGCCGCCAGAATGTCTCCAAGTTCCTTGAGCACACTTGGATGTATCCCATCAGGCCCCATCGCTTTGTCTACTTTTAGTTTAGTTAGTTCCTCACAAACACAGTCTTCTGAGAATCATTCCCGATCTACCACATATCCACCCCCCTTAGCATTTGTTTTCTGCGGTCCTACTCTCGGTCTTTCATCCATGAACACAGAACAGAAATAAGCAGTTCAGTTTTATCCTTATCAGCTTCTGTATATTTCTTCCCCTCAACTTTGAGCCTCACAATGCTATTTTGGCACCTCAAACATCTTGTCCCCTTTTTACCATATCAGCTATCTTTTCTTCCATTTGTCTCTTCACTTTCCTGACAACCTTTCCAGCTTCTCTTAGTTTTTCTAGGTATTTTTGCCTGTATTTCTCTTTCCGAGTCCTCTTGTAACTTGTAAACCCCCTAGTCATGGAGCAGATAAATTACAATAATTAAAGAAATAAATATATAGGAATGTCACAGTTTCAAATAGGGTTCCCAAATAAACTCCACGCAACCAAGGGATTGGACAAGAAAAAAAATGTTAAATATTTTATTAAATGATAAAATAAATAGAAACACTTGTTGGTTATGTTCCTTAATGTTGGTACCAATTGTTAAAGTTTGCTAGTATTAAATAAAAATAGTGCAAGGTGTTAAATACTTTGTGATAGGTTACAAAGGCAATAAGATGTTCAAAACTACAATTTCAGTTACCAAGACCCCGACCCCACTGCTGCAATAACATAAAACATCCCAAACATGTACACAACCCCAATTATTGTATTCAGATCTGATATATATATATTTTTTTCAATTTGTGTGCACTTTTTACCCATATATTGTATTACCTCTTTGATACTTTGTACCTTCAAATTGTGTTACTTGTAACTTATGTTATCCCTGTGATACTTATTCATTGTAAGCCGCACTGAGCCTACTATCGAGCGGGAAAGAGCGGGGTAGAAATGCTATAAATAAATAAAATACCTTTTCTGCTACTGCATTAGAGAACCAGAGCGGCCTTCTTTTCCTCTTCTCTTATTTAATTTTCTAACATAAAGGTTAGTTGCTTTTAAAACAGCTCCTTTCAGTTTTGCCCACTTCTGTTCTACTTCCTTCAGCTGTTCCCATCCAACCAACTCTTCCTTGAGAAATTCCCCCATCTTGGCAAAGTTAGTTCTCTTGAAATCTAGGACCTACAATCTCAAATAAGCCCTCTTCCCCTTTGTCCTAATATTGAACCATACCATTCGGTGATCACTTGATGCCAAATGATCTTCCACAGTAACATCAAAAACAATGTCCTTGTTTGTAAGCACAAGGTCTAAAATAGCCCCATCCCGCATCGGTTCCGTCACCCAGTGCTGAAACAGTTCTTCCTGTAGAGAATCCAAGATCCCTTTGCTTCTAGTCGACCCTGCAGCAAGAATGCCCTAATCAATGTCTGGCATATTGAAATCACCTATTAGTAGTACTTCCCCTTTCCTAGCTATCTTATGGATATATCTTCAATGAAGTCTCTGTCCATTTCTTCTGACTGTGAAGGTGACCTGTATATTACACCAATATAAACTACTGCTACTACTACTACTACTTAACATTTCTAGAGCGCTACTAGGGTTACGCAACACTGTACAGTTCAACAAAGAAGGACAGTCCCTGCTCAAAGGAGCTTACAATCTAAAGGACGAAATGTCAAGTTGGGGCAGTCTAGCTTTCCTGAATAGAGGTATGGTGGTTAGGTGCCGAAGGGGACATTGAAGAGGTGGGCTTTGAGCAAGGCTTTGAAGATGGGCAGTGAGGGGTCCTGGTGTATGGGCTCAGGGAGATTATTCCAGGCATGGGGTGAGGCGAGGCAGAAAGGGCGGAGCCTGGAGTTGGCGGTGGTGGAGAAGGGTACTGAAAGAAGGGATTTGTCTTGAGAGCGGAGGTTATGGGTAGGAATGCAGGGGGAGATGAGGGTAGAGAGGTAGGGAGGGGCTGCAGATCGAGTGCATTTGTAGGTTAGTAGGAGAAGCTTGAACTGTATGCGGTACCTAATTGGAAGCCAGTGTAGTGACTTGAGGAGAGGGGTGATAAGAGTATATCAGTCCAGGCAGAAGATAAGACGTGCAGCAGAGTTCTGAACGGACTGAAGGGGGGATAGATGGCTAAGTGGGAGGCCAGTGAGGAGTAGGTTGCAGTAGTCAAGGCGAGAGGTAATGAGAGAGTGGATGAGAGTTCGGATGGTGTGCTCAGAGAGGAAAGGGCAAATTTTGCCAATGTTATAGAGGAAGAAGCGACAGGTCTTGGCTATCTGCTGGATGTGCGCAGAGAAGGAGAGGGAGGAGTCAAAGACGACTCCGAGGTTGCGGGCAGATGAGACGGGGAGGATGAGGGTGTTATCAACTGAGATAGAGAGTGGAGGGAGAGGAGAAGTGGGTTTGGGTGGGAAGACAATAAGCTCGGTCTTGGCCATGTTCAGTTTCAGGTGGCGGTTGGACATCCAGGCAGCAATGTCGGATAAGCAGGTCAATACCTTGGCCTGGGTTTTCGTAGTGATGTCTGGTGTGGAGAGATAAAGCTGGGTGTCGTCGGCATAAAGATTTATTTTATTTATTTTATTTTATTGCATTTGTATCCCACATTTTCCCACCTATTTGCGGGCTCAGTGTGGCTTACAATACATTGTAAATAATGGAAATACAATTTGTTACAATCAGTTATGGATTACATTGTGAGAAGTTAAGCGAGACAAAGTCAAGGTATCGTTAGGGAATAGGACAAGGAAAAGAACAATGGAACAATGGAAAGAGACAACGGGAAATTGGTAGGGTGATAGAACCTTAGCAAAAGAACATTCGGTATAACATTTTCTGTGAGTGAAGGTTTAAGTGTGATGAGATTACAGGGGATGAGAGTTCAGAAAAGAATGTATTGGTGTATTTCTGGAATAGTGAGTGTGGGCTTCATGTGTATTGCTCCTTACAGTAAATTTTATCGAAGAGATGAGTCTTCAGTAGTTTGCGGAAGCTGGTTAGTTCGTGGATTGTTTTCAAGTTGCGTGGTAGTATATTACAGAATTGCGTGCTTATGTAAGAAAAGGTTGATGCGTGCAGCGTCTTGTATTTTATGCCTTTGTGAGAGATGATATTGGAAACCATGAGATGATATCAGGGAGCCCAGGGAAGAGGTGTAGATTGAAAAAGAAGGGAACCAAGGACAGATCCCTGAGGAACTCCAACAGAGAGTGGGATGGGGGTGGAGGAAGAACCATGAGAATGTACTCTGAAGGTACAGTGGGAGGTTTAACCCACAGTACTTCTTCCTTACCACATACGTCCTACAATTCTGGCACTTGGATATTATTCTCAATATATAACGCCACTCCTCCACACTTTTTTCCTACCCTGTCCTTCCTGAATAGAGTATAGCCAGGTATAACTACATCCCAGTCGTGGCTCTCCATGAACCACATTTCTGTGACCACCACTATTTCCAAGTCGGCTTCTATCATTTATTATTATTTATTTATTATTAGGATTTATTTACCACCTTTTTGAAGGAATTATCATTGCAGCCTCTAGATCTAGGTATTTGTTTACCATGCTACAGGCATTGGTATGTAAGGCTCTCTAGATGTTATACTGGTTTCCCCTTTCTATAGGGGTATTTGATCTTACCTTCCTGAGCATCGCTGATGAATTTGGGGCTTTTCTCACCCATCCCCAGCAAATTTAGTTTAAAGCTTTCTTTAGTACTTTAGCCAGTCTGTTACCAAAGACACTTCGTCCCGTTCTTGAAAGATGGACACCATCGCCACTCAGTAGCTCGTGGAAAATCATCCCATGGTCAAGGAAACCAAAGCGCTTACATCAGCACCATCCATGCAGCCAAACATTTAGCTCCAGAATGTGAGAATCACTGACCACCACTACCTTTTGCTTCTTAGTGGCCACTGATCCAGCGGCTTTAGGATTTTTGATTGTTGCTTCCTCCTGTTCCCAAAATGTTTTCAGTTCTTCTACCTCCAGGGGATTTTTGATCGTTGTTTCCTCCTGTACCTGAGATGTTTTCAGTTCTTCTACCTCTAGGACTGTGAACCAATTCTTCAGTTCAACAGAAGATAGAGTTGGGGAGGGGGTTGATTTTGCAAGATTTGGTGACTTGTGTCCAGCTTTCTGCACAAAATCTTCTCTCTGTTTGCTGGTAATCCTCAGTATTTCATTATGCATCTCTGGGATGATTTTCTGGTTATCACAGATGCTTCTTTTTTTTGCCACCTCCTCTCTTAGTTCATGTACTTCTTTCATGAAGGATTCAATGTGCATGCATCTATTGCATGAAACCAGAATGTTGTCTTGGGCCAAGCATTCAGTCTGGACAGAGGCAGGAGCTGTAATGAGAGCCTCAGCTTTAAGGGCATGATGTTTCTTTGCCATGCTACAATTGTAGGAGCTATTTGTACCTGTGGATACAAGAAGTGGAGAGGCCTACCAAAGACCCAACCCTATTTTTTTCCTTTACCTGTCCAGTAAGTTACTGGAAGCAGGTAGATTAATTGTAAACTCTATAGAGTATAGAAAAGAGTCTTGACCAATTTGAAAAACTTTATAAAATTTCTTTACAATCGTGATTATCTCAAAAATCTATTCCGAAGAGCTATACCTCTCAATATATCATTCTTAATGGATGACAATTTACATTGCTTGACTGATGGAAATTCAGCAAGAATATCCTTCTTAGACCTTAAACAATGACCTAGGATATAAACTCACTGATTTCAGCAAATAAATTAGAGTTCTTCCCCATAACATTTGAAAAACAGTGATTAAACGTTTAAATCTAATCTGAAACAACACATTTCAAAATAGGAGAGGCCCTACGCCATTCCTTAGCTCTTAATGAGTTTTATAGCAGTAATTTGAATTAATTGCAATCTGCATAGAAGTTTTTATTAGCTCCAGGAAACTAGACTGCAATAATCTAGTTGTGAAATCACTAAAGTTTGTGTTATTGTACTTATATCCTTTTCTGATACATATGTCTTCATCTGTCTAATCAGTCTCAATCACCACAATGAGTTTCATATCACTTTCAAGATATGGCCTTCTGTGAGCAGATGTGAATCAATTAAGCTCCAATGCTACAACTAAATGATTCCAGAGGAACCAGTTAACCCCCCCCCCCCCCCTATAAAAAAAAAAGGAGGAATGTGTTGTTTATATAGTCCCACCTACAACATTTTACTTTTCTCCAAATTAAGACAATTTGCTTGCCTCTAATTCTTAACTATTGTAAAATACTTGTCCCACATTAGATAAGCTTTTGCTAAACCATTTGTTACAGGAATCAAAATGTACACATCATCTGTTATGACCCAAGGGGAAAACACTGAGGTCATGAAAGCAGGTGTGTTCTGGGGTTAGAAGGAAGGAAAGAGCAGATCGCTGGGGTTGAGGGAAGAATATGAGAACCAGGGACAGGGAAGGGAAAAAGTGCAGGGTTGGGATGGATGAAAGAGAGAGAGCGAGAATGAGAGAGAGAGAGTATTGGGGATGGGAAGGAGGAGGAGGAGGAGGGGTGAGTGTACTAGAGTTGGGGACAAAACTGCTAGGGGAGGGGGAGCACAAGGTGAAGGTTGGGGAATGGGGGATAGAAAGGGTAAGATTGCATGACTATTTATAAAAATGTGATCAGGTAGGCGGAGAGAGCTCATGGTGCTATGTAGTCTGTGCAGAAAGAGGATGTGTATTTCCACTTTGCCATAGGTGCTAAATTGTCTGACTACAGCTCTATTAGCTCAGATTACCTACTCCATTTTTTCTCATTACCTCTCTATTCTCTCCACCTAATAGAGATCATGCTCTCCCTAATCCACTTAGGCCTCTCAAAGATTAGAGGATATCATCCTTAGTACTTTCTAGCAAATAAAAGCATGACTGGGGTTCACAACTTAGGAAAGAAAATGATGAAATGAAAGAGAAAAGATTTTCAGAATGCGATTTCAAATTGAAATGTAATGTTTACATTCTAAAAACTCTCATTCTGCCAAAATTTCATATTATTCACAGCTACTAAGCAACTTGGTTTCTGGATGTAAACTTAAACCAGGCCACCTGTTGGCACCAGACCAGTGGAAGAAGTACATTCACTTCTTTAGTGCACCTTAAAAAAGATGCAGGGTAATTCTAAAGCTGGGTGCCTGCACTGCTGAGAAAATTGGACTTCACATTTGTAATTGTATTGCACACTATTCTATAAGGTAGTTGCATAACTGCCTTAGGGCTAGATCCAGCAAATGGCATCCAAAGATAGGTACTGTTAAAATCTGCATTAAGCACCAATTCTATAAATGTCACTTAGCGTTAAGTAACCTTTATAGAATAGTACTTACCCCCTAATTCTATAAAAATCAACAAAAATTGCATGCACAAATGTAGGCGTGCACTTAATTTACTGGAATAATGAGCCAATTAGTGCCAATAATTGGCTTTTGAACAAGCAATTATTGGCACTAATTAAAATCAATTAAGATGCAATCGAGTTAATTTAGGTGCGTGATCTGTGCCTAAATGTTACGTATATTATGGAAAAGGGGGCATAGAAATGGGAGGGTCATGGGAATTTTGGAGCGGAGCATGGGTGTGGATTCGAGTTAATGTGCAATTATTAAATAAGGGGGTTCCATGCATAAATTTAGCCAGGGGCATTTGCACCATGTTTTTCTTGGTGCAAATGGATGTGCCTAAATTTAGGCGTCACCCCTGCGCTTAAGCGCTATTCCATAAACTGTGCCTAACTTTAGGTGCAGATTATAGAATAGTGCTTGTGGATATTTTCAGCACCAATTCTGTAGGCGTGATTTATAAAATTCACCCCTTAGCACAGATTTGTGTGCCCAACTTTGGACACGAGGATTTATGCCCGCCAAAAGCTGGTGTAAATCCTATTGTCCAACTGATGGTAGTTGAGTGCAGAAATGCAAGTACTCTATAACATTACACCTAATTTCTGAGAATGCCCATAATCCACCCATGCCCCTCCCATGGCTGCACCCACTTTAAAGTTGCATGCTATGAAATTTAGATACCCAGTGTTACAGAATAGTGCATAGGGGGATCCATGCGTAAGTCCTAGTGTCAATTAACTCCAATAACTGATCTCACCTAATTGACTAATTAGCATCAACATGCATGTGGGATCCACGCCCAAATTTTGGCAACCTATACAGAATCTGGAGATTAGTGTGAAACTGCAAGGTGGCATACACACGGATAAGAGGGACATGGGTCTGGCTCCAACTTACATGTGTAACTTATACAATATTATAAGTTACATAGGATATGACACACTTTTTACCACAGAAAATTAAAGTTTTTACATGACAATGTGTGATCAGTGCTTTCATCCCAAAACCCTAGCACACTGGTTTCCAAACCTGTTCTACCAACTCCACAGCCAATCAAGTTTTCAGGATGCCTGCAAAGAACATGCATGAAATATATTTGCATTACAAATATTTAAAATATTTAGTTCAAATATAGTTCAAATATTTCAACGTAAATATATTTATGTTCAAATATTTGAAAGGTATTAATCCACAAACAAACCTCTTCTGGAGATGGGAAGACGGTAGAACTAGAGAGCATGAATTGAGGTTGAAGGGGGGCAGACTGAGGATTAATGTCAGGAAGTATTTTTTCACGGAGAGGGTGGTGGATACATGGAATGCCCTCCCGCGGGAGGTTGTGGAGATGAAAACGGAAATGGAATTCAAACATGCGTGGGATAAACACAAAGGAATCCTGTTTAGAAGGAATGGATCTACGGAATCTAGCATAAAAGATTGTGCCTAAATATAGGTGCACCATTTTAGGTCTGTGCTAGCATTCAACAATAACATCTTGGCACACACATGCCATTATAGAATTGGTGCTCAGTACGTGGCATCAGCATGCCTAACTGGAAACACAAAAATACAGAATTCCCTCCTTACCCCCTAATTCTGTAAAAGTCACCAAAAACTCAGCACTCAAATTTGAGCGTATGTACATTTTGCACATGCAATTTAATTGAATGATGAGTCAATTAATGCCAGTAATTGGCGTTTAACAAGCAATTATTGGCACTAATTTAAATCAATTAATATGTAAATGTAGGCATGTGATCATCACCTAAATTTTACATGCATCCCAGAAAAGGGGACACGGAAATGGGAGGGTCATGGGTGTTTCAGGGCAGAGCATGGGTGTGGATTTGAGTTATGCACGCAATTGTGGAATACGAGGGTTCCATATGTAAATTTAGGTGGGGCATTTGCACCACATTTTCATTGGTGTAAATGGGCACGCCTAAATTTACACATGACCCCTGCACTTAAGTGCTATTCTAGGCATGGCTTATAGAATAGCGCTTAAGTGTTTGGGGGGGTGTTTCCGCGCCAATTTTCTTAGACTCTAATTATAGAATTCACTTCTTAGTGTGCACGAAATTGATTTAACATGCACTAATTGGACTTCCAGTTACATCATCCACCCACCTGGCTGCATAGCTTGGAAGCTTCGGGAAGCCCAAGTAAAATTACTCCACAAATAGAAATATTTTAGCAGAGATAAGACCCAGCATGAGCCAGAAGTACTCAGCTGTACGGCCAGTGCTGATGGCAAAAAAAGGTGCATGAGTTGATCTGATGATCTTTGCTTATGAAACTGCAGGGAAGACACTTGTACACAGCAGTATAATGGTGAGAGGAGATGTCAGTCAAATAGAAGAGGGTATTACAACACCAGAGGAAAGTGTTGCTCCAGCCAACACAGAGCTCCTGCAACTCAAAAAGAGATGCATAAATGGTTTTACAAACTTAAAAGTAAGTTCATGAACATTAAAAATTATGTACAAATGTGGATTGATGAGCTTAAATCTGAAATTTTGGAGGTAAGCTTCAGGGTGGAAAACTTAGAAACCAAGGTGGAGAAGCAGCAGGACTCCTTGAATGACCTTCAGAGTAGAATGTACAACTTAGAAAATGTTCAGCGTGAACTATGGGAAAACATTGAAAATATGGAAATCTATGCCAAACATTGAGATTATGAGGGTTCCCAGAAAAGAATTTAAAATGTGACTAGTCAAAGCTGGTTCAGAACATTTGCAGCTCAGAACTGACTGCAGCAAAGGTGGAGGTACCTGAGCTGAACCTATAAGTTGGAGAGGGCAAGCCTTAGGACCACGATGGGAGAATAAGTCCAGAGAAACATATCATAGCACTTTTCCATGAATATAGAGCTACAGTTTTAATGGCAGCCCGAAACCTGGCCAGAATTATGTGGGAAGATAATCCCATTTAGATAGATCCAGATATCTCTGGCATGAAGCTGCACAAGGCAAGATTTTGGAGAGGTGACTAAAATGGAGAGCTGAACAAATTATGTAAATACAGCTGACTCTTCCCATTTGCCATCCAGTTCATAATTGGAGGCACCGCAATGAAAATTTGGACAACGGAAGAAGCTACTAAGAGTCTATACAAAGTGGGATGGCAAGACCTGCTCCAGATTGAGATGGAAAAAGATAATAAGTGGACAGTGCACAGAATGCCAGGCCCGAGAATGGAATTGATCTAGTGATTGTGTTCCGAGAGTGTGACCAATGGAGTGCAGGAGAGAAGGTTAATGAATGAGAATGCTGGAGCAATGAGTGTGTGAATGTGATGAACATCAATGTCGGTGGGAGATGGTATGGTTAAGGATATGAGGATAATCACTGAGCATGGGGGATAAGGATTACTGGCTTGCAGTTTAGGTGCTGGGATGTTGGTATTCCATGCACAGATGAGAGACAGAGAGGGGAGGGAGGGTGTGGGAGTCTTATACTTTATTTTAGTGAGGAGTGGAAGTGAGGGGGATAAGGGGTTCATGATGACTGGAAAAGGGCTGGTAAATTCCACAATAAGTGGTTCAACAGAGTTTAGGAGAAATAATGCTCTCTAAACAGCTTAATGATTAGTTTAAAGTTAGTGACTTTGAATGTTGGGGGCTTAAATTCAGATAGGAAAAGACAACTACTCGATACGCAGTTACTAAGAAAACCAGCAAGGGTCTGCTTTATTCAGGAAATGCACCTTTTGACTCTAAGTATTCTCCAGTAAAAGGGAGTGGAAAAAGGGAGGAACACTGATAATGATGTCCAACCAGATGCAGGTGCAACACCACCAAGTTCTGAGAGTCCTAAAAAGAGAAATTGGAGGGAGGGGAAGGGGAAGGGGAAGGGGAAGGGAGGGGCTAAATACACCTTGGCAAATATATATGATTCCAGTGAGAAGCAGGGCCAGGTATCAAGATGTCTGGTCAAAGGTTGTGCGTTTAGCCAGCCCCAAATTTGATAATAATAATAATAATGTTGGTCAGGGCCGTGCCTAGGGTCTCTGGTGCCCCCCTGCAGACTATCAGTTGGTGCCCCCCCCCCCCCCCCCGTGTGGCACAAGATGGCAAGGATTACAAGCATTTTTGCGAAATACTTAATCGCAAATAATTTTTTATGATTTTTAACCGTGAAAATGATCGCTCACCCCTTGCCACACTGATAGGAATTGTCAGCAATATTCTTAAGAAAACAAATTGCTATACATTCAAACATGCATGGGATAAGCATAAAGGAATCCTGTGCAGAAGGAATGGATCCTCAGGAGCTTAGTCGAGATTGGGAGGCGGGGCTGGTGGTTGGGAGGCGGGGATAGTGCTGGGCAGACTTATACGGTCTGTGCCAGAGCCGGTGGTGGGAGGCAGGGATAGTGCTGGGCAGACTTATACGGTCTGTGCCAGAGCCGGTGGTGGGAGGCGGGATAGTGCTGGGCAGACTTATACGGTCTGTGCCCTGAAGAGCACAGGTACAAATCAAAGTAGGGTATACACAAAAAGTAGCACATATGAGTTGTCTTGTTGGGCAGACTGGATGGACCGTGCAGGTCTTTTTCTGCCGTCATCTACTATGTTACTATGTACATTGCAAAATAAGATAGCAGATGTAAATTCTCAAAGTGGACATATTCCAAACACTAAAATGAAAATAAAATGATTTTTTTCTACCTTTGTTGTCTGGTGACTTTGTTTTTCTATCCATATTGGTCTGAGTCTCTGATTCTGCTGCTCTCTATCTGTTCTCTTAACTCCGTTTCCAGGGCTTCCTTTCCATTTATTTCTTTACTTTCCTCCTTTCTTCTTCATTTCTTGCCCTACATCCAAAAGTAAAAGCTGTGTCCTCCTCTGTGGAATTGACTGGAGGAGGTATAACGTGGATCCAGTTTTTGCCTATTTTCTCCATCCATGTGCAGTTTTTCTCCTCTCTTCCCTTTCCCTCATCTCCATCCATGTGCAGTTTTTCTCCTCTCTTCCCTTTCCCTCATCTCCATTCATCCATCCATCATATTTGCCACTTTTGACACTGTCAATCACAACCTACTTCTTGATACACTGTCCTCCTTTGGGTTCCAGGGCTCTGTCCTCTCCTGTTTCTCCTCTTATCTCTCCCATCGTACCTTCAGAGTACACTCTCATGGTTCGTCCTCCTCCCCTATCCCACTCTCTGTTGGAGTTCCTCAGGGATCTGTCCTTGGGCCCCTTCTTTTTTCAATCTACACCTCTTCCTTAGGCTCCCTGATCTCTTCTCATGGTTTCCACTATCATCTTTATGCTGACGACACCCAGCTTTATCTCTCCACACCAGAAATCACTGCGGAAACCCAGGCCAAGGTATTGGCCTGCTTATCCGACATTGCTGCCTGAATGTCCAACCGCCACCTGAAAGTGAACATGGCCAAGACTGAACTTATTGTTTTCCCACCCAAACCCTCTTCTCTTCTCCCTTCACTCTCTATCTCAGTTGATAACACCCTCATTGTCCCCGTCTCATCTGCCCGCAACCTCGGTGTCATCTTCGACTCCTCCCTCTCCTTCTCTGCGCATATCCTGTAGATAGCCAAGACCTGTCGCTTCTTCCTCTATAACATTAGCAAAATTCGCCCCTTCCTCTCCGAGCACACCACCCGAACTCTCATCCACTCTCTCATTACCTCTCGCCTTGACTACTGCAACCTACTCCTCACCGGCCTCCCACTTAGCCATCTATCCCCCCTTCAGTCCATTCAGAACTCTGCCGCACGTCTTATCTTCCGCCTTAACCGATATACTCATATCACCCCTCTCCTCATGTCACTTCACTGGCTTCCGATCAGATACCGAATACAGTTCAAGCTTCTCCTACTCACCTACAAATGCACTCGATCTGCAGCCCCTCCTTACCTCTCTACCCTCATCTCCCCTTACGTCCCTACCCGTAACCTCCGCTCTCAAGACAAATCCCTCCTTTCAGTACCCTTCTCCACCACCGCCAACTCTAGGCTTCGCCCTTTCTGCCTCGCCTCTCCCCATGCTTGGAACAACTCCCTGAGCCCATACGCCGGGCCCCCTCCCTACCCATCTTCAAATCATTGCTCAAAGCCCACCTCTTCAAAGTCGCCTTCGGCACCTAATCACTACATCTCTTCTCAGGAAATCTCATCTACCCCAACTTGACATTTCGTCCTTTAGATTGTAAGCTTTTCTGAGCAGGAACCGTCCTTATTCGTTAATTTGTACAGCGCTGCGTAACCCTAGTTGCGCTCTAGAAATGTTAAGTAGTAGTAGTAGTATGTGCATCTTCTTCTTTTTTCTTTCCTCACATCCATCCATGTCCAGCACTTCTCCTCTCTCATCCCCTCCATCCATGTTCAGCATTTCTCCTCTCTCATCCCTCCCCTGTATCCATATAAAGCAATAATTCTCTCTCCCCTCTCCTCCATCCAAGACCAGCATTTCTCCTCTCTCCCCACCAACTCCTCCATTCATCCATGTCCAGAGAATCTCTCTTTCCTGCCCTCCCCTCTCATCCATGTCCAGCGATTCTCCTCTCTCCCCTGCCCTCCCCTCGTATCCATGTCCAGCGATTCTCCTCTCTCCCCTGCCCTCACCTCCCATCCATGTCCAATGATTCTCCTCTCTCCCCTGCCCTTCATGTCCAGCGAATCTCTCTTCGCTGACCTCCCCTCCATGTCCAGTAAGTCTGCTCTGCCCCCTGCCCTCCCCTCTCATCCATGTCCAGCAATTCTCTCTTCCTTGCCCTCCTCTCCCCTCCCCTCCATGTCCAGCATGGAGAGGAAAGGGGAGGGCAGGGGAGGGAGGCGACATGCTGGACATGGAGGGGAGAGAGGAGAATCGCGACTTCGGGTAAATGATTTTGGAGCATGAGAGCAGGAACAGAAGGGAGTGGGCAAGTGAGCCGGACCTCAGGAAAAAGGTGCCGGTACGCTGGTGCGTACTGGCACAAAAAAAGCACTGTATGAATCCCTCATTGATAAGTCTCTAACTCTAAAGTTTAGCAATTTCATTAAAGCAAAATGTATTTTCACATATCTAGGGTTACCATATGTCCGGGTTTCCCCGGACATGTCCTCTTTTTGAGGGCAACATCGGGAGTCCGGGTGGGTTTCCCAGTTTTCATTCTTTGTCCGGGTTTCTCTCACAGTTTGGTTACATGGCCTATGACGGGCCAGCAGGCAGCTGCACTGTGCTTGATCAAGCTGATCTTCTCCTGCTGACCTGAAAATACTGTTTTGGGAACTGCTGCTGCGCCTGCACCATGCACGCAAGGTCCTCGTGTAGTGCACGTGTCGTTGGTTGGCAGGCAAAGGAGTTTGGAGTTGACTAAGAGGACAGCAACGGCCGGCAGTACTGCTGCTGAAACTGAAGCCGGCTGCTCTGCCTGCCTGCCTACCGACACCCCACACTGATTGACACTTGTTTGACCACTGATCACGGAGGATGTCTCCTGAGCCTCAGAGCCTGCCCTGCTGCTGTGCTACAGCCAGGGTTGAAACTTAACTCCTAAACTTTCTGGACCAGTTGCAGGCTGCAGCTCTCTTCTCTTGACTCTTCTGAGACCGATCTTACATTACTGTGGCAATCTTCTGCAGACTGCCCACACTCCAGGATCGTAATTCCTCTGTCCTGTCTCCAGGAGTTTTTCATCTCCCCGGCTCACACTGTTTTTTTGTATTCTTTTCAGCAGTACTGTTTGTCTTAAAGTGTTCGTTCACCCCACACAAGGAAACCTCCTCGATTGACCCCCCCCCACAGGGAACTAACATTTTTTTTCCATGTGCAGTGAGGTTTGCATTTGTTTTGTTGTCATGCAAATTGCACCAGAGCTCACTGCTGCCTAATCTTTCATGCTGTGCAATATCACAAACTCTTCCTATCCAAGCAGAATGTTTTATATTTATTTATTTATTGCATTTGTATCCCACATCTTCCCACCTCTTTGCAGGCTCAATGTGGCTTACAATACATCATGAATGGTGGAGATATATAAGAAATAAACATTTAGTAATTACACACAAAAAAAGCAATCCGATTTTCACTTACCAGCTCTTCTACACAGCTAAACTTCCTGTTTGAACCTACTGTTTGAACCATCAGCCAATGAAATGGCTTTTAGCTGTAGCTATCCCAGGTTACCTGATAATTATGCAGTCCCTCCTCTCAGTGTACATACTCAGAAAAAAAAAACTTTGAACCACTTACAGATTTTAACAATTACACTATTTATTTTTTATTTCTCCCCAGTCTCACTTGCACACCTCCCTCCAAACCTGTTCTCTTTAATTTGAATGTTGTTCAAGCTCACCCTGAATGAGGAGTTCTTCCCACACCAAAGACATATATAGCACTGGTTGTACTCTTTGAAACAACTTTAGCAGACCGTGTCTGCTGGGCTGCCTTCACTTCCTGACTCGAAGAGGGAAAGCCAGGGGAGAGACTTCAGGTAAAAGATTTTGCAAGTGAGCGGACCTGGGCGGCGCCCTCCAGAGGTCGGCGCCCCCCTGCAATGCTTACCCCACTTATGGCCGTGATGTTGGTACCTCTAAAGCAGGACTCTTCAGAGATTCAGAGGCCCTGGACAGTGCAAATTGGGAGGTCCAAAAAATAGAAGCAGTTGAGGCAGAGTTTTACCTGTAGAAGTGCACAAACTTATTTATAATTAAGGAAAAATCCAGTAGCTGAATTAATTTCATGTTCAGTTGAAACATGTTAAATAAAAATTTCTTACAAATGGAGGCCCTTTTTCTGTGTGAGACCCAGGCCGAATGGCCCTTCTGGCCCATCTCTGAAAGACCCTGCTCCAAAGTTAAACACAAACTCCTTTTGAAAATCAGCCTCCCTCTATTTTTATCTGTTCATGTGCATCGCTGTTCCCAGTGGGCTTGCCCATGAGACAGATGTGCTTTTGAGGGCTGGAGAATGCTGCTATAATTGTGACAGCCATCATATTTCCCAGGAGTAAGTGTGCTGCTTCTGCATTTGTCTCAACCTCTGCCAGACCGGTGAGATAGAGGGCTTAAACATATGGCCACAGAGACAGCTCCTTGCAACTAGGTTTTAGCTAGTTAGTAGGAACCTGGGTAGTGAAAGTTCAAATCCCAGTTCAGATGACATACCTGGCACTGCTATGTAATAGATAAAGGTATGCATGGAAAAAGCAAGTGATTTGTGTTATTACTGAGGCCATTTTGGAAAGGATTTTCTACATATAAATCTTCTTTTACATGTGGGCTTTCTAACATTACATGACTATGTATGCATGTATTATTGACACTTTACATATTTATATGCATGCTACATGGTAGGGTTGGGGTGCAGTTGTAGTTACACATATATCCCCAGATTCTATATAGTGTGCCTAAAGATGTGTGCCGAAATCCAAGCAGATTCTATAACAATGCGTGTAACATAACAAGCTAATTGTCACGAGGTCAGGAGTAGAAAGGTAGATTTGGGAGTCATCAGCATAGAGATGGTAGGAAAAGCCATGGGATGAGATTAATAAACCAAGGGAAGAAGTGTAGATAGAAAAGAGGAGGGGACCAAGAACAGAACCCTGAGGTACGCCGACAGGCAGAGGGATAGAAGTAGAAGAGGATCCACCAGAGTGAACACTGAAGGTGCGGAGGGAGAGGTAGGAAGAGAACCAGGAAAGGACAGAGCCCTGGAATCCAAGTGAGGACAGGGTATCGAGGAGTATGCTGTGATCGACAGTGTCAAAAGCAGCGGAAAGATCAAGAAGAATGAGGATGGAATAGAGACCTCTGGATTTAGCCAGTAATAGGTCATTGGAGACTTTAGTAAGCGTAGTTTCGGTTGAGTGGAAAGGGCAAAAACCAGATTGTAGTGGGTCAAGAATAGCATGTGAGGACAGAAAATCAAGGCAGCAGCAATGAACAGCACGCTCAAGTAATTTGGAGAGAAAGGGAAGGAGGGAGATGGGTTGGTAATTAGAGGGACAAGTAAGGTCGAGTGAAGGCTTCTTAAGGAGAGGTGTGACCACAGCATGTTTAAAGGCAGCAGGGACAGTCGCAGTGGAAAGTGAGAGGTTGAGAATGTGACAGATAAAAGGAATAAGAGCAGGAGAGATGGCATTAAGAAGGTGGGTGGGAATGGGATCAGAGGAACAGGTGGTACATTTTGAGGAAGAAAGGAGAAGTGTAGTTTCCTCAATAGTAACTTCAGGAAAGGAGGAAAGAGAATGAGGGGGAGGAGAGAGAGGGGAACGGACTAGTGGAGGGAGAGATGGCGAGGTAGAGAATGCAAGGTTTATCTTTTGAACCTTGTCATGAAAGAATTCAGCAAGGGTCTGAGGAGATAATGAAGGGGGAGTTGGGGGAGGGGGCACCTTGAGGAGAGAGTTCAATGTGGTGAAGAGAAGTCAAAGGTTAGAGCCAAGAGAGTTGGTCAGTTGGATATAATAATCCTGTTTGGCGCATAAAAGAGCAGATTGGAAGGAGGTCAACATGAACTTAAAGTGTAAGAAATCAGCAAGGGCCCGAGATTTCCGCCAGAGGCGTTCGACGGAGCGGGTACAGGAACGTAGGTAGCAGATATTAGAAGTCAGCCAAGGTTGGAGTTTTGTACGCCTTATAGGGTGGGTCATCAAAGGTGCAAGAGTGTCTAAGGCAGAGGATAGAGTATTGTTGTAAGAAGAAACAGCCTCGTTGACAGACGTGGATGGTGCCACAGTAGAGAGGAGGTTTGAAACATGGGAGGGTAGAGATGAAGGGTCAATATTATGAAGATTCCTAGATAAATTAGATAAGATAGGACGGGACTGGGAGGGAGGAGATTTAAGTGTGAAAGTTATAAGATGGTGATCAGAGAGGGGAAGATCAGAGGCAAGGAAACTAGAGGGTGAACAGTTGGAGGAGAAGATGAGATCAAGACAGTGACCATTTTGATGAGTGGGGGAGGTGGAACATAGTTGGAGATTAAAGGAGGATGTTAAAGCGAGTAACTTGGAAATATAAGAGTTGGAAGGATCATTAGCAGGAATATTAAAGTCACCAAGGATGAGAGATGGGGAGGAAGGATCATGGAAGAAGGCAAGCCAGGCATCAAAGTCACTGAGAAAGGATGAAAGGAACTTATCAGGGGGACGATAAATGATCGCTATTTGAAGAGGCAGAGGAGAGAAAAGGCGGATAGAGTGGACTTCAAAGGAGGAAAAACAGTGAGATTGAGGTGGAAGAAGGGGTTGAAATCTGGAGGAGGGAGAGAGAAGTAGTCCAACACCACCCCCGCAACCAGCAGGGCGAGGAGTATGTGAAAAAAGATAACCGCCATGGCAGAGGGCTGCAACTGAAGCAGAGTCATCAGGGCAGAGCCAGGTTTCTGTTATGGCGAGCAAATGGAGGTGACGCGAGATAAAGTGGTCCTGGATATTGTAAGGAATATGCCGAAAGGAAGAGGGACCCCAGCTACCCACCGGAGAAAAGAGAGCCGGAGGGTAGGAGGGAAGACCCTAGGGATGCTCAGGTTTTGCCCAAAAGGGACATAAAGATGGGAAACTACAACTCCCAGAAGGCCACAGGAGAGCTCCGGGGGAGGAGAAGTAGGGTGCAGAACCAAGGAGCTCCAGAAGAGGGCCGCCAGGGAAAAGGAAAAGCTGATTCTCCCACCTGGTGGAGGAGGTGGTGGAACCGGTGGCAGGGGAAGGAAAAGCAGCCTAGCAGAGTTAATGAAGAAAAGGGTAATCAGCTGGAAAAGGGGTGGGGGGGGAGGAGAAAATGGACTGGGCTACTGAAGGAGAGGGGGAGAAGGAACCAGAGGAGATGGAGCAAGAGGAGGCTGAGCTGGTCTTAGACGAACCCATGGAGCTCTTGGCTATGGCTCAGCCAGCACTGGAGGTATAGGGGAGAGGCCTGGGTCAAAGCGGGAGGAGGTCAGGAGAATAGAGACTGACCCAGAGGGTGGGACCCAAGGCTTTGAGCCCGCGCAAAGCCTAGCTCTATTGAACTGTGCTGAGAGAAGCCAGGCTGTAATTGGACTGTGTTAGAAACAGCCTGACTTTATTGAGCTGTGCTGAGAGAAACCTGGCTGTACTTGGACTGTGTTTGAAACAGCCTAGCTCCATTGAACTGTGCTGAGAGAAGCCAGGCTGTAATTGGACTGTGTTAGAAACAGCCTGACTTTATTGAGCTGTGCTGAGAGAAGCCTGGCTGTACTTGGACTGTGTTTGAAACAGCCTAGCTCCATTGAACTGTGCTGAGAGAAGCCAGGCTGTAATTGGACTGTGTTAGAAACAGCCTGACTTTATTGAGCTGTGCTGAGAGAAGCCTGGCTGTACTTGGACTGTGTTTGAAACAGCCTAGCTCCATTGAACTGTGCTGAGAGAAGCCTGGCTGAAAGTGGACTGGGTTTAAAACAGCCGAGGAGCTGTTGAAGAAAAGGGGGCTGGGTTGCAAATCCCAAAAACAGGCCCAAGAAAGAAGAAGAAACACATAAAGAGGAAAACAGAGAGCTCGGTGCTGGTGGTGAGGAGGCTTCACGGACTTAGCCAGTAGGAGCCTTGTTTACAATATAGGGGAGTTTGTTACAGATAAAGCGGGCATTCCATAGGGCGCAAGAGAAGGGCAGAGAAGAGGAGGGGAGTAGAGGAATAGAGATGAGGTTAGAGAGGTCACGGTGAGATCTGTAGAGTTGGGATAATAGTTGGTGAGGAGGGCCAGTATTGGGATTGATGTCACCGGCTGAGAGTAAGAGAAGGAGTAAAAGAGAGCAGAGGAGAGTAGGAGAGGTGTGGCCACGAAGGCGTCGAAGGCGAGAGGTATTTAGGTGGAATGGGGAAGGCAAAATGGAGGGAAGAAAGAGACAGAGATTAAAAGCCAAGAGGGAGGAAGAGGGTAGGAGAGAAGGTGAGGTGATGAAGTCAATGGATGGGCAGTGAGTTCCTGTAGCGGAGAGAGGTAGGGGGTGAGGGAAAAGATTAGGAAGGGACAGGGCTAGGAAGAGAATGTGAATAGGGGCCATAAATGATTGAGGTACTTTAGCAACTGGGAAGAAGATTAGATATAAAGAGAAAAATGCCCCGCGCGAGAGCAGAGGCCCTGAGTGGATCGGAGTGGACCTTGGTGTCACCCCGGAGAAGGCTGTAAGGATATGCAGATGAGCTGCAAGTCCTCCACAGCACCTGAAAGGCAGCCGGTGGTAGAGCTGGACACCTCTCAGCTGAGGAAAGGCTTACCAGGGGTTGCCTGATCCTAGCCAAAAAGCACCTGGAAAATCTGTGCACTTGGAGCGAGAAGATCTTCATATAGCTGACGCAGTGCATGCACATTTATCTCATGTGGGAGGGAGTGGAAAACATGAAAAAGGATCTGCGGAAACTAGAAGAATGGTCTAAGGTTTGGCAATTAAAATGCAATGCGAAGAAATGCAAAGTGATGCACTTAGGGAGTAGAAATCCATGGGAGAAGTATGTGTTAGGCAGGGAGAGTCTGATAGTTACGGATGGGGAGAGGGATCTTGGGATGATAGTATCTGAGGATCTGAAGGCAACGAAACAGTGTGACAAGGCGGTGGCCGTAGCCAGAAGGTTGCTAGGCTGTATAGAGAGAGGTGTGACCAGCAGAAGAAAAGAGGTGTTGATGCCCCTGTATAAGTCGTTGGTGAGGCCCCACCTGGAGTATTGTATTCAGTTCTGGAGGCCGTACCTTGCGAAGGATGTAAAAAAAATGGAAGCGGTGCAAAGAAAAGCTACGAGAATGGTATGGGATTTGCGTTACAAGACGTATGAGGAGAGACTTGCGGACCTGAACATGTATACCCTGGAGGAAAGGAGAAACAGGGGTGATATGATACAGACGTTCAAATATTTGAAAGGTATTAATCCGCAAACTAACCTTTTTCCGGAGATGGGAGGGTGGTAGAACGAGAGGACATGATATGAGAGTGAAGGGGGGCAGACTCAAGAAAAATGTCAGGAAGTATTTTTTCACGGAGAGAGTGGTAGATACTTGGAATGCCCTCCCGCGGGAGGTGGTGGAGATGAAAATGGTAGCGGAATTCAAGCATGAGTGGGATAAACATAAAGGAATCCTGTGCAGAAGGAATGGATCCTCAGAAGCTTAGCTGAGATTGGGAGGCGGGGCTGGTGTTTGGGTGGTGGGGCTAGTTCTGGGCAAGACTTCTACGGTCTGTGTCCTGAAAATGGCAGATACAAATCAAGGTAAGGTATACACAAGAAGTAGCACATATGAGTTTATCTTGTTGGGCAGACTAGATGCACCGTGCAGGTCTTTTTCTGCCGTCATCTACTATGTTACTATTTTACTATGTATTCATTGTGGATATCCTGAAAACCAGAGTGGCTGTGTCCTGAGGAATACATTGAGAATCCTCATTATTTTATCATGGCTATCAGACATTTGTTACTGAGCTGAGGTCTCCATTCAGCAGTAGTGTACTGTCAGTGGTGGTCATGTCACTGGATATGAATTGCAGTGCAGCTGTCTCTTCATATTTGACACTGTCAGAAGGGACTGAATGGACAAGCAACGTGAATTGCTCTCTCAAACTAAAAGGTGAGTTCTCAAGAATGAAAGGACAAGGCACATTAATTAGGCAGTGTGGACCACTGCTGCTGTTGCCAACACTGCTCTTACACTGAATAATAGGGAGACTTTGGCTTCAGATGCGGCTTCAGATGCAAGTTTAGCATCTTTTCCCTGCATAGACTAATTACAGCAGTAATAATAATGATGCGCCTTAGTATTCCAAGATAGAAGATCAGCTTATGGAGGAAGAAACCGCCATCTCTCCTCCACTGAGCACACTATTCAACTCTCAAAGAGCTCATTAGGAAGACCAATTATTAATGAGATGAATGGTGGTGTCATAATACCTTTGATTGCAATTAAAATGCAATAATTACACAGATACTTAACATAAATTGCATGTTTGAGGAGGCTGTCATTTTCCTGAAGCACAGTTGGGTGAAAGTTGATGGCAAATGTAAAAGACGAAGCTTGCAGTATTCAAGAAGGCAATATCGGAACAGAGATCTGCTATTCTCTCCTTTCTTTAGAAAGAGTCGACTGTGTCAGTGACCTACTGGGAGTGTTGGACACTACTCACAGCTTCTAGAGGTAGGGAAGAGAGGTGGGAGGGAGCCCCAGTTATCATGCAACAGTAACACCTAATGACTGTGTAAGGATCCTTGTAGGATCCTCACTAGTCCTGTATGTTCCAACCCCCAGGACTATACCTTAGAGAGAAAGTGCCTACTTTCAGGTTACAGCAAACTATCCTTCCAGGGATGGCTACAATGGTGCTGCTCACCCCTTTATAAATCAGAGACGTGTGTGTGTGTGTGTGTGTGTGTGTGTGTGTGTGTGTGTTAGGCCCAGACCCAGGGCTATCTTTGTCTTGTCTTGTGTGAAGACTCCCTTGACTCTTTTAGTTTTCATCTAGTGTGAATTGATTATGACATGTCAGAAGTTTTTACTCAATTCTCTGTCTGCTATCAGAAGAGTGGAGCAGTATACTAGCCCTCAATCCAACTGGACCAAGACTGAGATGGCCTACTCTGGAGCTGAACTGTAAAGGCGGTACTGTGTATAGGATTGTTCCTAATTGGAAGCATCTATGTGTGGAAGGAGATTGCAGAAAGGAGACTGTGTGGAAAAAGAAGGGAATAAGTTGACCTCAGCTCCAGGGAGACCTCTTACCCTGAAAGACTATATTCTGGATAGAATTGGTTTGCCCCAGAACCAGAAGCTAATTTTCTCTTAACTAATTATAATAAAGAGACCACAGAGACACAAATATATTCAAAGTGTGAAGCTATAACTGTTGTGTATTTAAGTTTGGTAAAGAGAGTTGGAGCACCCCATTTCAGTCACCTGTTGGAAGGACTTCAGTACTAAGGCCTTGAAGGGAAATCACTTCCCCACGTGGACAGCCTGCTCCCTTGGAGGAGCATGTGTGTGCTGAAAGTGATTAGGGGAGAGGACCAAACCATGTTCTGTGAGGGCCCTGGAATGCTGATCCAGTGATAGACTGCCTTGGGACTAGGACCCCCCTCTCCATTATTACTGAGTTTGGTCCTATGATTGAGTAGATCTGGGAGGAGTCCTGGTGCATGGCTCCTACCCAAAGACTGCACAGCTGTGATGACTGGATGTACTGATAGGGAAAAATCCATACATAGTTATAAATGAAGGATTATGATGCCGGATTCCATCTCCAGTACCAACTGATCTGAGAGCCCAAGGGAGCCAGAGAAAACTGCTGGCATAAAACAAGCGGAGGAGGGGAAAAACATGCTTGTGTTGAGGGAGGAGCTGCAGAAAAAGAATGTGAGTGACAGAAATGTTGTTTTCTTGTAGTATTGTCAAAACTGGGCTAAATCAACAGGTTGGATCAACCCACTAGTCACACTTACCAAGATCAGCATCAGAACTGTCTCTTGTTTTGCAGAAGGCAATGAACAAGGTTTACATCAGTGAAAACTTGCACACTTTTAATTAGTATAAAATCAAGCAAAAATCATTCAGTCATGAAGCTAGGTCCTGCACTGGAGACAGAAGCGTGGAAGCGGGGGTGGACAGAGTTTGTATGGGAGTACCTTGGGAATAAAAGGAATGTTCTAAGGCTCATCAAATACATAGTAAGTTGGTATGATTAAACATCTGTCTTTATGGCAGCCAGTGTTTCAGAAAAATAATGGGTAATTGTGTGTATCTGGTATTATTCCTCATTAAAATTTCTCATGGAGATAGCCTGACTGATGTTCTTGTGGGTCTTTCAGTAGGATTTTGGAAATCACTGTAATTTCCCTTGAAGTAGCTTGGTGTGGCATCACAGTGACCAGCCGTGAAAGAGATGAACACTGATGAACCATTATACAGGCTGATTTTGAAAGGGTTTAGGTACCTAACTTTGGGGGATGTTCACTAAAGTGCACTAGGTTTTTGCACTTAGCATGGGTTAATAATCAAAATCAATGCACCTGAAATGCAAAGGCCTATGGGAAATGTTGGGGGCATGTCCACCTTTTCCCCTGCAATTTCTATACAGACATGTAGTTTACTTGCAGGCTCTATAAGCACAGATGTGCCTAATGCCACCTACTGAGGTGGTGTTAGGTGAGCCCACATTACCTGAACATTTGAACCCTACTGCACACTACCTACCATATGCTGACTGCAATGTGCAGTGCCCACCCCATCCCATGCTAAGTAGTTAGTGCGGACTTTTACCACATAGGCTGTTTAATTTGCTCCAGCTGTTACCACAGGCTAGTCCTTGTGGTTAATGCACACTAAACTCCATGCTAATTGCTAAGCACAGCTTAGTAAATATGCCCTTTTGGGAGTTAGGATCCTAAACTAGCCCCTTTGAAAACTATTTAAAACATTTTAATCCCATTTTACCAAGAATCAAGACAGTTAATAACACTCAGAACTAGAGTTATATCCTTGCCTAGTTTCACCAAGGTCTTAAAAAGTGGGCAGCTATAGAGGCAGATTTAGGATGGGGAAAAAAGTTAAGAGCTTACCATTGGTTTTCAGCATTAGGTGCTTCTGTACCTTAATCTAGGAAAATGAATTGTTGGCCTAAATGTGGCATTAGGTACTTGTGTACTTTAATCTAGGAACATGAATTGTGGGCCTAAATGTGTGCCACAAACGTTTAGGCAGATTTTCATCTGAGAACTATTGGGCCAACACTCAACAACATGGCTGCTGCTTAAAGACAAGTTTTCCACAGACCACTGACTATGTGGTCCTAAAATTAAATGGATAAGTTATCTGTTGTTAATGCGGTCCAAACATTGGATTGTGAGGGGGATTATAGAACATTGCCACTCACCCGTAAGAGAAGTCCCTCTGAGAGAATAGGCCACCTTAAGAACACTGGTCCCTCCCAAGAAGGAAGTGAGTCAGGAGGGGTGGAGTGAATACCTGAGGGTTTAGAAGACAGGGCCAGGCTGAGGTTAAGGGAGGGAAGATGTGAATCCCCACTGTATGCTGCTGAAGTTTCCTGTTTCATAATCAGGACCTGACTGAGGTAAGCCATTGTTACTACTGGACTGAACATTGCAAGTTTTTTGGGGGAGTCTGGCTGGAGCCCAACCTGGACCTAGGCTGTGTTTTGGGTGTGGCAACCTCCCCGGCAGTCGCAGATTGTGTTTGGCCTGCTGCCAGAGGCATGCTTAAAACTATGTATGCTGAACTGCTGAGGGTTTTCCACTCTATGTCTCGGGCCCTGTGAAGAAACAGGCCCGAGGACTCCTTTAAATAAATACTTATTTTGTTTCCATCCCTTTGTCTAACTGTGTTATTTCACAAACCCACTCCCAACCCTCACTCGGGGTCTCACATGGATAAAATTATCTGAATAGCAGATGAATATCACCAGGTATTTGCATAATTTGTTCCTGCCCTCAGAATGCCCCAGCCTCTTCTATATTTGAACAGATAAATGTTGGATATGTACTGTATAGACATGCATGGACAAAATTTAGACAATCACTGGTGGAAATTAAAAAAAAAAAAAGAGCTCATCCAATTAACATCCAATGCTGATTATATTTACAGTTTGAACATCTACCCCATATTCCTAAATTTGGCTGAAAACTGGGACCTAGCTTGGGGGCCCATTTACTAAACCATGTGCTAAGGCATGCTTAACACGGGAAAAAAGACCTACTGCAAGATGCATTAAATATTTAACAGTAATTTCTCTCTTAGCACACGATAATTGTGTGCTATTTACTTTTTGTATTTATACTTTGGAGGGGTGTGGCATGGGCAAGGAACGGGTATGGAAGCATTATCCAGCTGGCATGTGTATATTAGAGTGCACTAACTGGATAACGTAGACTTAATGCAAGAGCACCCTTAGTATATCCTATTTAGGAGGTACTAAGTGACTTAGTACCTCCTAAATAGGATATACTAAGGGCCTTATTCTATAAAGTTTATGCTCCTAAATTTACGCTCCTAAAATTTATGCTCATAAATTACGAGCCTAATCTATGCTTAGAATAAGGCACTAGGAGGCTTATTTTCAAAGCACTTAGCCTCCCAAAGTTCCATAGAAACCTATGGAACTTAGCCTCCCAAAGTGCTTTGAAAATATGCCTCTAAGTGTTCCCACATTAAGTTTTTGCAGGTATCATGCACTAATATGAACATTAGCTCTTGACCGTAAAAAAAAAACCCTGTAAAAATAGGCCTTGGTAAATCTGGGCTTAGTGTGCAGGAAAGTCTAACGTTAGTACGTGCTACATTCAGATTTTGCAACAGCTTAGTAAAAGGGTCCCTTAGGAATCTAAATTTGGTTCCTAAATTTTGGAGCTAGGCCTTTTCTGAATATCAACTTCTAGGCTTCTAACTTGTCCACTTTGAAAATTTACTAGGAATAAGTTCTCGCAATTTGATGAGACAGTTCCCACCTGAGGCAACAGCATGCTAGGTCATGGTATAAGCACCAGTGTTTGACTATGTTGATAACTGCAATTCTATCCATGTAGGACTTTTGCTTCTAAGGCAGCAGATTGTTCAGATCATTAGGTGAGAAAAACCACAGGATAGGGCATCCGCACTTTTTACTTAAGAACATAAGTGTTGTCATTCTGGGACATCAAGCCTTGCATCCTGTTTCCAACAGTGGCCAATCCAGGTTACAAGTACCTGGCAAGAATCCCAAAACAGTACAATACGTTTTATGATGCTTATCCTAGAAATAAGCAGTAGATTTTCTCCAAGTGCATCTTGGAGTGGAGGAGTAGCCTAGTAGTCATTGCAGCAGCCGTCAATCCTTAGGAACTGGGTTCAATTCCCACTGCAGCTCCTTATACCTCTGGGCAAGTCACTTAGCCCTCCATTGCCCCAGGTACAAAATAAGTACCTGTATATAATATGTAAACCACTTTGATTGTAACCACAGAAAGACAGTATATCAAGTCTCTTTCCCTTAGTAATGACTTATGGACTTCTCTTTTAGGAAGTTATCCAAACCTTCCATTGTCCCATGTACAAATAAGTACCTGTATATACTATCCAGCTTATAATCGAAAGTGATCGCCGGCCATCTTCCGACACAAAGCGGGAGATGGCCAGCGATTTCTTAAAAGCGGCGAAATCGGTATAATCGAAAGCGGCATTTTTGACAGCATCACCGCTTTCCCGTCGCTTCGCCAGCGAAAGTTCAATGGGGCGTGTCAGTAGATTAGCGAAGGCGGGACATGGGCGGGAATGGGCGTGGCTACCAGATGGCCGGCTTTCGCCGATAATGGGAAAAAAAAAGCGGCGTTAAGCAGTATTTCGCCGGCTTTACTTGGTCCTTTTATTTTCATGACCAAGCCTCAAAAAGGTGCCCCAACTGACCAGATGACCACTGGAGGGAATGGGGTATGACCTCCCCATACTCCCCCAGTGGTCACCAATCCCCTTCCAAACTAAAAAAATAAAACTACAAACCTTTTTTGCCAGCCTGTATGCCAGCCTCAAATGCCGTACCCACCTCCATGACAGCAGAATGTGTTGTATCCTCCGACAGCCTTTCCCTGGTTGCGATGTGGCTCTCGGGTGAGTGTGACACCTTTTCTGTTAGGTGCCCTGCAGAGTCACATTAGCAATGCATTGTGGTGGGTGTAGGGTACTGGGCTCTACTCCCATGGTGCTTTTCCCCCCTGCTAACTGGGTCAGAGTGTGCCCTGTTTTGTTTCCTGTTGTAGTTCATGCAGTAGTGGCCATTTTTATAAGCCAGTTTTAGTTCCCTTTCCTGTGTTACCCACGTTAGAGAACGTAGTTCTTACCTTGAATGGTGCTGAAAGAGGGCATTGTACACCATTGTGCCAGCTCTGACCTACTGCTAATCTTAGTACCAGGGGGCTCTTTGCCAGTGGGGCACAACCTCTGATCTGCAGTTAACTGTGAGCAGTGCTTTTTTTTGTAGAAAAAAAGGTGCCGGTACTCATTGTGGGCGGGGTCACCACACATGGCACCGCCCCTATTATAGCCACACCCACATTAGCCACACCCCTTATACCAGCCATAGCGCATATAAACAGACATCATTGAAAATATTATACTAGTATAGGAGAAAAAATAATGCGATTTTTTTTCATTATAAATAATTTCTGTAAGCTGTTACAGCTCCAGTATACCCATTGCAAAATAAGACAAATTCCAAATACTAAAATGAAAATAAAATGATTTTTTTCTACCTTTGTTGTCTGGTGACTTTGTTTTTCTATCCATATTGGTCCCAGTCTCTGATTCTGCTGCTCTCTATCTGTTCTCTTAACTCCGTTTCCAGGGCTTCCTTTCCATTTATTTCTTTACTTTCCTCCTTTCTTCTTCTTTTGTTGCCCTGCATCCATAAGTAAAAGCTGGGTCCTCCTCCATGGAATTGACTGGAGGAGGTATAACATGGATCCAGCTTTTGCCTATTTTCTCCATCCATGTGCAGTTTTTCTCCTCTCTTCCCTTTCCCTCATCTCCATCCATGCGCATCTTCTTTTTTCTTTCCTCCCCTCCATTCATGTCCAGCACTTCTCCTCTCTCTTTCCCTCCATCCATGTCCAGCATTTCTCATCTCTCTTCCCTCCTCTGTATCCATATAAAGCAATAATTCTCTCTCCCCTCTCCTCCATCCAAGTCAGCATTTCTCCTCTCTCCTAGCCAACTCCTCCATCCATCCATGTCCAGCAATTCTCCTCTATCTCCTGCTCTCCTCTCCATCCATTTCTAGCATTTCTCCTCTCTCCCCTCTCATCCATGTCCAGCAATTCTTTCTTCCCTGTCCTCCCCTCCCTGTCCAGCGATTCTCCTCTCTCCCCTCCATGTCCAGCAATTCTCTCTTCCCTGTCCTCCCCTCCCCGTCCAGCGATTCTCCTCTCTCCCCTCCATGTCCAGAAATTCTATCTTCCCTGCCCTCCCCTCCATGTCCAGCAATTATCTCATCCCTGTCCTCCCATCAATGTCCAGCAATTCTCTCTCCCCTGCCCTTCCCTCCCATCCCATGTCCAGCAATTCTCTCTCCCCTGCCCTTCCCTCCCATCCCATGTCCAGCAATTCTCTCTCCCTTGCCCTTCCCTCCCATCCCATGTCCAGCAATTCTCTCTCCCCTGCCCTTCCCTCCCATGTCCAGCAATTCTCTCTCTCTTGCCCTTCCCTCCCATGTCCAGCAATTCTCTCTCCCCTGCCCTTCCCTCCCATCCCATTGATTTCCAGCAATTCTCTTTCCCCTGCCCTTCCCTCCCATCCCATGTCCAGCAATTCTCTCCCCTGCCCTTCCCATGTCCAGCAATTCTCTCTCCCTTGCCCTTCCCTCCCAGCCCATCCCATGTCCAGCAATTCTCTCTCCCCTGCCCTTCCCATGTCCAGCAATTCTCTCTCCTCTGCCCTTCCCTCCCATCCCATGTCCAGCAATTCTCTCTCCCCTGCCCTTCCCTCCCATGTCCAGCAATTCTCTCTTCCCTGCCCTTCCCATGTCCAGCAATTCTCTCTCCCCTGCCCTTCCCTCCCAGCCCATCCCATGTCCAGCAATTCTCTCTCCCCTGCCCTTCTCATGTCCAGCAATTCTCTCTCCTCTGCCCTTCCCTCCCATCCCATGTCCAGCAATTCTCTCTCCCCTGCCCTTCCCTCCCATCCCATGTCCAGCAATTCTCTCTCTCCTGCCCTTCCCTCCCATTGATTTCCAGCAATTCTCTCTCCCCTGCCCTTCCCTCCCATGTCCAGCAATTCTCTCTTCCCTGCCCTTCCCATGTCCAGCAATTCTCTCTCCCCTGCCCTTCCCTCCCAGCCCATCCCATGTCCAGCAATTCTCTCTCCCCTGCCCTTCTCATGTCCAGCAATTCTCTCTCCTCTGCCCTTCCCTCCCATCAATGTCCAGCAATTCTCTCTCCCCTGCCCTTCCCTCCCATCCCATGTCCAGCAATTCTCTCTCCCCTGCCCTTCCCTCCCATCCCATGTCCAGCAATTCTCTCTCCCTTGCCCTTCCCTCCCATCCCATGTCCAGCAATTCTCTCTCCCCTGCCCTTCCCTCCCATGTCCAGCAATTCTCTCTCTCTTGCCCTTCCCTCCCATGTCCAGCAATTCTCTCTCCCCTGCCCTTCCCTCCCATCCCATTGATTTCCAGCAATTCTCTTTCCCCTGCCCTTCCCTCCCATCCCATGTCCAGCAATTCTCTCCCCTGCCCTTCCCATGTCCAGCAATTCTCTCTCCCTTGCCCTTCCCTCCCAGCCCATCCCATGTCCAGCAATTCTCTCTCCCCTGCCCTTCCCATGTCCAGCAATTCTCTCTCCTCTGCCCTTCCCTCCCATCCCATGTCCAGCAATTCTCTCTCCCCTGCCCTTCCCTCCCATGTCCAGCAATTCTCTCTTCCCTGCCCTTCCCATGTCCAGCAATTCTCTCTCCCCTGCCCTTCCCTCCCAGCCCATCCCATGTCCAGCAATTCTCTCTCCCCTGCCCTTCTCATGTCCAGCAATTCTCTCTCCTCTGCCCTTCCCTCCCATCCCATGTCCAGCAATTCTCTCTCCCCTGCCCTTCCCTCCCATCCCATGTCCAGCAATTCTCTCTCTCCTGCCCTTCCCTCCCATTGATTTCCAGCAATTCTCTCTCTCCTGCCCTTCCCTCCCATTGATTTTCAGCGATTCTCTCTCCCCTGCCCTCCCCTCCCATTACTTCCAGCGATTCTCCGCCTCTCTCCTGCCCTCCCATCGACGTGCAGCGATTTTTCCGTCCCTCCCCTGCCCTCACCTCTCCCATATCCAGCGATTCTTCGTCCCTCAGTGTCCTCCTTCACTGCCTGCCAGCCAGTCGGACTCAGAAGCGAACGGTGCAGGCAGCGATTGGCTGGCAGCGTCGTAGCTTCCCTCTGCATGTCCCGCCTACAACTTCCTGTTTACGCATAGGCGGGACTTGCAGAGAGAAGCTACGACGCTGCCAGCCAATCGCTGCCTGCACCGTTCGCTTCTGAGTCCGACTGGCTGGCAGGCAGTGAAGGAGGACACTGAGGGACGAAGAATCGCTGGATATGGGAGAGGTGAGGGCAGGGGAGGGACGGAAAAATCGCTGCACGTCGATGGGAGGGCAGGAGAGAGGCGGAGAATCGCTGGAAGTAATGGGAGGGGAGGGGAGGAGGAGAAAAAGGTGCCGGTACGCCGTACCGTTGCGTACCGGCACAAAAAAAGCACTGACTGTGAGTAAACGTGCTTATTTCAAGAAAGGACTTTTTCAGAGAGATTAGTCTTAAGGTGTGAACTGGTGTGCCAAAGTTATACAGCAGCAATAAGTCCTAGAGACTGTATGCAGGTCCCTGGAGCAATTTTAGTGGGTAGTGGGTTTGGGGGGGGGGGGGGTTGGGGGGCTCAGCTCCCAAAGTAAGGGAGCTATGCATGTGGGAGCTTTTCTGAAGTCCACCACAGTTACCCCTAGGGTGGCTGGTTGGTGTCCTGGCATGTCAGGGGGGCCAGTGCACTAAAAATGCTGGCTCCTCCAACGGCCAAATGCCTTGAATTTGGCCGGGGTTTGAGATGGCCGACATAACTTTCCATTATCGCTGAAAAATAAACCCGGCCATCTCAAACCCGGCGAACTCCACCGCATTTGGCCGGGCTAAACCATATTATCGAAAAAAAAAGATGGCCGGCCATCTTTTTCGATAATACAGTTCCGGCCAGCTGTAGCGCCGCCACCAACATAGATCGCCGGCGATCTATTTGGCCGGCGACGTTCGATTATGCCCCTCTATGTAAACCGCCTTGAATGTTGTTGCAAAAAAACATAGAAAGGCAATATATCAGGTCCCAATTCTCTTTCCCTTTTTCTTTTTTAAACTTTTGTTAGAGCTGCAAGAAGGTCAAATGTGACTTATACTGCATTTTTTTCACAGGCATGGAAGGTAGCTTGGTGTTCACCCAGGAGAGCCATGCATTAATCAGACAAAACAAAATTAGCATTTTTAGAGGGGGAAAAGTTTTGATATGTCCATACAAAAAGATATTTTTTGGAGTGGCCCCGACCCTGTGGAGTAGGTTATTAATATTTCAGAACTAGATTGATTGGTGAGACTTTCAAGGTTTTTGAAAGGAGCTTAAAACTCCCCTATTTGCATATGGGCCAAACTGAATCTACTGTAGTGTGAGATGGGATTTCTTATAATTTGTTAAAGGGATGGAAGTTGGCTGGGTATGACCTGGGTTTTAATTGTTGCCATTGTTTGCTATATGAATAAAGTTTCATCTGAGGAAGGGTGATCCATTTATGCTTTAATTTTTATTATTGTGAGTCACTTTTAACTTCCTTGGAGGGCAGAGTGCTGTGTGGCATAAATGTACAATTAAATTAAAATTTAGGAGCCCAGTTTCACTGTGCTCATCAATGTAGGTGCCTAACATGTAGCTATGGAGGTGCAATTAGGATGGAGGAACAATATTATAACAGGTCGCTTATGTGCAGTGGCGTTCCTTGGCCAGCTGCCACCTGGGTACGTTCCTTGGTTGGCTGCCACCTGGGGCGGATCACTGCTGCGCACCCCCCCCCCCAGGTGCAGCGTCATCCGTCCCTCCCCGGGTGCAGCACAACACCCCCCCCCCGAAAGCAATGACACCCCCACCCAGGAGCATCGTCCCCCCCGGCACATCACCGTTCCCCCCCCCCCCCCCCCCGTGCATCACCTCCAAGCCCCCCACCCCTCGGGTGGATTCTTCTTACCTGCTGGGCTGCTGGAAACAGCTGTGCGGCTGTTGGCTCCGCTGGTTCTCTGTTCCCTGTACCCCTCTTGCAGCGTGCACCCCGGGGGGGGGGGGAACCGCCCAAACTGCCCCGCCCTCGGTACGCCACTGCTTATGTGTGAAGGCCAACTAGGCCCACTTTCAAACCTATTTTATAAAGACAGATAGGTGGCTAATGGCTAAGTCTACTAAACAGCATTAAGTCCTAATGTGCTCTTAGCATGTGCGAAAATGCTTACTACAATGAGTGTTAAAGTGTTTTTGTGGTAAATACTTGTTTGCACACAGGAATCTCACGGCATTTACTTTTTTGTATTTATTTTCTGGAGAGGGCATATCAGGGTTGGCAGGTATCCCCAACCCAGCTGAAGCGCGTTTTTCAGCACTGGTCTCCGGCACCACCACATTTCCTGCCCTGCTCTCTCTTCCCCCTTATGTCACGTCCGGCATGCTCATTTTAATGAAATTGAGCATGTGCACGTGCTCAGTTTCACTAAAACATGCATGCCGGATGTGAGGGGAAGAGAGAGCAGAACAGGAAATGCGGCGGTGCTGCAAACCAGCACTGGGAAAAACACTTCAGCTAGCATGGGTTGGGGACCCCCACCAGCCAAACCAGGGGCACAGATCCAGTTTTAGTGGGGCCCAGGTCCTCTTGGCCCCCCATAGCTACGCCACTGTCCTAAACAGGGCTGGGGTTAGACATTCAGAGGCACAGGGCAGAAACCGGGGAGGGGGCCCAAAACATGACCTTCTGTCTATGCCTCCTTTAGCTTGAGGCAGGTTCGGGGTCTCCTGTGGTATGGGGGCCCAGAACAATTTCCCCGTTTGCCACCCCCTTACACCAACCCTACTCCTAATGATGCCTACATGTGGGTCATGCCTTCTTCTCCTTGTACACGCTTTCATGTGCTTAATCTCTAGGTAAATTCATTAAAGCCCTTTTGCATGCATCAAAGGCCTTTCTGCATGAAAAATCATTTATAAATTACCCCCTTAGTGATTAAAATGTGTGAAATTGAATTTGTTATGGCAATGCAATGTTCAGCTGAGGTGATAATAACCACCTTGACATAGGACTGCAGTGAACATTTAAAAAAATAGTAACTAGTCAAGAAAATGACATTTGTCTTTATTCCCTTGGGAAGCATTTGTTAATTGTGATGTTTTGTTTGAATATGTAACTCAGTTTGAATACGTGTTGCCTATATGTTCTAGTAGGCTTTGGCAGCCTGTCCTCCAATGCAGTATTTCTGTTTACGACTCACCTAAGAGCTGGGGCAAAATGAGAAGAGACCTGCTACAAAGATCCCTCCACATTCAAGTTAAGAATTTTCTTTCCCATCAACACTCAGGCTTTTGATTAGATCCCAGTGTCAAGTTTAGGAAAAAAAAAATCCACAAACTGCAGTCTTACCCTGCAATGCCTCATACAGCCCTCATCCCAATGCAGTCATTCTTAGCCCAATACTCTTTTAGCTAATCTGGATTTCAGAATATCCACAATGAATATTCATGAGATAATTTTGCATATATCAGGTTAGTGTGTGCAAATATATTTTATACTGTACTTATCCATTATGTATACTCTGAACATTGGACCATTTGGAAAGGGAGCTAAGCAACAGATTTCTAACCCTTGAAATAATGTCATATTCTTATAAGTATCCCACAACCCTTTTTTGGGTCCTATTTCATAGTTCAGAGAATGACCTTTCTAAATATCTACTTTTGTGCAATAATAATTGGCTTTGAGTATCATTAATGAGCCTTAATTGGTATAAAATAGCATTAATTGACACTAATTTGTAGTTACACACGAAACTGCACTTAGGTGCTATTCTATAATTATAACTCTACTGCAAAGGGGGCGTGTACACGAGTGGGTCATGGGCATGGTTTGTGGTTGCATGTGTAAGTTACAGAATACTATCAGTTAAGTGCAAACTGTGCCTGAAGAACTTTTTTGACCAAAAGAGGAGCTGGACTTTGTTATGATTGTAAATTTCCACGCACATGTTTTGGTGACTTTTATAGAAAGAGTGTATATGTGTATTCCTCATTTTACCAAGAAATATGTTCATGGGTTTTCCTTAGGTAGTCACTGGTTTTATAGTATGGAACAGCATAGGCTGGGAGGCTGAATCAGAAAGAAAAAAACGAAAAGCAAGTCCTTGGATTTCCAAAAGCAGTGGGAATTCTTCATCTTTAAAACAGTAAATAAGTCTTTACACATTCCTCACAGTTTTTGAATTAAAAAATGATGGTGTTGCATCGCTTTGGCTGACTGAGAAAATGACACATACACAGACAAACTCTGCCCCCCTTCCCCCTTCCCCCCTCCCCCCCCCCCCCCCCCTCTCTCTCTGCAGAGATGATGCTGAGAAAAGCAAGAGTGCGATACAGTGCAGCGTAGTGCATCATATTCCATTCTGCTGCTCCTTAGTGGCTTGGGTCTTGTTTGCACCTCTCTATTGTATGTTCCTCATTTGTAGCCTAATGCAAAATGGATGAAGTCTTTTCACTGAATAATGTATATCTGGCTGCAAAGATGCTTTGTGAAGTGTTCCTTCTCCCCACCTTTCTTCTAGTTCATGGGGATTGCAAACTGTTAAAAGAACAGTTCTAGCTAGATTCTTCTAAGTATCAACTTGTTTTCCTCTTTAGCTGGCTTGTTTGGTCTTATTTCTAGATTTCTCCGGGGATTTTTAGATCACAAGTCTTTTTTGTGTCTCCACACTTTTAGAATAAAGTGTGTTTTTTTATGATGGTTGTACTCTTTTCCACAGTCTGCCTGTCAGCATGTATCAGTGAGGTGCCTGCATAATGTTTTCTTGATGATCCGCTCTTCACCTGTCTGCTAGGCCAGTCCATCCATTAGGTGAGACTAGACAGTTGCCTAGGGCTGCAGCTTCCTGGAGGGCAGCAAAAGGCAGCTGTAGTCAAAGCATAATAATAGGTTCTGACAGCCACACAAACTTGAAGAAGCATCAGAGCATTCTTTAACCTGCAACTTTTGATTGTTGAGTTTAATTATCAAAATCTTAGGGGGGGCTGGGGCTGAAAGGTAATTGAGAGGCATTTTAAGGCTGTAGTTTTGTTAAGGGTCCCAACCACCTTTGCACCAGCTCTGGCTGCCTGTGCTGTACTCCTGACAAATGTGTCAGTGTGATGTCTACATAAAAGACAGGGCTGGACTGAAATCCTAGGCGTCCATAGCCATTGAGGAGGGGGAGCCCCTCTATCAACCCCACCATCAGAAATCATCAGAAGGGGTAATATGAAGGAATTACACCTACCCCAGAGATCATCACACAGAGTTGGCTCCCAAAACCTATCCCTCAATCTTCCACACACCCTCACCTTCAGGCTGGCCCCTGCCATTTGCAGCATTCTCAGTACTGATCACTCAGGAACAGCCCCAGAATTTAAGAGAAACCAATGCAGGGACCCTCAGAGCATGCAGGTTCAACTCTGCAGAAGCCTTACCTCCTCTTCCACACAGGGCCGCCGAGAGGGGGGGCTAAATTCCCTGGGCCTTCAAGGCGGGGCTGACGTCATGATGTCAGAAGGAGTCGGGACACTGAGCGAAGAGAAGCGCTTTCACTGGGAGTGCTTTCACTGATGCTGAGCTGCCAGACTCGGAGGTAAATTTAAAAGAAAAAAAAAGGAAAGGGATCTTGGGGGGGGGAGAAGAGGGTGGGCAGTTGGGGCAGGGGAGAGAGGGAGATGAATGGGATGGCAGGGCTCAGGGAAAGAGGGGAATTGCTGGATATGGGTGAATGGAGGGGGGCATGGGAAAGAGGAGCATGGATGGGAGGGCAGGGCTCAAGGAGAGAGGGGAATTGCTGGATATGGGTGAATGGAGGGGGGCAGGGGAGAGAGGAGCATTGGAGGGCAGGGCAAGGCTCAAGGAGTGAGGAGAATTGCTGGATATGGGTGAATGGAGGGGGGCAGGGGAGAGAAGAGCATGGATGGGAGGACAGGGCTCAGGGAGAGAGGGGAATTGCTGGATATGGATGAATGGAGGGGTCAAGGGAGAGAGGAGCATGGATGGACATGGATGGGAGGACTGGGCCCAGGGAGAGAGGAGAAATTGCTGGACATAGAGGAGAGGGGAGGGAAGAGAGAGGAAGGAGATGAGATGAGGGAAAAGGAAAAGAGGAGAAAAACTGCATGGATGGAGAAAATAGGCAGAAGCTGGATCCACTAGACAGTCAAGGCTGCGGAGGACCCAGCTTTTACTTACGGATGTAGGACAAGAAATGAAGAAGAAAGGCGGAAAGTAAAGAAATAAATGGAAAGGAAGCCCTGGGAATGGAGTTAAGAGGACAGATAGCAGCAGAATCGGATACTGGGCCAGCATGATCAGAAAACAAAGTCACCAGACAACAAAGGTAGAAAAGATCATTTTATTTTCATTATAGTGTTTGGTATATGTCCACTTTGAGAATCAGGTGCTCAACATTAAAAGTTTATATTTATTTACTTATTTATGGCATTTTATCCCACATTAAACATGAATTAGGGTGTTTTGTGGCTGTACATGAGAATTGTGATATTATGATCCCTTGTTTCATATTTTTGACGGTCTGCATTTTCCGTATGGGTGGTATATTGGTGTATTAGGTTCTGCCCAGTGTAATATTTATGGTACAGTAAGGTTCTGAGTGTGTTTTTGCACAAAGTTGTGCATAGTGTTTTGCAGTTGAGCGATTGTGGTTAGTATATGCTTTGAGCAACCACTTTATTCTTTGACATATGATACATACTGTATCTAATATCTAAATTTAATAAAAGGTATTGTGACTTTTATTTTTATTTTTTTTTCAGTGTGTTATCAGACAATTATGGATTTAAGCTCCACCCCTGGCCCCACCCTTAACCCCGCCCCTTTAGCCTCCCCAAACAGTTGGGCCACCGACCGCCTATGCAAGCTGGCATTTTTAACGAGCGTTAAAAAAATGCATATGCTAAACGCTAAAGACGCCTATGTATTCCTTAGCATTTAGCACACGCCTATTTTTAATGTGCACTAAAACACCAGTGTGCCTATGTAAAAGACCCCCTCTGCTTACACAGAGGGGGCATGTCTGGCAGTGGAGTGGGTGTGTCTGTGCTAATCAGTTAACCAAGTTACGTTGCAGCACATTAACTGATTAGCGTGAGATTAGTGTGTGAGCCCTTACTGCCTACAAAATAAGTGTCAATAAGCAGGGCCGTGCCTAGGGTCTCTGGCGCCCCCCTGCAGACTATCAGTTGGCGCCCCCCCCCCCCCCCCCCCGTGAAAATGATCACCCCCCCCCCCCACCCATGAAAATGATCGCTCACCACTTGCCACACTGAAAGGAACTGTCAGCAATATTCTTAGAAACAAATTGCTATACATTGCAAAATAAGATAGCAGATGTAAATTCTCAAAGTGGACATATTCCAAACGCTAAAATGAAAATAAAATAATTTTTTCTACCTTTGTTGTCTGGTGACTTTCTTTTTCATCATGCTGGTCCAGTATCTGATTCTGCTGCTATCTGTCCTCTTAACTCCATTTCCAGGGCTTCCTTTCCATTTATTTCTTTACTTTTCTCCTTTCTTCTTCATTTCTTGCTCTATATCCATTTCCAGCAATTTCTCCTCTCTCCCTGGGTCCTGCCCTCCCAACCATGTCCATTCTTGTCCCTCTCTGCCCTTCCCTCCTCCATCCATAGCCAGCAATCCTCCTCTCTCCCCTCCCCTCCCCTCCATTTCCAGCAATTTGTCCTCTCCCTGGGCCCCCATGTCCATCCTTGTCCCTCTCTGCCCTTCCCTCCTCCATCCATAGCCAGCAATCCTCTCTCCCCTCTCCTTCCAGCAATTTGTCCTCTCCCTGGGCCCTGCCCTCCCATCCATGCCTCTCTGCCCTCCCATCCATGCCTCTCTGCCCTCCCTCTCACTCCCCATTCCATCCAGGATCTATCCCCCCTCTCTCACTGCCCCCTCTTTTCGGCTCCCAGTTCCCACCTGCGGCTGCCCCTAGTTCCAGATCCATTGATTCTCCCATCCACCCCTGCCCCAGGCATGACCCCATTCTCCCTCCTGCTCACTTTTCAGACCCCAGTTCCAGCTCCATGCCCCTTCTCCCATTTGTCTCCCACCCAGTCCCTTCTGCCCATCCGAGTCCCCCTCACCCCATCTGGCTCCCACCCAGTCCCTTCTGCCCATCCGAGTCCCCCTCACCCCATCTGTCTCCCACCCAGTACCTTCTGCCCATCCGAGTCCCCCTTACCCCATCTGTCTCCCACCCAGTCCCTTCTGCTATCCAAGTGCCCCCCACCCTCACCCCATCTGTCTCCCACCCAGTCCCTTCTGCCCATCCGAGTCCCCCTCACCCCATCTGGCTCCCACCCAGTCCCTTCTGCTATCCGAGTCCCCCCCCCACCTTCACGGTCACCCCATCTGTCCCCCACCCTCACCCTGCCTCGTCTTCTCCCTGCCACCCGTCTTTAAAAAGAAATTGCCGAGTGCCGACGCGATAGCGAGCGCAGCACCTGGTGTGCAAGTAAAAGAAGCGAATCCGATCATCTCATTGGGCCTTCCTTCACTGTCCCGCCCTAGAGGAAATAGGAAGTTGCATCAGAGGAGGGCGGGACAGTGAGGGAAGGCCCAATGAGATGATCGGATCCGCTTCTTTTACTTGCACACGAGGTGCTGCGCTCGCTCGGCAAATAAATTTAAAGGGCTGGTGCGGGGGGGGGGGGTGCCAGGATGAAGAGCAGCGGGAGCGGCGGCACCCCCCTCTCTGGTGCCAAAAGATTTAAAGTCCTCGGCGGGGCGAGGGTAAGCACCGCGGCGGCGCCCTCCAGAGGTGGGCGCCCCCCTGCGGCGCTTACCTCGCTTACCGCATCGGCACGGCCCTGTCAATAAGGGCCCATGCATTAATTTATAATAATGGCCATGTGCTAACGGCAACATTAATGTGTGGCCAACAATTCGGAAAACGGAAAATCAGCCACTTTCCGGCAGCAGTAGAAATGACCTTAACATGCAGGAAAAACCTGTGCAAGGGTGTAGTCAAGCCACTTTCTACTGGAGTTAGCATGAATTATCAGATTAAAACCTATGCTGGCTGAAAATAGGGCACAGATGTACGAGGCTAATTTAAGAGCACAAATTTAGGTGCTGGGCATTTTCTGAATATTGGGCCCAGCGTCTTCAATTGCCAGTTGACTTATCCAAAGCAGTTTTTCTCAGCGCTGCTTCCTTAACTGGCAATGAAAAATAAGCTTTAGTCAGCAGATGAGCATGAAAAAAATCTTACTTTTAAACAATCTCATTTTCACTTCTGCTTTGCTTTTCACCCTGCTGCTGATTACTGAACTGTGGCAGCCAGATGTAAATTTCAGACAAAACCAGGAGCCAAAATAAATACATACATACAGCATACACTGGGGAAAGGCCTTACTTTGGAAATAGTGCATCCTTCGACCAAGGATCTGTAGAAAATGCATTTTGCACTGCAGCCCTGTAGTGTTTTGCCTCGGATATTTTTTTTATTCTAATTTTGTCTATTTATTTATAATTAGACTGCTTCTCCAAGGTGTGCTCAAGGCAGTTTCAGAACAGACTATTTGCTTGCAAGTGGAGTTTTCTATATTCTGTTTTTTTCTTTTCCGAAATTATTGGAAATTAAATCCTCAGGCAAAAGATGATCTCTGCCAGTTTAAAAAAGACAAAGCAAGCTAACTGCAGGGGTTTTACATTTTTTACTTCTCCTTTTAGCTTGAAACTTTAATTTTGATTCCTGGTGGGCTGTTTCCAGGCTCAAATCCTTCATTTAGCATTAATAGGCCCTGGGCAGCTCAGACTCTATGCCAAGCATTTCTTGGTGCGGCAAATGAGAGGAAGCCCATTCAGTTCCTATGGGCTTCCTCTCATTTGCCACTTGGGAATCAGTAGTGTGGCTTTGTAAAAGAAGCCCCAGGTGACATAGAGGGGCATAATTGAACGAAAACGCCTATCTCCATGGGCGTTTATCTCCAAGAACGGGTCCGTGAAGGGGCGGACCGAACCGTATTTGGGAAAAAATAGACGCCCATGTTTTATTCAACAATGTGTGAGCTGGGCGTTTTTGTTTTTCAGTGATAATGGAAAATGAAAGCGCCCAGCTCAAAAACGAATAAATCCAAGGCATTTGTTCGTGGGAGGGGCCAGGATTCGTAGTGCACTGGTCCCCCTCACATGCCAGGACATCAACCGGGCACCCTAGGGGGCACTTTTACAAAACCAAAAAAAAGGTAAAAGAGCTCCCAGGTGCATAGCACCCTTCCCTTGTGTGTTGAGCCCCCCAAATCCCCCTCAAAACCCACTGCCCACAAGTCTACACCATTACTATAGCCCTAAGGGGTGAAGGGGGGCACCTACATGTGGGTACAGTGGGTTTGGGGGGGTTGGACGACTAATAAGCATTAAGCAGCACAATTGTAACAGGTAGGGGGGATGGGCCTGGGTCCACCTGCCTGAAGTCCACTGCACCCCCTAACAACTGCTCCAGTGACCTGCATACTGCTGTCAGGGAGCTGGGTATGACATTTGAGGGTGAAAATAAAAAGTTGAGAAACTTCATTTTTTGTGGTGGGAGGGGGTTAGTGACCACTGGGGGAGTCAGGGGAGGTCATCCCCGATTCCCTCCAGTGGTCATCTGGTCATTTAGGGCACTTTTTGGGGCCTTATTCGTGAAAAAACAGGGTCCAGGAAAAGTGTCCTAAATTCTAGCTACAAACGCATACTTTTTTCCCATTATCGGTGAAATGCGCCCATCTCTGTTCGGCAGATAACCACGCCCCAGATCCACCTTCGCCACACCTCTGACACGCCCCCATCAACTTTGTCCGCATCCGCGACGGATTGCAGTTGAAAACGTCCAAAAATCGGCTTTCGATTATACCGCTTTATTCGTTTTTGTGAGATAAACGTCCATCTCCCGATTTAGGTCGGAACTTGGGCGTTTTTCTCGTTCGATTATAAGCAGGATAGGGGCCCTTTTACTAAGCCACGTGGCCGGCTTTAGGAGAAGGCCGGCCATCTCCCGATTTGTGTTGGAAGACGGCCGCCCTTCTCCTTCGAAAATAAGCAGGATAGGCGCCTACATGTGCCAGACACGCATCAGTTTTGAGTTACTGCCCGGCTACCGTGTGGCCCTTGCGGTAATTTCATTTTTGACGCATGTCCGCTATGTGCACTGTAAAATATTTTCATTTTCTGAGATGTGGGCAGTAATTGGCATTTTACACGTGTAGATCTTTACTGCCCGGTTACCACATGAGACCTTACTGCTAGGTCAATGGCTGGTGGTAAGGTCTCAGACCCAAAATGGACGTGCAGCAATTTTCATTTTGCTGCACGTCCATTTTTTGGCAAAAATTTTTAAAAAAGGCATTTTACACTGCAAAATGATCCTGCGCGCGCCCAAAACACGCGTCTACACTACCGCAGGCCATTTTTCAGTGCACCTTAGTAAAAGGGCCCCTTAGGTACCTGGTGAAACCCACCTATAAACTGGGTTTTAATAGAATTTAATCTGTGTGTGAATCTGGCTTTTGATCTGTGAGATTTTGATGGTGACATATGTGTGTGACTAGAACAGGCTGACATAAAATGTATCATTCTCCCTTCTCCATAACAACTGGTGCTTTAGAGAAGGGGAAGATTTCTGAGACAAAATATCAGTGAGTGTTTTCTCTGCTCAAGGGGAGTTTTGTGGAAACTGTCAGTGAGGGCAGAACACAGATACTGTAAGAGAAGTGTGAGAGATTTTAAGAGAGTCAAATTCACATAGATTTTGTGGTTATTTCCTGAGGGGAATGGGAGGGAATCTTGCCCCTTATTACCCTTTTACCTCAGGTGGAGTCACCAGCTGCCATATATATAGGGGGCTGACAGAACTGGCCTTGCGGGCTTCTGTCAGGTCAGCCCCTACAAATCCAGGACTGCTTCTGAGGGGGCGTTACACTGGGAAATACTATATCTTGGTGAAATACAACTAATGGGTCTTTAAGAGGGCAATTATCAAAGCCATTTTGGGTCTCATTTTCAAGACAAAAAAAACATCCAAAATGTGGCACAAAGCTGCAGATGGATGTTTTTGTGTCCAAAATATCCAAACCACTATTTTTGAACCCCATTTAAAAGATTTATTTTCTATGCAGTTCATCTGCAGTGCATCCAAATCACAAGGGGTGTGTCGGGGCATGTTGTGGGCAGAATTTGGGCATTCCCAGAACTTAGACATTTTTCTGCCATAATGGAACAAAGCAAAAACATCCAGGGCTAAAAGTTAGATGTTTTGGTCTAGACCTGTTTCAATCATGACTAAGTTAAAAGGTGCCCTAAATGACCAGGTGACTACTGGAGGGATTAAGGCATGACTCCTCTTACTCTCCCAGTGGTCATTAACCCCCTCCCACTCCCCAAAGATTTTTTTTATTTTTATTTTTTATTTTTATTTTGTAGCATTTGTATCCCACATTTTCCCACCTATTTGCAGGCTCAATGTGGCTTACATTTGCCGTAATGGCGGTTTGCCATTTCCGGTTAACAGAATTACAATTGGTATTGCATTAAGGAGCATACATACATGGTAACATTCATGGTGTATACATGCATGGTAACATATATAGGATATAGTGTGTATGAAATTAATCGTGATATATATATATATATATATATATATATATATATATATATATATACCATGTGATCCATGTGATACATATATGGTAAAGAATAAATTGTGGTAATGCAAGAAGATTCCTGAGTAATACATACATGGTAAAAAATACATTGTGAACAAAACAGTATATACCAGCCCCTATGACAGCATCAGATGTTATGGCCAGTCCTATTAGAGCAGCAAGCAGGTCCCTGGAGTAGCCTAGTGGTTGGTGCCATGCACTGTACCCAGGCCCATATCCCACTCTGTTACATCGGTGATGGAAAGTGTAAGCACAGCCAAATTGTGCGCACAACTTAATTGAACAACAAGCCATTCAGCGCCAAGAACTGGCAATTAACAACCAATTATCAGCATTAATTGGTAATAGGATTTACTCGCATTTCCAATTCTATAATAGAATGTGCCTAAATACTATCTCACGTAACAATTTGGGGACATATTTAGGGGCATTCCCAGATTTTATGCATGTTGATACAGAATCACATCTTCGTGTGCCTAACTTAGGGCCCCTTTTACAAAGCGGTGGTAAGCCCAACGCAGACTGACCACTCTCTAAAAAGGAAGTACCACCGGGCTACTGCAGCAGCCTGGTGGTAGTTCCCACCCCCAGCCTACGTCATATCCGGTGCCACAAAAATATTTTTATTTTTAAAGTGCCGGTGTGTACCCGGCGGTAATCGGGCAGTGCTGCGCGCTGCCGGGTTAGAGCGGGAGCTCTTACCGCCACCTCAATGAGTGGCGGTAAGGGTTCCCCTTCAAAATGGCCGTGCGGCAAGTCCTTCACTTAGTTAGGCCCCTTGGTTAGGCCTTCAAAGTATGTGTGTATGTACATATTTATGCATTTATTTGTTTTAAATACTTAAAACCCCACCCATCAATAAACTTCTGAGTGGATAACAACACTGGACACCATATATAAACAATACAATATAGAGACAGCCATTAAAGGCTGTTCTGATATATACTGAAATGGCTCCTAGATATTATCAATGCATCTTTGTCTCAGGGTTTAAATGCCATTTTGACTGAGAGAAGTGGTGGTTGCCCCACTATTGAAACAAGAGGGATTAGATGAACCTAATCCAGCCAATTTTTGACCTATATCAAATCCTCAGTTTTTGGCAAAATTAATTGAAAAGCGGTAGTTTCTCAGACTAGTGATTTTTTTTTAAAGAATATAATTGCTTAGCTGAAGCAGGTTTTTGAGTAGGCAGTGGAACAGAGACCATGATGCTGGCTATGATGGATGATACCTATTATTGCTTGGATAAGAATACCTCACTACTTATCTTTAGCCTTTAACTTGGTTGAATTTGTGGTTCAATGAGGGATATCAGGGAAGAAAAGGTAGGAAAGAATTAGTCCCTTATTAGTTCAACTGCATTGGCTTCCTGTTAATGAGAGATCCCTGTTTAAGTTGTTAATTTTACTTTTTAAGGTCTTGCATAATCAGAAACCTATGTATCTGAAGGATAAAAGTAAAACTTTTGCACCTAGGTGGTCCATACACATTCTGACATGGAATTTATTAGATAGTGTGATGGGAATCCAACACATTCAGGGTCATTGGCTCTGAAACTTAGAATCAACAGCCGCTTGATTTAAGGCCTCTTGGGGTTTTATAAGAAGTTGAAAACATTTCTTTTTCCCTCCTTTTTAATTGCAGCATAGAATATTAATATTTGGTTTTATTTGATATGTTATTCTTATATATGTATTTAATTTTTTTCTGACTTTGTCTTGTTATAATATGTAAACCATTTTGAATGATATTTAATCAGGAAAATGGTATATAAAGGCCAATAAATCAATCAATAGAAGATAAGGGCACCTATGTTGTCTTTATGAAATAGGCTTAAAATAGGTGCTTTTTTGGATTTCCTCACATGGGTATCCTTTTATAAAATTATGAACCTCCTCCTCCCCACTCCCATCCCACAGACTTTGTCTCAGTGTAGACATTTTTAAAATAGCCCACAATAACCACTGAATTGAGGAGGGATTTCTTTTACAATATTTTTTCTTTCATTATAAAGATTTGCTTCTATTTGATCATTAAAATTCAAACTCATAGGGAGTAGTATTCGCTTTACCATTTTTTTTTAAAGGCATTACTTTGATGTCCACAAACACAAGAAAATAACACCACAACAAAAAAAGTCCAAAGAAAAATTATGATCTCAATAAAAACTTTATTCAGTCACTAAGCACCCTTGAGTGAGAAACACAGCCGCCAACGTGGCCATGTTTTGCCAATTAAGGCTGTATCAGGGGTCAGTGAAGATCCTATGGCAAAAAATCAATATGGCATAAAAATAACCACTCAGTGATGGTCCGCCTAGGCAGAGGAACACTGAGATCCCACGTGAAGAATGCAGAGAGTTGAAAGGAGTGGGAAATAGACCAGGCTGACCAGGAACAAACGAGGAGACTTCAAATGTTGGTAACACGTTTATTGGTAAAAGACTCGATATATGTAAGACCATCAAAGGATAAATAAGGTTGGTACAAGCAGATGTAGAAATATGGTCTTTAGAAAGACCTTTGTTAGAAAGCTACAAATCTGGCATGCTTCTACCAATGTTATTTATCCTTTGATGGTCTTACATATATCATACAAAGACTCCTGAAGCAGGCTTTCTGCCGAAACACAGTGCTGTGTCGAGTCTTTTACCAATAAATGTTTTACCAACATTTGAAGTCTCCTTGTTTGTCCCTGGTCAGCCTGGTCTATTTCCCACTCCTTTCATCTCTCTATAAAGACAACCACTTACATGGGACTTCAAATTGCTTTTTTGTGAGCATACATATTCTTTGAGCTTTTTTTGTGTTTTGGCACAATTTTCATTCAGTATTGGCTATTGTCGGTTCTGAGGCAGTTTTCCATGCCCCTTGGAAGTTCCTGTGTGCTGGGTTTTGTACATTAGAGAATCTTTCTTCATTCTTAAGTATCATTTCTAATATCACCCCCCCATCTCAAGGATTCTGTTACCGCCTGACAAGAGTCTAAGTTTCTTCCTCAAACTGACTCTGCAGATGGGTTGCTCCATTTCACATATGGCAGGTTAAAATCTCCCACTAGCAACACCCACCCTTCGATGTTGTCTTTACAGGCAGCTCAAAATAGGTCAGTTGACATTTATGGGAGGAAAATGATTTAAATCTGTATCACCATTGTTACAAGCATGACATTGTCTTCTTTCTCATATTAGATAAGGTTTAAAATATTATTATTGGTGCACAAAGCATTGAGGGGTTCTTTTACAAAGGTGCGCTAGCATTTTAGCATGTGCTAAAAATAAGTGTGTGCTAAATACTAGAGATCATAGGAACCAACTTTTCAAATGATTGGGGGTGCTGAATTTTTTTTTTTTACAGGTGGTGCATTCCCCCCTCCCGTCCTCCCTCCCTCATCCCAGGCCCCTCCCTCCTTTCCAGTTCCAGTCCCTCCCTGTTCCAGGCCCCCTCCCTCTCTCCCCTCTCTCTCTCCTTTCCCTCCCCCTCCCAGTTCCAGGGTTGTCCCCCTCCCTCCCTCCCAGTTCCAGGGTTGTCCCCCCTCCCTCCGAGTTCCACAAGGTCCCCCTCCGTCCAAGTTCCACAGGGTCCCCTCTGGAGTTCCACAGGGTCCCCCTCCCTCCGAGTTCCACAGGGTCCCTCGTCCCTCCCTCCCTCCGAGTTACACAGGGTCCCTCCCTCCAAGTTACACAGGGTTCCTCTGAGTTCCACAGGGTCCCCCCTCTCTCGCTCCCAGTTCCAGGGTCCTCCCTCCCAGTTCCACAGGGTGGTCCCCCCCTCCGTTCCACAGGGTGGTCCCCTCCCTCCCTCTGAGTTCCACAGATCCCTCCCTCCCTTCGAGTTCCACAGGTCCCCATCCCTCCCTCCCTCCTTCTGAGTTCCAAGGTCATCGTCCCTCCCTTCCTCCCTCCCTTCGAGTTACAGGCCCCCTCCCTCTGAATTTTAAAAGCCATCTTGACTTACCTCGTCGGGGTTACAGTGGCCGGCAGCAGCGGTAAAAAGCGTGCAGGCTCGGCCCTTAGTTCAGTTTTCCCTTCTCTCTCTCTCTCAGCTCTGGTCCCGCCCTTGCAGAAACAGGAAATCAGGGCGGGACCAGAGCTGAGAGAGAGAGAAGGGAAAACTGAACTAAGGGCCGAGCCTGCATGCTTTTTACCGCTGCTGCCGTCCGCCGTAACCCCGACAAGGTAAGTCAAGCTGAATTTAAAATTCGGAGGGAGGGGCCTGGAACTCGAAGGGAGAGAAGAAGGGAGGGACAACGACCCTGGAACTCGGAGGGAGGGAGGGATGACCCTAGAACTCAGAGGGAGGTAGGGAACTTCTGGTGGGTGAAATATTGGGGATGCTCGAGCACCCACAGCACCCACGGAGTCGGCGCCTATGCTAGAGATGCCCATATATTCTTATGGGTATCTCTAGTGTTTAGCGTGTGCTAATCGATAGCATGAGCTAAAAACGCTAGCGTGCCTTTGTAAATGACCCCCTGAGTAATGACGCTCCTGATACTATAGTTTCATCATTGAGAGTATGTAAGCCATCTTAAGCTATAAGATCAATAAATCACTGTTTTCCTGTTTATACCTAGTAACTTGTAACATAGTAGATGATGACAGATAAAGATCAGTATGGTCCATCCAGTCTGCCCAACAAGATAAACTCATTGCATATGGTATGAAGTGATACAACATATGTATACCTGATCTTGATTTATCCTTGATATTTTTAGGGCATAGACCGTAGAAATCTGCCCAGCACTGGCTTTCCTACCTAATCTCCACTAAACTTGTTTGGATCTGATCCTTCTAAACAGGATTCCCTTGTGTTTGTCCCATGCATTTTTGAATTCCATTACAGTTTTCATCTCTACCACTTCCTGTGGGAGGGCATTCCAGGTATCTATCACTTCCTGACATTATACCTGAGTGGACCCTCTTTCAACCTCAATTCATGTCCTCTAGATCTACCACTTTCCTGTCTCTGGATAAGGTTTGTTTGTGGATTAATACCTTTCAAAGATTTGTGAATGGATTTTTTCAGTGATCCAGTACTTTAGATTGAACTTATGGGTTGATTACTAGCACAGCACAATTTAGGAAACAGCTTAAGACCCACTTGCTTATTCCAGCTCCTAGATGAGTTTATGCCCAACAGATAAAAGATATGAAGACAATCTGTAATATTTTCATTTTTATTAATTATGTTTGATATTGTACAGTGTGTCTTGTGATATTATGGGACTCATTTTCAAGACAGAAACATGTTCACAAAGCAGCACAAAGCAGCAGATGGACTTTTTTGCCCAAAATTCCAAATCACTATTGTCAAAACCCATTGTTCAGATAGTTTTCTATGCAGTTCTTATGCAGTACACCTAAATCACAAGGGGACGTGTTGGGGCAGGATTTAGGTGTTCCCAAAACTTGGACATTTTTCTGCCATAATAGAACAAAGCAGAAACATACGGGGCTAAAAGTTACATGTTTTGGTCTAGACCTGTTTCAATCATGACTAAGTCACAAAAGGTACACAAAAAGACCAGCCAGCTTATTTTCGAAGAAGAAGGGCGGCCATCTTCCGACACAAATCGGGAGATGGGCGTCCTTCTCCTAAGGGCACCCAAATTGGCATAATTGAAAGCCGATTTTGGGCGGCTTCAACTGCTTTCCGTCGCAGGGATGGCCAAAGTTCAAGGGGGCGTGTCGGCAGTGTACCGAAAGCGGGACGGGGGCATGGTTAAGAGATGGCCATCCTCGGCCGATAATGGAAAAAAGAAGGGCGGCCCTCACGAGCATTTGGCCAACTTTACTTGGTCCCTATTTGTTCACGACCAAGCCTTGAAAAGATGCCGAACTGACTAGATGACCACCGGAGGGAATCGGGAATCACCTCCCCTTACTCCCCCAGTGGTCCCTGGCATAGCTTAGTGATTGGTGCAGTGCACTGTAGAGAAGGGAACCCCAGGCCCATATCCCACTCTAACTCACCTCTACACTTGTGCTGGAAAGTGTGAGCCCTCCAAAACCCACCCAAACCCTAATGTACCCACACATAGGTGACACCTGCAGGCATAAGGGCTATTGTAGTGGTATACAGTTGGGTACAGTAGGTTTTAGTGGGTTTTGGAGGACTCACCATACAATATAAGGGGGTATCAGTGAGATGTATACTTGGGGCTTTTTATGTGACATCCACTGCAGTGCTCCCTAGGGTGCCCCACTGCTCGGTTGGGATATCTGTATGGCCAGTCTACTAAGAATGTTCCCCCTCCCATACATCCAAATGGCTTGTTTTGTGCATTTTTCCCTTGGACTTTTTTTTTTTTTTAATGGTCCAAAAAGATAGATGCACTGAGCACAAAAACATCTAACAAATGGCCATTTTCAAAACAAAAAAAGTTGGGCGCTTTTCTGGTTTGAAAATGGCCATGTTCACTACTGAATTTTTGGATGTTTTTAGCAAAACGTCCAAAATCAGATTTAGATGTCATATCCAAAATGCCCCTCTGTATTTTATTGTGTATGTTTGGTTGTAACCCACTATGATCATTGGATACAGTGGGCTAGAAATTTTAATAAACATAACCAATATACTGTATCTCTGACTAGATCTCTATCCAGTTATTCAGAGGCCCTTTTACTAAGCCACGTAAGCATCTATGCGCGCCCAATACGCGCCAAAATGGAGTTATCGCACAACTACCACGTGGCTCTTGCGGTAATTTCATTTTTGGTGCGCATCCGAAAATAATTTTTATTTTCGGACGTGCATATTGGATGCGCGTAGGTCATTACCACCCAGTTACCGCGTGAGTCTTTACCACTAGGTCAATGGCTGGCGGCAAGGTCTCAGACCCAAAATGGATGACTGAGAATTTTGATTTTGCCGCACGTCCAATTTTGTCAAAAGTTTTAAAAAGGCCTTTTATATAAGCACACTAAAAAATGGATCGGTGCGTGCCCAAAACCTGCGCCTACACTACCGCAAGCCAATTTCAGCATGCCTTTGTAAAAGGACCCCTCAATCTAAGTATTCTCTTTCCAAGATAACCTACAGAGGTGCTACGTTTACCCATACCCACTCTAATATGATTATTTTACTTCAAGAATTATTCCGCCCCCCCCCCCTTTTTTTTTTTCTACTTTCCCTCCCATTCCTGAGCATATAGCCATATTCCAGTTATGGGATTCTTTGAATCTTGTCTCTCTATGGCCTGTCTCCACTATTAGGGCTAGCAAGCCTAGAATTTATTACTTCAACCATGAACATTTGTGCTCATAGCCTTCCAGATATTTTTGTCCCTTTGGATGCTTGGCCCATACATATCCCTTTGATTAACTCTGAATTACCAACTCTCATGAATATCACATTGTATAATTATAAGCATTACTTCATTCTGATCGCAGGATGTCTGCCTTACTATTCTGCAAAATTGTCACTAACATATCTCCTCATATATACTCTTGTTTTTAACTAATTCTCTGCAGAAGGTGCATTTTTCTGAAGCTGCGCTGTTTTCTGTTACTCGCTTTATTTTTCCAGCCTTCCTTCTCAATTCCATACTTTTTTTTGTAATAAAACTGAATTGTATAACTAAGACAGACAGCTAGATTCCAACTATAAGCACAGAGTGAGAAAATACTAGTCTAGATCAGCCTCTCTGGGGGGATAAGGAGAGGAGCAGAGAGTCAGCTTGGCAAATGGCAACTCTGCTGCTTCTGCTGTATTTTTACCATTATTTTGTAGCAGTGATTTTACTGTAAATTTCAGGCTAGAAAAGACCCTGAAAGAAAAGGACCCTTGAGAATGTTGCAGGCTATCAAGGTCCTCACTAGACTGTTCATTCTATGCATCTTGCAAGATCTCTTTAATAAATGCACATACCACAGCTGTTCTTAATGTGTGAAATGGAAGGTTTCAAAGGAACCAGATTGCTTAAAATCCACCTAAACATTCTGTCAGCTGATGGGTTAGTGATAGTCCCAAAAGTATTGACTCTACCTCCAGACAATTGCCTCTAATTGCATTTAGATGTCATGAACCACAGGCGAGGGCACCTAATGGAAAGCAACAGGAATTATCCCTGCAGAGCCTGCTGACAAAGTGACTCACTTTCATAAATACAGAATAAAAAAATAATAATTTTAGAAGGTGTTAGTTCTGGTTTTTTTTCCTTTCTTTTTGTTTTTGTTTTGTGTTTTTTTTCCTCCAGTGGTAGGTTTCAGCATAATTTCTGCCGTCAGACCATCCTTCCCCATGCTTGCCTCTGATTATCAAATGAAAGTGCTCCATTTCCTAATTGATTCATGTTTCATTGCCTCTGTGTTGTCTTTGTGATCTCCTCGAAATCGAGTTTCGCTGCCAGGTCCATTAGTAATCTGAAAGAAGACAAATCAGTGCTAGTCTTTAATTACGCGATCAATAATTGTTCCTCAGGATGTAGGATGGCTAGAGATTGAGAGAGCTTGTTTTGCAACCTGTATCTCTGCACACTTACAGTCAATTACTGGTGTTCTAAAACGAAATAGTATTTATATTGAGGGTAACTTTATACCCATTTTCACAAGTCAAACACTATGGGCCCTGTTTACTAAGGGGTCCTTTTACTAAGGTGCACTGAAAAATGGCCTGCGGTAGTGTAGGCGCGGGTTTGGGTGGGCACAGAATCATTTTTCAGCATACCTGTAAAAAGGCCTTTTTAAAAAATTTCCTGAAAATGGATGTGCTGCAAAATCAAAATGTATTTATTTATTTGTTGCATTTGTATCCCACATTTTCCCACCAATTTGCAGGCTCAATGTGGTTTACATTATGCCGTAATGGTGATCGCCATTTCCGGATAGAGAAATACAAGTGGTATTGCATTAAGGTGCAAAAATGTGCAAAAATTGCCACGTGTCCATTTTGGATCTGAGATCTTATCACCAGCCATTGACCTTGCGGTAAAGTCTCATGCGGTAACTGGGTGCCAATGACCTATGTGCGCCAAGTGCTGCTTGGCGCGCATCCGATACGCACGACATAAAATAAAAATTATTTTTCAGCTGCACGTATCGGACACATGCCAAAAATGAAATTACTGCAAGAGCCATGCGGCAGCCATGCGGTAACTCCATTTTGGCACATGTTGGGCATGCGTAGACGCTTATGTGGCTTAGTAAAAGGGCCCCTAAGCTGCGCTGTAGGCACGCTGTTTTAGCGTGCATTAAAAATTAGTGCGTGCTAACAGTAGAGACACCCATAGGAAATATATGCTAATTTTTAGTATGCGCTAAAACATTAGCGCACCTTAGTAAACAGGGCCCCTAAAGGGGACTTATACAAAGCTGAGGAAAGCACTAACGTGTGTATCATGGGGGCACATTGAGGCATCCTGAGATAATTTCAGGATGTTCACCCGCTACCCACGTGCTAAAAAGTAAAAATTATTTTTTTTGTAGTGGGGGTGTATCTGGGGGGGGGGGGGGGCAGAGAGTAGGCATTCTACATTGCTGCATATTATTATTATTAGCATTTGTATATATTAACTGATTAGTGCATGCTTAACGCATGAGCTCTTACTGCCTACACACTAATATGCTTTAATGGCCATGCACTAATGGAAAAATTTGTGCGTGACCATTAATATAAAAAATAAGGGACCTTTTTACAGAGTGGCGGAAAGGACCAACACAGGCTTACAGTTCGCTGTTCTAGGACTGCCCTGAATGTGCACCATTTCTGGGGGAAAAAGAAACCCCTGGAAATGGCTTACATGGCGAAACCCAGCGGTAATCTGGCATTGCTGGCATGCTGCATGGTTACGGCCGGGTTTTCCAAAAAACAAGTTTCAGTTCAAAGTGGCTTACAGATTTCATTCTGGTTAGTGGTTACAGTATTGGTTTCCAGGGGCGTAGCCAGACTTTGGCAGGAGGGGGATCCAGAGCCCGAGGTGAAGGGGCACATTTTAGCCCCCCCCCCCCCCGCCATTGCTAACCCCCCCGCCACGAACTTTGATCCCCCTACCATTGCCGACCCCCCCTGCCGACTACCCGACGGCCATCTTTTTTTTCGATAATATGGTTTAGCCAGGCCAAATGCCAGAGTCCGTCGAGTTTGAGATTGCCGGTTTTGTTTTTCAGCGATAATGGGAAAAAATGCTGGCCACCTCAAATCCGGCGAACTCCAAGGCATTTGGTCGTGGGAGGAGCCAGCATTTGTAATGCACTGGTCCTCCTCACATGCCAGAGCACCCTAGGGAGCACTTCTAAAAATGTTTAAAAAAATACAAAAAAAGCTCCCAGGTGCATAGCTCCCTTCCCTTGGGTGCTGAGCCCCCCAAATCCTCCCCAAACCCACTCCCCACACCTCTACTCTATTACCATAGCCCTTATGGGTGAAGGGGGGCATTTACATGTGGGTACAGTGGGTTTTGGGGGGGTTTGGATGGCTCAACACTTAGCACCACAAGTGTAACAGGTAGGGGGGGAGGATGGACCTGGGTCTGCCTGCCTGAACTGCATTGCACCCATTAAAAACTGCTCCAGGGACTTGCACACTGCTGTCAGGGACCTGGGTATGACATTTCAGGCTGGCATAGAGGCTGGCAAAAAAGTTCTATATTTTTATTTTTTTTCGTGTGGGAGGGGGTTGGTGACCACTGGGGGACTACGGGGAGGTCATCCCCCATTCCCTCCAGTGGTCATCTGGTCAGTTAGGGCACCTTTTTGAGGCTTGGTTGTGAAATAAAAGGACCAAGTAAACCCAGCGAAATACTGCTTAACGCCATTTTTTTCCATTATCTGCGAAAGCCATCTGGTAGCCACACCCATGCCCGCCCATGTCCTGCCTTCGCTTCACCGGCGACATGCCCCTTTGAACGGGGAAAGCGGCGATGCTGTCAAAAAAGCAGCTTTCGATTATACCGATTTCGCCGCTTTTCCGAGATCGCCGGCCATCCCCCGATTTATGTCGGAAGATGGCCAGCGATCACTTTTGAAAATAAGCCCAATAGGCAACTGCCTAGGCACCAAATTTCAAAGGCACAAATTACTCAGGCCAAAGTTGCTCCTGATTACACTAGAGCCATGTGCATGTGCTGCTATTTTCAGTGTATTATTGGCACAGATGACTTTATGGTCTCCTCTTAATGCAGCATGTTTCAGTTTGATGTTTTGGATCTTTCACATTATATATGATGATCTTGATCCTTTGAGATACCTGTCTACCAGGGACACCTGGGCATACAGAGATTTTATTTTTCCTTTAATTCATGTTTTCTAAGAAGGATCTTATATCTTTCTCCTTTTTTTTCCGGGTCCTGTGTCCCTTTTAGTAGAATTCTCTCGGTGACAGTTTTTGCTGCACAGTTACTACTACTACTACTACTATTTAGCATTTCTATAGCGCTACAAGGCGTACGCAGCGCTGCACAAACATAGAAGAAAGATAGTCCCTGCTCAAAGAGCTTACAATCTAATAGACAAAAAAATAAAGTAAGCAAATCAAATCAATTAATGTGTACAGGAAGGAGGAGAGGAGGGTAGGTGGAGGTGAGTGGTTAAAAGTGGTTACGAGTCAAAAGCAATGTCAAAGAGGTGGGCTTTCAGTCTAGATTTAAAGGTGGCCAAGGATGGGGCAAGACGTAGGGGCTCAGGAAGTTTATTCCAGGCGTAGGTTGCAGCGAGACAGAAGGCGCGAAGTCTGGAGTTGGCAGTAGTGGAGAAGGGAACAGATAAGAAGGATTTATCCATGGAGCGGAGTACACGGGAAGGGGTGTAGGGAAGGACGAGTGTGGAGAGATACTGGGGAGCAGCAGAGTGAGTACATTTATAGGTTAGTAGAAGAAGTTTGAACAGGATGCAAAAACGGATAGGGAGCCAGTGAAGGGTCTTGAGGAGGGGGGTAGTATGAGTAAAGCGACCCTGGCGGAAGATGAGACGGGCAGCAGAGTTTTGAACCGACTGGAGAGGGGAGAGGTGACTAAGTGGGAGGCCAGCAAGAAGCAGATTGCAGTAGTCTAAACGAGAGGTGACAAGGGTGTGGATGAGGGTTTTGGTAGAGTGCTCGGAAAGAAAGGGGCGGATTTTACGGATGTTGTAAAGAAAGAAACGGAAGGTCTTGGCAATCTGCTGGATATGAGCAGAGAAGGAGAGAGAAGAGTCAAAGATGACCCCAAGGTTCGAGCTGAGGAGACACGGAGAATGAGAGAGCCATCAACAGAAATAGAAAATGGGGGGAGCGGGGAGGTGGGTTGGGGGGGGAAAATGAGAAGCTCGGTTTTGGTCATATTTAATTTCAGGTGGCGTTGAGACATCCAGACAGCAATGTCAGACAAGCACGCTGAAACTTTGGTTTGGATGCAAGGTGAGATATCAGGGGTAGAAAGGTAGATTTGGGAGTCATCAGCATAGAGATGGTAGGAAAAGCCATGGGATGAGATTAATGAACCAAGGGAAGAAGTGTAGATAGAAAAGAGGAGGGGACCAAGAACAGAACCCTGAGGTACGCCGACAGGCAGAGGGATAGAAGTAGAAGAGGATCCACCAGAGTGAACACTAAAGGTGCGGAGGGAGAGGTAGGAAGAGAACCAGGAAAGGACAGAGCCCTGGAATCCAAGTGAGGACTGGGTATCGAGAAGTATGCTGTGATCGACAGTGTCAAAAGCAGCGGAAAGATCAAGAAGAATGAGGATGGAATATTGACCTCTGGATTTAGCCAGTAATAGGTCATTGGAGACTTTAGTAAGCGCAGTTTTGGTTGAGTGGAGAGGGCGAAAACCAGATTGTAGTGGGTCAAGAATAGCATGTGAGGAGAGAAAATCAAGGCAGCGGCGGTGAACAGCACGCTCAAGTAATTTGGAGAGAAAAGGAAGGAGGGAGATGGGTCGGTAATTAGAGGGACAAGTAGGGTCGAGTGAAGGCTTCTTAAGGAGAGGTGTGACCACAGCATGTTTAAAGGCAGCAGGGACAGTCGCAGTGGAAAGTGAGAGGTTGAGAATATGACAGATAAAAGGAATAAGAGCAGGAGAGATGGCATTAAGAAGGTGGGTGGGAATGGGATCAGAAGAACAGGTGGTACATTTTGAGGAAGAAAGGAGAAGTGTAGTTTCCTCAACAGTAACTTCAGGAAAGGAGGAAAGGGAATGAGGGGAAGGAGAGAGAGGGGAACGGACTAGTGGAGGGAGAGGTGGTGAGGTAGAGAAAGCAAGGTTTATCTTTGAACCTTGTTGTGAAAGAATTCAGCAAGGGTCTGAGGAGATAATGAAGGGGGAGTTGGGGGAAGGGGCACCTTGAGGAGCGAGTTCAATGTGGTGAAGAGAAGTCGAGGATTAGAGCCAAGAGAGTTGGTCAGTTTGATATAATAATCCTGTTTGGCACGTAAAAGAGCAGATTGGAAGGAGGTCAGCATGAACTTAAAGTGTAAGAATCAGCAAGGGCCCGAGATTTCCGCCAGAGGCGTTCGGCGGAGCGGGTACAAGAACGTAGGTAGCGGATATTAGAAGTCAGCCAAGGTTGGGGTTTTGTACGCCTTACAGGGCGGGTCATCAAAGGTGCAAGAGTGTCTAAGGCAGAGGATAGAGTATTGTTGTAAGAAGAAACAGCCTCGTTGACAGACATGGATGGTGCCACAGTAGAGTTCTGAATTTGGTTGATTTTCATAAGGGGAAAGGGAATGGGACTTATATACCGCCTTTCTGTGGTTTTTCCATCTGATTCCCAATAGGGATTATGGCCTTGTCAAACTTTCTACCCTGTGAGGAGTTAGGTTCACTTTCAACAGTCATTCTCTTTCCTGCGCCCCAGCTTCTCTGTTAGTCTCAATGCAGACCAGGAGCTCAACTGTGAGATGTCTAGTCTCTCAATCCCACACACCTCACCCTTCTCCTCTCTCTGCCCACTTACCTGCTTCTCACTTGTCAAACCCTCCTTCATTGCTCCCGCTCTACCCACTGACTCATCCGCACCTCCTCCTCACTCAACTTCCTCCCTCTGTCCTGCCCAATCATCTGTCAGACACTTCGTTTGCTGTCCCATATAAGTGCTGTGCACTTCTCCACCCACATCCTTGCCAAATATCTGTTTTCTCTCTCTGAGGCACCGCTCAGCTATTTTTAGAAGTCCTTACTCGGGTATCTTTGCCTTTTGCAACTTTTCATATGTTTCCCTCTTTTTTTCCATTTCTTCCTTCACTTAATAGAAGTCTAGAGTTCCACTTCACTGATTAAGTTTTCCTCTGATTAGTGCTATGCATACATATTTAACACCATGCTTCTGGCTATATGGGGCAGAGTATGCTTCCCAGACGTTCAGAAAAGCTTTCCACAAACAATGGTATTTCTCACTGGAAATTCCTCTAAGGTCATCAAAATTATGAAGAGACATGTGCCATACCATCTCTAGTTTGTTTTCAATCTTTTTATTGTTTCATACTTCAGACCATGATGCCATAAACAAACAACAACTCAGATAGCATACAGATTAACATTACCAGATATAGCTTTCTGGACCCCCCTCCCCCCGCGCACTTATAACCTAAACCTTTACACCCAGTTAACCAACCAACCCATCCAACAGTGAACATTAACTAAACACAAAACTCAAAGCACATTTGGCGGTCCTTTTACTAAGGTGCGCTGAAAAATGGCCTGTGGTAGTGTAGATGTGTGTTTTGGGCGCATGCAGAATTTTTTGTTAGCGCACTACAAAAAAATACCTTGTTCAAATTTTTGCTGAAAATGGACGTGCGGTGAAATGAAAATTGCCCCGCATCCATTTTGGGTCTGAGACCTTACCGCAAGCCATTGACCTAGCGGTAAGGTCTCACGCAGTAAACGGGCGGTAATGGCCTACGCGCATCAAATTCCACATGAAGAGCATAGCTGCCGTGCGTCAGAAAATACGAAAATATTTTTCAGATGTGCGTAGTGCCCGCATGCCAAAAGTGAAATTACCGCAGGGGCCAGGTGGTAACTCCAATTTGGCACACATTGGGCACTCGTAGGTGCCTACATGGCTTAGTAAAAGGGCCCCTTGTTCTTATGTGCAACAGGAAAAGGCAACACTAAGGGTTCTTTCACTCTGTACTGTAAGGCTGGCCCTGCAGCATCCTCCGCCATCTTTGTTTTGGTTGGTTTCCCCATGCTGCGATCCTTTTTGGCTCATTGCACCATAAGAGTATGATCTCATTTTCAATTTACCGTCTTTTATTCTTCACACTGGACACTGTTTACTGTTAGTTTTCTTCCCATCATTTTACAATTGTGGGAGAAAGCCCCTGTACATCAAGCAACTATATTTTAATTGGTAGCCAAGATAGTTCTTCCTTGAATGTAGATTGTTGGAATGGCTCTAATTATGCCACTGACTACAACTCATTAACAAGGGACAGAAATATCTCTGTAAACAGACCTTGCCCGGTGTAACCTCGGAGAAGGTTGCAGATATAGTGAAGTGTACCAAATAGCAGCTCATTAGCAAATGTTCGTATGCTTGCTGATGGCACAGTACTCGCTATAAATTGCTAGTTTAGAAAACGTGATCATTCTTACAGCTGCTTAAGAAGTTGCTTCTCCTTGCAGTGTTATGGAAGGCATATTCATGCCTTATTTCTTGCAGTGCAGACTAAGTACAGCAGAAGAAGCCCTTAGTTGTTCCCCAGGACCAAATGAAGGCAGCGTAACTTTTGAAAGCTACTCACGAACGTATTTAATCAAACAGAATGTTGTCATCCACAACTTGTCAGCTCTTCTTTCTTTGTTTTATTATTAAAGGGCCCCTTTTACTAAGCTGCGTAGGTGCCTACGTGTGCTCAATGCATGCCAAATTGGAGTTACCGCCCAGATACCGTGTGGCCCTTGCGGTAAATTCAATTTTGGCGTGAATCCGCTACGAGCGTCTGAAATATTTTTTATTTTCTTTTGCGCATAGTGGACACACGTAGGTCATTATCGCCCAAATTCTTTACCACTAAGAGGCAGATGCAGCAACCAAACGTAAAAAAATCTAAATCGTTAAAGTCCCTAACGATTTTAAAATAACGAAAAATGCACCAAAAAAAAAAGGCACACATGCTGAGATCGGTAGTGAAACGTACAATGTATCAAAGAATCACAATACACATCGTTAATCGGCCCCCAAATCATGCGCAGAGCAGCCAAGCGTTATGTTAGCTGCTCTGCGCATGCCACAAACAGTCAAAACACAGTCAAATCGCAAGCACATGGCTCCCAAATAAAAACAAAAATAAAAAAAAAGGGTCGGGAGGGGGCAAGGGCGCTCATCAGGAGCGTCCTGTACAGACGGCCTTGCCCCCCCCCCCCGCTGCTCCCCACTTTCCGCCGCTCCCCCACCCCGAAAAAGCAAAATTCTAGCAGCCCCTGCCCCCCTCCCTTCCTCACTACTCTCTCACCTCAGCTCCGCCTCCCGACATCCTCCGTCCGTGCCCCGCCCCCTTTTGGGGTCGCGCTTCCACTCCTCTCCTCCATCGGGCCCCCTTCCTCTTACCGGGCCCGTGCAGCGCCTCTCTCCTCTGTCCGAAGGCGCTGCACGGGCAGGAAGAAAAGGTGAATCAGCTGATGCCTGCCTTCGCCTAGCTTCGATAGAGCGTCTTTCTCCTCCTGGGCCCGCCCCTGTCTGACGGTCAGTAACCTACGTAGGTTACTGACGTCAGACAGGGGCGGGCGCGCAGGAGAAAGACGCACCATCGCGAAGGCAGGCATCAGCTGATTCAGCTTTCTTCTTGCCCGTGCAGCGCCTTCGGACAGAGGAGAGAGGCGCTGCCGGCCGGTAAGAGGAAGGGGGGCCCGATGGAGGAGGGGAAATGGCGGCGACGACCCCAAAAGGGGGCGGGGCACGGACGGAGGATGTCGGGAGGCGAGCTGAGGTGAGAGAGTAGTGAGGAAGGGAGGGGGGCAGGGGCTTCTAGAAGTTTGCTTTTTCGGGGGGGGGGGAGCGGCGGAAAGTGGGAGCAGCGGGGGGGGGGGGGCAAGGCCGTCCGTACAGGACGCTCCTGATGAGCGCCCTTGCCCCCTCCCGATCCTTTTTTTATTTTTATTTTTTTATGTGTTTTCTGAGGTCCTTTGGACCAATCACAGCGCTTTTAGCTCTGCTAATGCGCTGGGATTGGCTCAAAGTTTGTTTATTTTTTCACTTAACACTTTTCCTGGCACAGAGCTGTCCTAACGAGAGGTCCAGACCTCCGTTAGTTTTCCTGCCTTTTTCCTGCGTAAAGGCAATCGGAAAAGGTTAGTGCATGTCGGTTTCAATGGGGTTTTCACACTAATTGCTCATCTCCATTCCGTTTTTCGTTAGCTGCTGGCTTCCTCGGTAAAAGCCCTTTGATGCATGCACGGATCAATTTTCCTCGTTGGAGAGTCATTAAAGGCTCATTTAGCTTTAGTGCATCTGCCTCTAAGTCTATGGCTGGCGGTAAGGTCTCAGACCCAAAATGGACGCGTGGCAATTTTGATTTTGCTGCATGTCCATTTTCGTCAAAAAAGAGAGGCCTTTTTTACAGGCGTGCTAAAAATGGATCGACGCATGCCCAAAACTCACGCCTACACTACGGCAAGCCATTTTTCAGCCTGCCTTTGTAAAAGGACCCCCAAAGGTATTTAGTCGAACCGAATGTTGTCATCCACTACTTGTCACCCTTCTTTCTTTTTTTTATTAATAAAGATTTTGAAATGTACAAGTCCAAACATCACAGGTAAGAAGGAATCACCTAGTATGTGGAAATTATTAAGTTCCAAAAATGTAAATAACAACAGTCCACGTTGATGGGACAGAAGGGTTTCAAAGACCAAAAAAAATACTATTCAGTATTTCAAGTTAGGAAGAACATCCTTAACACTCAGCTCAAATTTTGAATCCTCTTAATTACTCTTATGATCACTTTTTTTGCTGCAAAAGAAATGTATCTAAATGTAAAGGTTCCCAAAAAACATAACTCTTATCCTGATAGAACAACATACACTTGCAAGGAAACTTCAAAAAAGAACATGATACCTAGAATTAAAACTCGAGATTTCGGAGCAAAAAAAAAAGCCTTGCTCCGAAGTTGAACAGATCTAGCCATGAAACTATAGCCCCTGAGGTAGGAAATCTTGCAATATTGTTTTAAGACTGTTTGTCTTTCTCATCCAAGAAGGTCACCAGGAGAAGAAATAATGTCTTGCAAATCCTCTAATACAGCATGAGATTAAACTGTTGGGGTACAAAAGTGTCCATTTCCTGGCAACCTTCTACAAAGCCCCTTATTTGAAATATAACAGCAATTTGGCCCCTTATTTGAAATATAATAGCAATTTAAGGGGTCTTTTACTAAAGCTTAGCTCGAGTTATCTGCAGCATGGCCCATTTTATTCCTATGGGTCCTACTGCAGATAACTCGAGCTGAGCTTTAGTAAAAGACCCCTGAGATAGCCAAGGAATCAGATGCAGTAAGCTCCAAAGCTTCTTTAAAGTATTTTCTTAACAGGATATTAGGACTCAATAGATAAATAAAGGGAAAATTTAAAAATCTCAGGTTTCTAGCTCTGTTAAGATTCTCAATTGTTAACAGAGCTAGAATCCTGCATTGCTGATACTGATCTAGCTTGCAGAGAAGAAAACCTGTGATTCAACAGTAGAAATTTGTTTATCCACCAAAGAATATTTGTGTCAACAGTTGTAAACTTTTTCACAATTTCTTGGAATAAAGAGCCATTTGAGAGATCAGTCTGCAGCACATCATCCATTCTGGTAATACCCAAATCTTTCAAAGTAATATTCTGTGCCTCCGATGACAGAACAATGTATTTTAAGCCTGTAAAATTGCCTTTATTAATTCTGAAAGGCATTTATCTAGTTTGCCAGCAGGTGGTGAATGTTTATGTTAAAGCAGCTATAGAAAAGTGAATGCCCTCTTTTAGTTTCACTCAGTGAAGAAGTGAATCTATAGTACTGCTAAAACTTGTTGACTGGGCTCTGATTGGCCTGAAGTTTGAAATTACCCAGCAGTTGTTGCTGGTTGTTGCTTCAGTCTTAGCCCAGGAGAAGAGAGAGACAGATCTCTTTGCTGAGGCTCAGTGAATTATATGTCCTGTCTCCCCAGTACTTTTTAGGAAGTAACAATGTTTAGTTAATGTTATAAGTGATCCATATTTCAGTTACCTGTTATTGTTTGTTATTTGCACTATTTTGTTCCACTGTTTGATTTTAAAAGACAATAAACAATAGTTTATTGGCTCTCTGGGCAGCTAAAGAATCCTGGTTGGTTTGTGTGTGGGTCTGTGAGTGCTTTCTGGGAACTATGGGGCCACTTGGAATGTGGCCCCAGTAACCTAGAAATCACTGGGGATAATTGGAAAGCGAGGGACTCACCCAGAGGTGATTGTGACCCAGTCGATGGGAGGAGAGTGCTAGTGTAGAGCACAAGCAGCAGGTGCAGGTGGACCTGAGCTGTGTAGGGACAGACCCTCTAAGTGGCTGCAGGGTAACCCCAGGCAGGTGGCTAGGTGTTTTGTGACACCCCCCTTTCTCCCCTCCCACCAAACACTGAAGTTGAAATCCCTACGAAGGTAATAAGATTTAGAAAAGTAGAATAAATTAATGCTGATGAAGGAGACACAGATCCCAGATTACTAATGCCTAGGAGAAAAGAGGTGACTATCGTGTGTCATTCTGAAAACCCATCTTTAAAGAGAGGAAGGAGTGCATTGAATGGAGCTTAGAGAAGCCCCAAAGTTAGTGCTCTGAAAATCCACGCTGAGCTAGCATTCTGCAAAGGGTGCTTTGCCAGAGCACCCTTTCCAGAATACCAACTTAGCATGAACTTTGCGCCTAACTTTGGATGCAGCATTATACCTGCTGAACCTGGCATAAATGCCAACGTGCAACTAATGGCAATTGGACACCGAAATAAGCCTATTCTATATACATTGCACCTAAATTTCTGGGAATTCCCTGACCTGCCCTTGCCCCTCCATGGCCACACCGCCTTTGAGTTATGCGCTATAAAATTTAGGCAAGCAATGTATAGAATAGGGATGCAGAGCAGAACCACATGTAAACCCCAATGAGTGCCAATTAACACCAATTATTAATTGTTATCTGCTCATTAATTAATTTGCACATGGATCTGGGATCCGCACCCAAATTTGGGCACCTACATAGACTCTGGGGGGGGTAGTAATTTTTATCTCTTCCATTAAACTCATAGTTGTATTTCCATTTTGAAATTGCCAGGGCTACAGAAAAGACGGAGCCTGGGCCCAGGCAGAGCCTTCCCCCCCCCCCCCCCATCTGGCCACCATGCCACACCCCCAACTTGGGCTGCCCCGCACCCCTGCCCTCTTACCTTCCTGCTCTTCCTCCTGCCTCAGTCTGTCACTCTCCTGCTCCTGTGTGCCAGTACCCAGTTATTGCATTGTTTACCTAAGGGAATCCTTTAACAACAGCCCTATGATCAAATCTCATTTGTTGCATGAACAATTTGTGTCACAGATGTACTTCTCCAGGACTGCATCCAAAAAAAATTCCTGTACATATAAGTATCAAAATTTTAACTGTGCTCAAAATGTTTAGAGAGAAGCTAAGCTGTTGCTGTACTGAGCAGGCATATATTTGATGTTAATATCTTGAGCGCATCCTTGTTGTGCGAAGACGTAAAGCTTTTAGGAGGGGATTTGGAGGGAGAAAGTAGAAGATGTTTAAAATTTGTGCATTAGGCTGACCGGAATGTAGGCATGAGTGAACTGGGAAAATAAAGGTACTATTTTGAGCAGCAGCTAAGAGGGAGTCTACCATGTAAAAAGGGGGTTTTTGGCAAACCTCCTGGAGAATTGAGTGCCCCATGGAAAAACAACCGTCAGCCATTACTTTAACGAGGTCATAGTTAAAGCTGGAAATTATCTCCATCCCTCAACAATACTGCTGCCACCAGAGCGGGAATGGAGCAGTAGCTCAGTTGTGTCAGCGTCCAGTTGAGACCGATGTTACCCAGAGGCAGGCTTTTTCTTTCTTATATGCATCCTAAACATTTAACTGATTCCTTCGGGGTCATAATGCAGTTAAGTCTGTCTGTAATCCGATCTAACAGCACACTGTAAGCATTTAGGCTTCTTTCCAGAGCTCCCTGGAAGGATCAAACCAACCTGCTCAAATTCAGAAAGGGAAGCCAGACAAGTATCTACCTGTCACCAGGGGATATACAGACAGCATTCTACTATACAATTAGTTCTTTACAGGTACTGAAAGTGTAACTCTCCTTTTCCTATCTGTAAATATTTGATCAGTAATTGTTATAGGAATTAAAGAGAGAGAGAGAGAGAGAAAGAGAGGGAGAGGAGAGAGAGGAGAGAGAGAGAGAGAGAGAGAACGTTGAGTGGAAAATTCAGATTAACCATTAGTGCCCAATGTTCCCATAATAAGCTCCCATTTTCTTCAGCAGCGACTCCATTGTTTTTCCTACCACCGACGTGAGACTTACCAGTTTAGAAGGAATGGATCTATGGAATCTTAGCGGACATTGGGTGTCGTCGCGGGTATTTGGAGAACAAAACCGGTGCAGGGCGGACTTCTACGGTCTGTGCCCTGAGAAAGGCAGGGACAAATCAAACTTGGGATATACATATAAAGTATTACATACCATGTAAAATGAGTTTCTTGTTGGGCAGACTGGATGGACCGTTCAGGTCTTTATCTGCCGTCATTTACTATGTTACTATCAGGCTTATTTTTGAAAGTGATCGCCGGTCATTTCCCGACATAAAGCGGGAGATGGCCGGCGATCTCTCAAAAGTGGCAAAATTCGGTATAATGGAAAGCGGCTTTTTTTGACAGCATTGCTGCTTTCCGTCGCCTCGCCGGAGAAAGTTCAAGGGGGCGTGTCGGTGGCACAGCGAAGGCGGGACATGGGCAGGCATGGGCTTGGCTAACAGATGGCAGGCTTTCGCAGATATGGAAAAAAAGCGACGTTAAGCATATTTCGCCGGGTTTACTTGGTCCTTTAATTTTCACGACCAAGCCTCAAAAGGTGCCCCAATTGACCAGATGACCACTGGAGGGAATGGGGGGTTGACCTCCCCATACTCCCCAGTGGTCACCAACCCCCTCCCACACTAAAAAATAAAATAAAACACTTTTTTGCCAGCCTCTATGCCATCCTCAAATGTCATACCCAGCTCCCTGACAGCAGTATGCAGGTCCCTGGAGCAGTTTTTAATGGGTGCAGTGCACTCCAGGCAGGCAGACCCAGGTCTATCCCACCCCCCCCCCCCCAACCTGTACACTTGTGGTGCTAAGTGTTGAGCCCTCCAAACCCCCCCAAAACCCACTGTACCCACATGTAGGTGCCCCCTTCAGCCATAAGGGCTATGGTAATGGTGTAGAGTTGTGGGGAGTGGATTTGGGAGGGGGGGATTTGGGGGGCTCAGCACCCAAGGGAAGGGAGCTATGCACCTGGGAGCTATTGTATTTTGTTTTTAAATTTTTAGAAGTGCCCCCTAGGGTGCCTGGTCGGTGTCCTGGCATGTCAGGGAGACCAGTGCACTACAATTGCTGGCTCCTCCCACGACCAAATGCCTTGGATTTCGCCGGGTTTGAAATGGCCGGCATTTTTTTCCATTATCGCTGAAAAACAAAACTGGCGATCTCAAACCCGGCGAACTCTGGCATTTGGCCGGGCTAGACCATTTTATCGAAAAAAAAGATGGCCGGCCGTTTTATTTCGATAATACGGTTCCGGCCAGCTGTTGCGCCGCCGCCAAAATAGATCGCCGGCGATCTATTTCACCAGCGATGTTCGATTATGCCCCTCTACTATGTTATATGTGAATGTTGGGCACTAATGGGTTAAGACAAGCACCTTATTTTCAGCTAGGTCCCAGAAACAGGGAAGGAAGGCATTAGCCAGGGTAAATCCCCTGGGACTGGAAATTAGCATCCTTGGCTAAATCTAGCCACCGACTTTCACGAGATGGACAAGATTTTGCTACAGGAAAAAGGGGCATGGAAAGGACATGTGCACACTTGACCCTTGGATTCTTTAAGCAAGCTTGATTTTTATAGGTATGGGATATAATTTAAAACAAATGTCATCTGCCAAAAAGAGCATACACTATCCCCCGAATTCTATATAGCGCACCTAGGGGCCCTTTTACTAAACTGCGTAGGCACCTTCGTGCACCCAGTGTGCACCAAATTGGAGTTACCACCGTTACCATGTGGCCCTTGTGGTAATTTCAATTTTGTGCGCATCTGCTACGCGAGTCTGAAAAAATATTTTTATTTTCTGACGCGTGGCAGCTATGCGTGTCAAGTGTCATTTGATGCACGTAGACCATTACCGCCCGGTTACCACACGAGACCTTACTGCTAGGTCAATGGCTTGCGGTAAGGTCTCAGACCCAAATGGACGCGGAGACAACTTTCATTTTGACGCACATCCATTTTTGGCAAAATTTTAATAGGCATTTTTTGTAGGTGCGCTGAAAAATAATTCTGCACGCGCCCAAAACATGCATCTACACTACCGCAGGCCATTTTTCAGCACACTTTAGTAAAAGGACCCCTAGAGTTTTGCACGGTTTATGCATGTATATCTAGACAAATTCTATAACTACACACGTAGATTAATTGTTTTAACAAGCTGTTAAGCATTAACAGTTCTTGACAAGTAATAACAAGCACTAATTGGCAAAAATTAGAATTTACGTACATACATTGCGAAGCCTATTCTGTAATGTACTGTACCTAAATTCTAACATGCACAGGCAAAAGAGGCGTGGAAATGGGGCGTTTCATGGGCATTCCAAAATCTACATGCGATATTGTAAAATATGGGTCAGTGCATGTAAATCTATGCACAGGGATTTACACTAGCTTTTTCTTGGTGTAAATGGATGTGCATATATTTACTCACACCTTTTTCAGTAATAGCTCAAGGTGAGTTACATTCACGTACTCTGGATATTTCTCTGTCCCAGGAGGGCTCACAATCTAAGTTTGTACCTGAGGCACTGAGGATTAAGTGACTTGCCCAAGATCACAAAGAGCAGCAGTGGGATTTGAACTGGCCACCTCTGGATTACAAAACCAGTGCTCTAACCACTAGGCCACTCCTCCATAATTACATGAGCCATGCCTAAGTGTATTCTAAATACCATGCATAGATTTACATACATTATTTAGAATACGCGTAAGCGTGATTGTCTAACGCGTATTAATTTTAGGTGCCATATATAGAATCAGGCCCTATATGCACACAGTGTGAACTCTCCCTAAAGAGTGCACACTATGGGCTGGATTCAGTAAATGGTGCTCAAATTTCAGCACCGAAAAAATTGGCACTGAACGGTGTTCTATACCGGACAATGAGATTGCATTACACCATTATTGCTCTGCTTGCATTGGCTGCCTATTAAATGCAGAATCAGGTTTAAAATACTGGTACTCATGCACAAAGCCCTACATACTGGCATTCCAACTTACCTATCTTCTCTCACTATTCCTTACATTCCTACTCACTTTCTTCATTCTATAAATGATTTCAGGTTAGTGCTCCCTGGCCACTCCAAGGCCAGCTGGGAATCTACAAGGCGTTGTGCTTTTTTTTTTTTTTTTGGGGGGGGGGGTACCGTCCCTTTAGAATACCCTACCCCTCCCTGTGTGGGCAGAATTGTACGATTAAGATCAGCTTTTAAAACACACTAGTTTCAGACTGCCTTTGAAAATTAGAGCTGAAAAGAATCAAATATTTTTATTTGTTTTGTTTTTTTGGCTGGACAAGGCATGCCATGGACTGGGTGGGCCTGAAGTCACTGTCCCAGGGTCCGAAGCACTAAGAAAAATTAAATGGAATGTGTGTTCTGAGTGAGTGGTCTCTTTCCTATTTGATATTATGGCTTTTTTTCATCCTTTTAAAATCAATTTGATATACTCTACATATAAGTCTAAATAAATGATATACATTTCAGGATCGGTGCTCTTTATAGAATAGCATGTAGCACCAGGATTCGTGCTGAACTTTGGGCATGAGAAGTTACACCAACTGGGACACAAGTTAGGTGAATCTGCACTATTCTTAACACTGCTTGCATTTAAAGGGACTGCCCCTGACCTGCCCATGCCTCTCCAATGCCCATGCCCCTTTGCAGATACACACAGAAACACTTGGCCATTATTCTATAAATGGCATGTGTGTTTTCACGAGGATCTGTCATTTCCGTCCTGTTTCAGCACCTTTCATCTGTTACAATACTTTTTTCATGCCTAACATTCAGTGCTATATAGAGAATTCCTCCTTATGTGCATTTAGTGCACATGCTTTCCCAGTAGAATTATTATTATTATTTCTATAGCGCTACCAGATGCACACAGTGCTGAACACCTGACACAAAGAGACAGTCCCTGCTCAAAAAAGCTTACAGTCTAAATAATACAGACAAGACAGAGTGCACAGAGAACGGCGAAAATGATAAAGGATATGGGAGGACTTCCCTATGAGGAAAGGCTGAAGCGGCTAGGGCTCTTCAGCTTGGAGAAAAGACGGCTGAGGGGAGATATGATAGAGGTCTATAAAATAATGAGTGGATTGGAACGGGTAGACGTGAATCGTTTGTTTACTCTTTCCAAAAATACTAGGACTAGGGGGCATGCGACGAAGCTACAAAGCAGTAAATTTAAAATGAATCGGAGAAAATGTTTTTTCACTCAATGTGTAATTAAACTCTGGAATTTGTTGCCAGAGAATGTGGTAAAATCAGTTAGCTTAGTGGGGTTTAAAAAAGGTTTGAATGGCTTCCTAAAGGAAAAGTCCATAGACCATTATTAAAATGACTTGGGGAAAATCCACTGCTTATTTCTGGGATAAGCAGCATAAAATGTATTGAACTTTTTGAGGATCTTGCCAGGTACTTGTGACCTGGACTGGCCACTGTTGGAAACAGGATGCTGGGCTTGATGGACCTTTGGTCTGTCCCAGTGTGGCAATATTATGTACTTATGTTAGAGTATGCACAACTATAGGGAAGAGTGCACACTGTTATAAAACGAAACACTATCATTCATCTACTCTGCCCTATCCAAGATGGCCGCCCCTGCAGGAAAGCATGCTCTAAACTAATATGGCTGCCCCCTGCCTCCTGCATGCTCTACACAAGATGGCTGCCTAACTCCTGCCCTATGGCCCCGTTCCTTCCACAAGCAGCACTAGTTGCTGTAGCTCGCCTTTTTTTTTTTTTTTTACTTACAATTGGACTTCGGTAAGGACACTGGACCACCCGGCTCTCTTTCTCTCTGCCGCCTTCGGGAGGGGGGGTTGGCGGTTCCTCACTTGTTGCTCGTGGATCAACACGCCGCCTCATTCTCTCGCTGCGCTGCGCTCCCCCTGCGCCTCTGGAAACAGTGCGGGCCTGGATCGCCGATGCCTGGGGACGCTAGGGGTCGCAGCACCCCGCTCTTCCTCCACGTGCTTCTTGGTGCTGGCTGGGGCCTGGATCGCCGCCTATGGTCACTCTGACCTGGAACACCGCCGCCGCTGGATACAGGTGAGGTGCTGCACCTGGAGCCCGGACGCGAGAAGAGGTCGTCCGGGCTCCGCTCCGGGGTTTTTAAACCCCGCTCTCTCTCTTCCCATGGCAGCGGGGTGCCCCTTTTGCGGCGGGAACGAGGCCACCCCGCTTTGCTGGCACCCCGCTGGCATGAACGTGCATGCCCCTCGGTGCACGGCGCCATGTTACCTGTGGCTCCGTACACCTCTGGGGCACTGCGCCTATCTTTTCTCCTTTTGTTCCTGCCTGCTGTGCTACTCAGTTGCTTCATACAGCTGTCTTTTCACTGAAGGTCACGCATGAGCAGGTCACCACAATTCCCTATGGCTCCCAAACATGTGCAAATGGGCAGACAGAAAAACAGATGGACTCACCCTTGATGATAGGGACTCTCACTTATGTGAAGTGTGCCTAAAAAGGGATCTTTGTGACTTTGCAGGGTTAATCTATTATAGCATGTGGGGGGGGGGGGGGGGTCATGTTTTTAGAGAGGTTATTTTGATTTTTAACAAAGTGAATTTGAGATCCCTGCTGTGTAGGTTGGCATTGTCATTTGAGACAGCATACTGTATGTATAATACATGGCACTGTAGGGACTACAGCAGTCAGTCTGGTTGGCTGAACCTTTGGTGTTTTTTTTATGGACATCCAGAACTAGGGGTATATAGCCAGAAAAATGTTTGTTTCGTGTCACTTATCCAGGAAAGGAAACTTTGTTCATTTTTCTTCTATGCTTATGTTTTCATGGGAGCAGTGGCATACCAAGGGGGGGGGGGGGGGGGCGGTCCGCCCCGGGTGCACGCCGCTGGGGGGGGTGCTGCGTGCCTTTTGGCTCTTCGTTTTCATGCTCCCTTTGCCCCGGAACAGGTTACTTCCTGTTCCGGGGCAGAGGGAGCATGAAAACGAAGAGCCAGCAGGCGCGCGGCACCCCCCCCCCCCCCCAGCGGCATGCACCCGGGGAGGGGGTTCTTTCGCCGGGGGATCGTGGGCTCTTTCGTCAGGGGGTGCGTCACGCTGTTCTGGGGGGGGCGCTGTACCCGGGGGGCGGGCGCATCGACGATCCGCCCTTTGTGTCAGCACCCCCTAGGAACGCCACTGCATGGGAGCAATGTTGTAAAGAGTGCACACTCATTCCTGATAATGCTTGCATGCATAATGGTTCGTTCAGGGACGCACTATCAGGAAAGAGTTTGTATTCTTCTGGCAGAGCACACTTCTCTGTGTGAATAGTGCACATGAAGAAAACATTTCATTTTTTTTTTTGGCTTGTTTTCATTTGCCAACAACGTAGGATATGTCATTCAAACAAATGCACATCCCTATTGACAACTTGAAATCCTATAGCTCTCACAATAGATCCCCTATGTCATCAGTGCATAAGTATTGCCATACTGGGACAGACCAAGGGTCTATCAAGCCCAGCATCCTGTTTTCAACAGTGGCCAATTCAGTTCACAAATACCTGGCAAGATTCCAAAAAAGTACAAAACATTTTATGCTGCTTATTCCAGAAATAAGCAGTGGATTTTCCCCAAGTCCATTTTAATAGTGGTCTATGGACTTTTCCTTTGGGAAGCCGTCCAAACATTTTTTAAACCCCACTAAGCTAACCGCCTTTACCATGTTCTCTGGCAATGAATTCCAGAGTTTAATTACACGTTGAGTGAAGAAACATTTTCTCTGATTCGCTTTAAATTTGCTACTTTGTAGCTTCATTGAATGCCCCCTAGTCCTAGTATTTTTAGAAAGAGTGAACAGACGCTTCATGTCTACTCTTTCTACTCCACTCATTATTTTATAGACCTCTATTATATCTCCCCTCGGCCGTCTTTTTCTCCAAGCTGAAGAGCCCTAGCTGCTTTAGCCTTTCCTCATAGGGAAGTTATCCCAGCCCCTTTATCATGTTTGTCACCGTTCTCTGCACCTTTTCTAATTCCACTATATCTTTTTTGAGATGTGATGACCAGAATTGAACACAGTATTTGAGGTGCGGTCGCCACATGGAGCGATACAAAGGCATTATAACGTCCTCATTTTTGTTTTCCATTCCTTTCCTAATAATACCTAACATTCTATTTGCTTTCTTAGCCGCCGCAGCACATGGAGCAGAAGGTTTCAATGCATCATCAATGATGACACCTAGATCCCTTTCTTGGTTGGTGTGGAACCTTGCATGACGTAGCTATAATTTGGGTTCCTGTTTCCCACATGCATCACTTTGCACTATCTGCCATTTAGACGCCCAGTCTCCCAGTCTTGTAAGGTCCTCTTGTAATTTTTCACAATCCTCTCATGATTTAACAACTTTGAATTGTCCGCAAATTTAATTACTTCACTAGTTACTCCCATCTCTAGGTCCCTATTTATTTATTTATTTTATTATTTAGATTTGCTCACACCTTTTCAGTAGTAGCTCAAGGTGAGTTACATTCAGGTACACTGGACATTTCTCTGTCCCAGGAGGGCTGACAATCTAGGTTTGTACCTGAGGTAATGGAGGGTTAAGTGACTTGCCCAAGATCACAAGGAGCGGCAGTGGGATTTGAACCAGGCACCTCTGGATTTCAAGACCAGTTCTCTAACCATTAGGCCAGTCCTCCACTCCCTAAACAAAGATTGAAGGTAAGCAATGGTGGGGAACTAGATATTGAACTAAGGTGGGGTACTTAATACTTATTTACCCATGATGGTGAAAAACTAATGAAAAAGAAAATGAAAAACTGTTTGGATAATTGTTTATTGTAAAAACTCATATTTATTTATTTATTGGGATTTATTATCCACCTTTATGAAGAGATTCACCTAAGGCGGCATACAGCAGATACAGTTTAACATAAAAATGTTGTTAACAGTATAACAATAGTAAAATAACCAAGAATAAACATAAATACTATTAATGAGGTAAACTTGAAAATAGTAATTGAAATCTAATAATAGAACTACTGTGAAACACTATCAAAAATATACACATTTAACAGCAATGGAGTTCAAATACCAGAAATATAATACAATGTTAATACTAATAATACACCTAACAGGCATAATCTTGTTTAACTGCAAAGCCATACTCTTAGGGGGGAGTGGTTATTAATACGGTCTTGGGACACACACGCTGGTTTGATATGTAATGGGGGATTAAAATCTCTTCAAGTAAAGGACTAGGGATTGCCCACATATCTCATGAATCATATGTGGAGAACAACATTTACATACATAATATTCAGCAACATACAATAAACATATACAAAATCTAACAGGCATAATCAGTAAAATGATATCTCATCAAATTAAAACATCTGAAATATCTCTTTCTGATCTGATTCACAGGACATCAGTTAGAGTACAAGACCAAAAGCTTGCTGAAATCAAGTTGTCTAACATCTTCTTAAACTGAGAAATAGATTGCAAAGAATGAACATGATAAGGCAACTCATTCCAAATTTTGGTGCAGCTACAAAAAAAAATCCTAGCTCTATTTTCTTCAAGTGTAATAGATCGAAAAGAAGGTACATCATATAATAAAGCAGTTGATGATCGCAAGGTCCATACTGGTTGATGAAGATACAAAGTTGCCACAAAGGTCGGAGAAAAAGTATTAATTAGAACTTGCAGTAAAATTTTGTAAGAAATTCTAAATTCAACTGGAAACCAATGAAGCTGCATCAAAACTGGTGAAATATGATCAAATCAGTTTAACCCACACAGAGCCCAAGCTACCGAGTTCTTCGTGAGTTGCAAAGCACTCAAGCTTCTGCTGCTGGGAGCTGGGAGCTGTCTTTGCACTGTGGTATAACTGGGAGACTGAATGGTACTATTGATCTTTTTCTGCCCTCGTCTACTAATCAGACTTACAAAGTTCCATATATTACTATGGGGCTCATTTTTGAAACAGAAAAATGTTCAAAAAGTGGAATAAAGCGACATTTGGATGTATTGCTTCTCAAAACGTTCAAAACGCTATTTGTGAAACCCATTTTTAGACGTTTTACTATGCAGTTCATGAGCAGTGCATTAAAATCACAAGAGGTATGTCAGGGACAGGATTTGAGCGTTTCTAAGACTTGGGTGTTTTTATGCCATAATGGAAGAAAGCAAAATTTCCAGGGCTGCAATTTAAACATTTTGGTCTAGACCTGTTTTTAACACAACCAAGTCAAAAAAAGATGCAATTAATGACCAGAAGACCACTGGAGAGATTAAGGCATGACCCCACCCCCCTTTCTCCATTAGTGGTCACTGACTTCCTCCAACCTCCACCCCCAGGTCGAGTGGGATATGGGCCTGGGTCACACTCTCTATAGTTCACAGCACCGGCCACTAGGCTACTCCAGGGACCTGCTTGCTGCTCTAATAGGACTGGCTATAGCATCTTGAGTGGAGGAGTGGCCTAGTGGTTAGGGTGGTGGACTTTGGTCCTGAGGAACTGAGTTCGATTCCCACCTCAGGCAGCTCCCTGTGATTCTGGGCAAGTCACTTAACCCTCCATTGCCCCATGTAAGCCGCATTGAGCCTGCCATGAGTGGGAAAGTGCGGGGTACAAATGTAACAAAAAAATAAATAAAATCTTAAGCAGTCAGAGACTGGTATATACTGTTTCTTTCATATCTTTCACAGCTGGATATGAAAGAAACAGTACATACAGCCTCTGACAACTTAAGATGGTATAGCCAGACCTATTAGAGCAGCAAGCAGGTCCCTGGTCGTGCTGTGTACTGCAGAGAGGGGGACCCAGGCCCATATCCCACTCTATCTGTCAAACTTGCGGTGGAAAGTGTGTGCCCTCCAAAGCTCATCAAAAACTCACTGTACCCACATATAGGTGACACCTGCAGCCATAAGGGCTAGTGTTGTGGTGTACAGTTGGGTACTCAGGGTTTTTGGTGGGGTTTGGAGGGCTCATCATACAAGATTAGTGGGTAATGGTGAGATGTGTACCTGGGATCTTTTATGTGAAATCCATTGCAGTGCCTCACTGCTCTCCTAGGATGTCTGTGTTGCAAGTCTACTAAGAATGATGGCTCCTCCTACATCCCAAAGGCTTGCTTTTGTGCGTTTTTTACTTGAACTTTTTTTTTTTAATGGTCCAAAAAGACAGACGCACTGAGCAAAAAGATATCTAGTAAATGGCCATTTTCGAAACAAAAATATAAAGGTTTTTCTGTTTCAAAAATCACTATATTCACCACTTGAATTTGGGACATTTTGGCAAAACATCCAAAGTTGGAATTAAATGTCATATCGAAAATGCCCCTCCGTGTAACTTTATAAGTCTAAGTGCTTTTTTAATACACCTCTATATTGTTAATCTGATCGTGAGCCCTTGTGCTGAGGCCGAACCTTGTGCTTAGGAAGGACCTTGGCCAAACAGGCACTATGCAATACCATGGGCCTCAAAGCCCCACACACTCAGGAAAATCAACAAGCACCAGCAAAAAAGGGAACTAGACCACTCAGGCGCAAGGCTGATCGGGAACCCACTCGTACAGAGTCCAAGCGTACGAGCCGCAAGGCCATACTGGAACCAAATCATACACTAGGGAATGGAAAAGAACAACGAGGGGTCCCAGAAGGGACTGGAGCTTAAGCAGCGCACACAGTGCCAGGCAGTGACGCAAAGGGAAAGGCGACAGACCAAACTGGCAGATACAGACTACAACTAGAAGAAGAGAACACAAACAAAGGCTACACAGTAACCCAGGTAGCGGAGGGCAGAGCCCACAGGGAAAAAGGGAAAGCCAGGGTCAGAGCAGGACACTATAGACTCGGAACCTAAAAGAGTGAAGCTCCACAGCAATGGCTGAGCAGGAAAAACAGACTGAAGGAAAAGGCTGCTAGATGTTATGATTCTGTATGATTCTGTTAGAATGCTGCTAGTCAGGCAGAGGAATGCTTGGAACCGCTTCTGATTAGTCCGTCAAGGCCTGAGCTGATGTCAGTCTGTCTACTTAAGCTCACCTCTCCCGTCAACCCCTGCTTTGGCATTTACTCCAAATCTGCTGAAGCCTTCCTTTGCTCTGTGTGAGCTGTTAGCTCTGTGCTTGTGTGGAGTTGTTACTCCTCTCTTGGCTGCAGTTTTCTTTTGCTCTGTCTCTGTCTGCGTGTGTCTAATTACCTCTCTCCCTACACCTGGGGATCTCTGTTTTGCTCTGGTGCTGAGTGTGAGTTACTTCTCCTTACATTCCAGTTTGTTATTTGCTGCCCTTCCTTCAGAGTTCCCTTCATGCTGTGTTTGTTTCTGCCTGTCAGGTCCTGCCCTGTGTTTCTCTCCATGAGGGTTGTTTGTTTGTTTTTCTTTGTACTCCCAATTAACCTGTTGTCTGCAGTATTCCCTGCCTCTGGTTTCTGTTTGTGTGCTGAGCTGGGTTTAACCCTTTGTCTGCAGAGCTTCTCTGCTTCCCTTTTGGCTGAAGTATTCCCTGCCTCTGGTTTCTGTTTGTGTGCTGAGCTGGGTTTAACCCCTTGTCTGCAGAGCTTCTCTGCCTCTGGCAGTTATCTGTTTAATGCAGTCTTCCCTTGGTGACTGTTCCAGTACTTCCTTTACCGCACTGCCTCCTGTTTACTGAGCACTGTTTCTTCCCTGTTTTGCTGAGGGCCTCTGCCTACAGTATTGTATCTCAGTCCCTCACTTGTCGTGTTCCTGTGTATGCTACCCTTTCTCCTTGACTGCCATCACCGAGGGTGTTGCTAGTGCTCCGGTCTCCGGAGGGGGACACCTCGCTTAGTCTCATTCTCCCCTCCCTAAGTATGACTTGGTTCCAGGTAGGCCATGAGGCCCGCAAGCTTGAGTTCTGAGTGTATCGGTTCCAGATAGGCCGTGAGGCCCACCTGAATGCCCTATCTTCCCCTTTCTGGAAGTGTAAGATTGGTTGCGTGTGTGTGTGCAGGGATTGGTAGCTGGGGTCGTGTATAGTACCTGTTCGGTCCATCCTAGGCCTTGGCCTAAAAGCTATACTAGGTCTTGGCCTAGGTCCAAGGGCTCATGACCAGACTAACACTAGAATTCCCCAGGCGGAGGAAGGTCAGGTCCCACCAGGGCCAAATAAACACAGTACGCCAAGGACAGAAGCGGACAGAAAGAAAAGGCATCTTCTAATTAACTACAGCAGAAAAGGAGGACAGAGCTCCCCAAAGTCAAATAACAAACACAGGGCACCCAGAGTAAAAGCAGAACAGAGGGAAGGACTGCCTTCAAATACACACACAAGAAAAGGGCCTGAGCCCACAGCAAAATAACAAGCAAAAGCAGACTACAGAGAAAGGCTGCTTTCAACTATAAGGACAGGAAAGAAGCAGGGCACACGAGAACAGAAAGGGTTAAAGCAGACACCAGAGAAAGGCTGCCTAAAAGAGGCAGGACTCACAAAAGACAAATACCAAGCACTGCACATAAAGGGTTAAAGCGGAATAGAGGGAAACTAAACAAAGCAGGAACAAGAGCTTACCAGGGACAAATCAACACCACAGCCAGGCAGGGAGAAATGAGGCAGAGGAGAGATAACAGACCCAGCTGCACAGCAGTGAAACAATTGAGGAAACGCTGGTTACAACCAGCACACACAGAGACCAGAAACAAAGAGAAGAGGAAGCAAACTCCAAAGAATACACACACTGTGCCACGAGCACAGACTAAGCAAGAGAACCAGAGCTCAGCTGAGAGGAAATAACGCTAGAGCGTCCACTGTAGGGAGAGGTAAGTTTAAATAAGGTTTGTCTTCTGACGTCTGCTGCTTTAGACGTCAGCTCAACCCCTGACAGGCCAATCAGAAGCGAGTCCCAGTCATTCCCCTGCCTGTCTCAGTAGAATCATAATATATATATTCAATGCATAGTAGATGTTGACAGATAAACAGAACCTGGCCCAGCCAATTGTCTGGCTTGTACTACCCTTCCTTTGGTCTCCTCTATCTTCTGTAAGGATATGCATTCACTTGAAACGACAGGGGAAATATCAATGATAATTCATGTTCTATATAGTCGTTTAGAAGGTGTCCAATAGGAGCATATTCTATAAAGGAAAGAAGGTGCCTTTGCTTTGTAGAATACTAACTTAGGGGTATGCTTACTATGGTGCGCTATAGGCGCGTTAGCGTTTTTAACCCGCATTAATGGTTGACACATGTTAACTCTAATGTGCCCATGGGAATGTATAGGCATGTTAGCGTTTAACATGCCTTAACTTTAAAGGCACGTAAAAAATGCTAGCACGCCTTAGTAAACATACCCCTTAATGAGATGCCTACATGCATATGCGATCAGGTGTGAACACTTATGTCAGCCTTAGAGCTAGTATAAGTGCAGGCACCTGAGGGGCCCTTTTACTAAGCCGCGTTTCATTTTTTACACATGTCCACTATGTGCACCAGAAAATACATTTTATTTTCTGGCGCATGGCAAAAGTCAGGCGGTAACTCCAACTTGACGTGCATAGGCGATTACCGCACAGTTAATGCGAGAGACCTTACCACTAAGTCAATGGCTGGCGGTAAGGTCTCAGACCCAAAATGGACGCGTGGTAATTTTTGTTTTGCCACACATTTTGCAGGCCATTTTTCAGCGCACCTTAGTAAAAGGACCCCTAAATGTGGCAAGGCCATACATAACTTACAATTAACAAATGTGTCAGAATTTCACAGTCACTGCAAATGCTCAAAGGGCCCAATTCTATAAATGGCACCTTAAAAATCGGTGCTGGAAAAACATACGGTTAGCGTGATTCTATAAACTATGCCTAAAGTTAGGCATGGTTTATAGAATATGCACACATGCCATTCTTGCGACTAAAAATTAAGCACACCCATTTAGGCCACCTAAAACTAGGCCTAAATAACTGTGCTTAAGTTAGGCGCAGATTGTGTGAATTCCATAATTTATTTATTTATTTACTATATTTATATCCCGCCTTTGTCCAGGGCGGGTAACAATAGTCACATACGTAGTCTTAGACAGGTATAGTGTACATAGGGGGCATAATCGAACGCGAACACCCATCTCCATGGGCGTCTATCTCCAAGAACGGGTACATGAAGGGGCGGGACAGACCGTATTTTCGAAAAAGATGGAATAAAAAATAAGACCCATGGAGACCATTCAATGGTCAAGAAATAGGAACGGTTTATATGTGGAAGTGGGTAGTCTTTGGTGTTATTCCCATTAAATCCCTGTGCTTACTTAACACTCTGCTGTTCAGTTAATTTCAGACGAAGCATTTAAATAACATCTTGGCTTTTTAAAGGCACCATATGAAGGGCATAAATCTGAGTCAGCTAGAAGCATTTATTCCCACTCACTCTTCTCTTGTTTTAACTTGAGAGGCTCAAATTTAAGTGCACTTTCCAAGCTGCTGTTTCTGTGTCTGGTTCCAGCTGCTTGATGTATCGGGGCTTTCAAGTTACTGGACTGCTGAATTTAGTTGTTAGAAACCTTTGCAATATGTTCAGTCTGATTTATCCTCTTTCTTGTGCTATGTGTGTTGGGGGGGGGGGGGTTGAGGGGAGGGGCAGAGTGTTTAATTTGGAAATTTTCAGTACTCCTGGAAGGAAAATGTATGATTGGCTAGAGTCAGGCATGGGGAATGAACATTATATCCACCCTGCTGTGGATGTATCACAAACCTAATCAAAAGAATACTATTTTCCCACTTTGTTATTCTGGTACTAGGCTCTTGGCCAACCCACCTATAGTCCTGCAACCAAACGTTTCATACTTTCCAGCTGATTTACTTTTAAACCCTCCTCCTCCTCCTCCCTCCCACCACACTAATCTTGTAATACACCACTCTGCTGACCTGCAACATCTCCCTACCATTGTTCCTTCTAAGCTGAATGAGAGTCATCTACATACAGTTCTGCCAGTGGGAGGTGCTATTTCACTATTACATTTTCAATCAAGGCAGGACTCCAGGGAACCCGCCTGCCTCTAGCAATTAAAAATACAATAATTTCAGCACCACCCTCTACTGGCAGCAATGCATTTGGAGGACCCCCATTCAGCTTAGAGTGAACAATGCCCAGTACACCAAGGAATTTAACTAGTGCACCCCAGTTCTCATCTGCAATATCTGCCCCTACTGTAAGCCACAATGCTTGCTCTTCACGATAACTGCTGCTGCTGCTGTTTTCTATCTTACCCTGGCTTATTGATATGCTGAAACAAAACTGTATAATATATGTAAATCACAGGGTGAAACAGCCCCAGGATAGAAACACAGTTACTGTACTAAGAGACATCCCAAACATAACACTGTGCCTCATTCATCAAAATTATTTTCTAGGTTTTCCAACACCAGTGTGCATGAGATTCCATTGCTCAGGTGGTTCTATACCCTCTATGACCCTCTGATGGTTCATGTATATTTATTTTGTATGAATTTTTGTAAAGTTCCCTGACAGATGCAAGGTGTCTTCAAAAATCAAGAAAATACAGCCTATAAATCTGTAACAGTAGGTCACGCCATGCTTATGCAAAAGACCTTTCAAAGTTGAAGAGGAAGGGAGAGAGGTGGAGGGGGAGAAGGTGGTTCTTAGTGTCATGTTGCCCAAAGAAGACTTATCAGCTTCCACTCCCTCATATGTCACTTCAAAGGTTTTGGAGAACTTTCAAATGCAAATCTTGCCAGGCAAAAGAGTACCATCAAGACAGAGGCAGAAGGAAAGGTTCTGCATGCTTTCAAAGTGAAATTCTCCTTTTGGGATTAGTGCAGGCAGCACCCAGCCTGACAAGGAAGACATTGAAAGTGATGTGCTTGTGCTAGAAATGAGCTGAGTTATGGCATTAATGTAGGGACAGAAACTATCTCTCTACAGCAGGGTTTAGCATCAATTAGAAGTGTTATTGCAAAGAGTGGTCTCCAGTGAGCAAAAACTCCCTATCTGGCAGTGGCATAGCCATGAGGGGCCTTGGGGGCCTGAGCCTCTCACCTTCGACTCAGGTCCCCTCTGCTTTGATGGTTGGCATGGTTGCCAAGCCCCGCCAGCCAAAAAGATCTCCTCCGCAAGACCCAGCTGTGTTGTCCCAGGAAAACTTAAGTCAGCAGGTGCACTCCGGCCTCCAATGCCTCCTCTCTTGCACATCTTCAGTTCAGCCACTAAACTGAGCACATACGGGAATGCTGACATCAGCAGCTGAAGTGCACTGCCAATTTGAGTGCTGCTTTGGCAGCACAGGCAGGACTTGCGGAGAAGACCTCTTTGGCTGCTGGAGTTTGGCATCTCCACCAACAAAGGTACGCCACAATGTAGCAGTTGTGGTGGCAGGGGGGGAAAGGGAGAGAATAGCTGGCCCCCTCAGTCCATCTTTGCCCCCCCCCCCCAAAAAAAAAAAGCACTTCTGGCTATGCCCCTGCTTTCAGGTCTTTAACTATAATAACCCCTGCTTTCAGGTCTTTAACTATAATAACGTTTCAAGCAGAAAAAGCACTAGACTTTTGTTGCTGCATCTAATCAAAGGTTGACTGATTATGTCAGTCAAAACATAAAGGAGCAATTCTATATCTGGGCATCACAAGTAAGGCAGCATGCTGAGGACTAATTCTATAATAGCATCTAGAGGCCAAAATTTCATTATACTAGGGGTTCTCAACCCAGTCCTCAGGACACACCCAGCCAGTCAGGTTTTCAGGGTATCAGGTGAGTTCCCACCCACCAATTTCCCCTGAGACAATTCCCACCTAGGACAATTCCCCCTGGGACAATTCCCACTTCAGAGGGACAATTCGTACCAAGGACGTTCCCTCCCCCCCCCCCCCCCCCACCCCCCCCCCCCCCCCCCCCCCAGTCATTTTCCACCCTCCCTAGCCTTTTTTTTTTGCAGACCATAGCTTCTTTCATGTATCGGGTCCTATAAATCCTGGTGGTACTTTTTTTTTTTACGGCGTCTGAAACACAGAGGTTAGAGCAGCATATGGATGCATACAGAAGACGTACAATAACGGAATAACTTTTCATAGATAGAGTAGTAAGTTGTTATAAATCATAATCAGTGTGTTATTTTGAGGGGCTGAATTAGGTTGAAACCTAGTTTGGGGGTGTGTGGGAGGCACTGCCCCCCCCCCCCCCACATGAACTGCAGTTTGTATTTATTTATTTATTTACTTATTTAATACATTTAGATCCCGGATTAAACATGAATTAGATTGAAACCTAGTTTGGGGTATGTGGGGGGGAGGCATAGGTAGAGTAGTAATTTGTTATGAATTGTAATCAGTGTGTCATTTTGAGGGGCTGAATTAGGTTGAAACCTAGTTTGGGAGGTGGGGGATTGCCCCCTCCCCACATGAATTGCAGTTTGTATTTATCTATTTATTTATTTACTTGCTTACTTATGACATTTAGATCCTAGATTAAACATGAATTAGGTTGAAACCTAGTTTGGGGGTTTGGGGGGAGTGGGGAGGCGCCCCCCATATACAAATTGCATGTCTGGAAGGGGAAAAGATGTGTAAAAGATAATGTTGGGGAGGTGTGAGGGGGTTCTGGCCCCCCAAATGACCTGGAAGAGAAAAAGGAGGGAGATTACTTGTCCTAGTGTGTTTTGTATTTTGGGGGGTTATGGGTGGGAGTTGTCCTCCCTGGTATGGTGGGAATTGGTTCAGTGGGAACTGCCCAGATGGGAATTCGTGGGTGGGAACTGTCTGGTGGGAACTGACCTAGAACCGTGTTCAGGATATCCACAATGAATATGCATGACATAAATTTACATGCATTGCCTCCACTGTATGTAAATCTTATTTATTTATTAGGATTTATTTACCGCCTTTTTGAAGGAATTCATTCAAGGTGGTGTACAATAAGAATAGATCAAACATGAGCAATAGACAATTACAGCAGTAAAAATATTCAAAAATAATACAAAGTATGACATGGTATACTATTTACAATGTCAACACAATACATAATAGAACATTATAATTGACAGCGAAGGGTAAAGCAAAGATGTAACATATAGAAGGGTAAGAAAGTAGGAAGAGTTAGAAAGTAAGGTGATTGATTTAAAGAAAGTTGCACATGAGGTCAGAGAAATGATTAAATATTATCTCAGCTAGGATAGGCGTGGCTAAACATGTCCTGCTGCAGTATATGCAGCCTGAGTACTCCTTGTGTGTGTGAGTGAGACTAATAAGTTAGTTACTTCTTCCAGTAAAGGCCTGGTTGAAGAACCAAGCTTTCACCTGCTTCCTGAAGTAGAGATAGTCTTGTCTCATACATATTCATTGTGGATATCCTGAAAACCTGACTGGATTGAGAACCACTGCATTATTCTACTACTAGCATAAGTCAATATCAATGCACCTATGTTTAGGTGTGCCCATAGCTAATGTAAATACACATGCCTAAATGAGGCACTTTAGCACATAACTTACAGTTTTTAATAAGTTACTTGTGTAAATGTTGGTCCCACTCATGTCCCGCTTAGTGCTGCTCCCCTGTGAACACCTGCATGCATTTACGCACTAAAGGCTGGAGTCAGTAGATGGGACCCAAAGTCAACCACCAGAAAGATCCATGCTGAACTCGTATTCTATAAAGGATGATCCACACCAAGCACTCTTTATAGAAAAGCGCTTAGGGGGAAGATTCTATATATGGGGCCTAAAAAAGCCTTTCCTCATATGGGAGGAGTTCCATTCCCTTAATCATTTTGGTCACCCTTCTTTGAACCTTTTCTAATTCTGCTATATCTTTTTTTGTGATATGACGACCAGAATTTTTTTTTTAATTTGTACCCCGAGCTTCCCCACTCATGGCAGGCTCAATGCGGCTTAGGTACTTGTTTGTACCTGGGGCAATGGATTGCACTCAATACTCAAGGTGAGGTTGCACCATGGAGCGATACAAAGGCATTATAATATTCTTTGTTTTATTCTATATCCCCCCCCCCTCCCATAAGGGTCCTTTTACTAAAGTGCAGTAAAATCTGGGTTTAATGTGTTCCAGCATGGGACTTTCCCGTGCACTAAGCCCAGATTTACCTCTGCATGTTTTCAAGGTTTTTTTTTTTTGCAGGTCATGCTTTAATATTTGCATTAGTGGGTGACAGTGGTGTTCCAAGGGCGAGGCAGCCCACGCTGGGTGCCTGCTGCAAGGGGTGCAGGGAGCAGCTGTCGATTTAGCTGGTTCCCTGCCTCCTCTGACGTTACTTCCTGTTCCGGGGCAGGGAACCAGCACAGCCGACAGCTGCATGACTCTTCCCTGCACCCCCAGGAAGTAAGAGCGATGCTCTTGAGGGGGAGGTGATGCAGTGAGGGGGGTCATGATTCATGGGAGGGGGTGGTTCGCTGGTAGGGTGATGTGCTGGGAGGGCACAGCAGCGATCTGCCCCAGGTTGCAGCCGACTTAGGAATACCACTGGTGGGATGTACCTACAAATAAAATTAATGTAGGAGCACTTACTGTCTCCTATTTAGGATGTGCTACAGTTCTCATGTTAACCCAGTGTTATCCAGTTAGCAAGCTGTAATCTGAATGTACTAGCTGGATAGCATTTCCATGTCCATTCCCATGACATGCCCCCTCCCCCCCAAAAAAATATACATATATTTTTTAATTAAATAATGTGCAGATAGCACATAGAAATAGGAATATTACTGCAAAACACTTTAACGTATTTTGTGGTGTTTACTCATGCATGAAATGCACATAAGAGCTTAACGTCCTTTAGTAAAAGGGCCCCTTAGTGTCCTTTTGCCCACACTTTTCCATGTGTCTGGCCCCAAGGCTCCTACTGGCACTGGGATGAGGTGGCTTATGTATCATTCTTTATCAGAGTCCCATCTCTGAAGGGCTGAGGGCTAGCTGTGCAGATCTGTCATTGAAGAAATATTACCAGTTTTATTCCCCTGGCATCCTTCATGTCCAAGGTAGGGAAGGGAAAAGGATGTATCTACATATCTGTAGGCTGTCCTGAATCAGGTGCTGTGCTCATTCTAATGCTAGATATCCCTCTATTCCAGGGATTCTCAACCCAGTCCTTGGGACACACTTAACCTGTCAGGTTTTCAGGATATCCACAATGAATATGCATACAATGGAGGCAGTACATGCAGATTTATCTCATGCATATTCAGTGTGGTTATCCTGAAAACCTGACTGGCTGGGTGAGTCTCAAGGACTGGGTTGAGAACATCTGCTCTGTTCTTAAGGAACATGTTTAAACAGGTTTAGAAAAAAGCATAATAAAGGTGGAATTGTGGGTACCCCAAAAACTCATGATATACTGTAGTAATAAGAGCTGACTGCACACTATTTTCTTTTGACAAAATGTTCCAATTGCAGCTCTCCATTTGGTTTATGTGTTTTAGTGTCCTTTTGCCTTAAGCATTTGGCTCAGGTTTTCAAAGAGGTTTACTTGAAAGGAAAGAAGAAAGTGATTGGTTTGGGTCCTATTACTCTTCATTTCCTTGATAGGTAATGTTTCTGCAGAAAGCTGATGCCATTGTAATTTTTTTTTTTAATGTTAGAGCGAGCACCTTCTCTCTCTCTCTCTCTCTCTCTCTCTCTCTCTCTCTCTCTCTCTCTCTCTCTCTCTCTCTCAGACTTAAGAATCTTTCTTGGTCTGATAATTACATTTGTAAATGCGGTGCCACAGAAATACATATGGGAGGTGATTCTATAAGTGGGCGCATCTATTTAGGTGCCCCAATACCACAGGATGAGAGCTTATTCCATAATGGTATCAAGCTGCCCAAATGCTGCCATAATATGCTAGTATAACCATAGACCCGGTGTAACTGCAGATGCCCAAATGTGGAAAACGTTTTCGTAACTTGCAGTATTCTGTAAAGTGCACACATAAGTGATAGCTCTGTCCATGTATACGCCCTCTTGCATTTAAACACTATCCCCTGGATTCTATAAAGGTCACCCAAATGTGGGCACCCAAAATTTGGTGCAGATCCCAGATTTGCATCCAAAATAATTAGTTAATGGGCTCCAATAATTTAATTATTGGAGCTAACAAGCACTTAATTGGCACTAACTATGATTTGGGTGCCAATCTGGCTGCATGCTATTCTGTAACAATGGGCTCCTTAACTGACTCATTTGTAGCTCAAAAGGGGGCATGGCCAGGGGAGGGGCATGGGTGGTTCAAGGGCATTGACAAAAGATACACGCAGTGTTGTAGAATAGAGGGGAAGGCGGTAGAACTAGAGGACATGAAATGAGGTTGAATGGGGGCAGACTCAAGAAAAATGTCAGGAAGTATTTTTTCACGGAGAGAGTGGTGGATACTTGGAATGCCCTCCCGCGGGAAGTGGTGGAGATAAAAACGGTAACAGAATTCAAAAATGTGTAGGATAAACATATAGGAATTCTGTTCAGAAGGAATGGATCCTAAGAAGCTCAGCAGAGATTGGTTGGCAGCACTGGTGGTGGGAGGCGGGGCTAGTGGTTGCGAGACAAGGCTAGTGCTGGGCAGACTTCCACGGTCTGTGCCCTGAAAATGGCAGATACAAATCAAGGTCAGGTATACACATAAAGTAGCACATATGAGTTTATCTTGTTGGGCAGACTGGATGGACCGTACAGGTCTTTCTCTGCCATCATCTACTATGTTACTCACATTACTATCTGTGTCCAGTTTGTGCACCAGGATTTACATCAGGTTTCAGCTAATGTAGATCCTTGCTCCCAATGTTGAGCACCAAATTTGGTGACAAAGTTGAACGCCAAATTCAGGGCTCAACACTGTTCTATAAAGAGTACTCATCCTGGAGCACTGCATTTTATCTGCATCAAATTTTCAGCACCATTTATTGAATCTACCCTATGTCACATAAGCACACCATTACAAAATGGTGCTTAATGGGAACATTGACATTTATTTGTATATGTGCACATCAATGTCAGTATTCTGTGCATTTATACACTCAGGGCCAGAGTCTATATAGGCACCTGAATAATCCACATGGTAAACATTTCCTGCTAAGCATATTCTATAAGCGGCACCTAGATTTAGGCGCAGTATATAGAATTTGTTTAATTGATATCCTAGCAGCTAAAACTATGCACCTCCATTTATACCAATGAAATTCTGGTGTAAATCCCTGCGCAAAGATTTATGCACACTGGCCATATTCTATAACTACTCTTGTAAATTTTGGAATGCCCATGAAATATTCATTTCCCCACCCATAACCATGCCCCTTTTGAACTGGATGCATTAGAATTTAGGTGCAATTTATTACAGAATATGCTTAGTAACTTGTGTGCATAAATTTTAATTATTACCAATTAGTGCTGATTATTGCTTGTTAGGTGCTGTTATCAATGCTGATTAGCTTGTTAAGCCAATTAAGTTATGCACATTGTTATGGAATATGCTTAGATTTTAGCGTGGAACGCTAGGTGCTATATAGAATCCGCATGGGCATAGTTTGGGGGGCGAGGGGTTATTGCCCCCCTAAATGCAGGACCGGCACAACCCGGCTGCAGGCAGCTCTCGGTGCCCCCTGCCTGCCCTCAGCTCCCCGACAGCCCTCCTCACCGTTCCTACCACCCTGCATTTGAACCTTTTATTTTAAGTTGAGGCAGGGGAGAGGAGAGAAATCGCTGGACATGGAGGGGAGGGCAAGGGAGAAAGGAGAATTGCTGGACATGGATGGATGGAGGGGGCAGGGGAGAGAAGAGAGTTGCTGGACATGGATGGGTGGAGGGGAGGGAAGACAGGAAGGAGATGCACATGGATGGAGGGGAGGGAAGAGAGGAGAAATGCTGGACAAGGATGGAGGGAAGGAAAGACAAAGGAGATGCACAGGGTGGAGGGGAATGGAGAGAGGAGAAATGCTGGACATGGATGGAGTGGAGATAAGACAGAGGAAGTAGATGCACATGGATGGAGGCGAGGGGACTGAGGAGAAATGCTGAATTTAAGGGCTGGATTGGAACACTTTGAGGGCAGATGCTGAAACTGGAGGAAGGATAGGGACAGGGCTACAGATGGTAGACAGGACGCATAAAGACACAGGAGGATGGTGGACATGTGAGAGAAAAAATATCAAATGGAAATAAGACACTGCATAAAACAGAAGACACTCTGGGATCAATGCGAATAGAAAAACTAAATGCTCAGACAACAAAGGTAGAAAAAAGTATTTCATTCAGAATTTATTAATTGGAATATGTCAGATTTTGGATATGTGCATCTATGATATTTTGCATGTAAGTTTCAATTTCTCTAGTATTGCTGCATGCCGAGTCTGACTTCTTGAGGTAACTTTTCAGTTCAGTATTTTGCCTTCATATTTTTTGATTTCTAGTTCCTTGTGTCAAATCTGTTGTGTCATGTGTTTTCTCATGTATGATCAAGGTTCAATATTCTGCTAGCATGTAGTATTTGCAGCCCTTTTTGTTTTGTTTTCATTGGGTAGTGTATTGGTGTTTTAGAGCCCGGTGTAATTACAGTGCTGCCTTTCCACGCATAAGGTCGTAGCTCGTCCTGTCCTTGGAATTAGTGCGGTTATGGTTTGGTAAGGTTATGAGTGTGTTTTTGCACAAGTTTGTGTATAGTGTTTTGCAGTGGAGAGATTGTGTGTTGGCCTTACTGAGGTGGCATCAAAACATCAGAAAGGGTTTTAGAGCCTAAATCATGACACACTACCTCTTGAAGGATCTACATATAGAGCTTATGCATTTCTAAGGTGTACACTGGCATGGCATGGGAAAGGGGGTTGGGAAATACTACTGGAGAGGAAGAGAGAGTGCTGGGTAGGAGGAAAAAAGGAAGGAAGGGAGAAAGAGCTGGCTTTTTTGGGAATAACCATAATGAATATGTATGTTATATGCATATGAATATGCTAATATGCCCCACCCCATCCTTTGCCCCCCCCAAATGAAACAGTCAAACTACGCCCATGAGAATCCGGCAGTTAGGGGACAATTCTATATATGGTGCCTTACAAAGTGTGATTCTATAAACTACACCTAAGTTATACGTACTTTATAGAATATGCTCACATGCTATTCATGCAACTAAAATTTAGGTGCACCCATTTAGGCCATCTAAAACCATGCCTAAATACCTACACCTAAAAGTTAGGCACAGATCGGGTATATTCTATAATAATGCACTAAGTGTTTTTAAAACGCCTACAACCCACCCATTCAATGACTTGGCTATTCCCCCTATTTGACTGTGTGCATTAGAATTTATACATTCTGCTTTGTAGAATATGCCTAGAAAGTTGAGCATATTAATTCTAATTAAAGCCAATTAGTGCTGCTAATTGGTAAGTACTAGTTATCGGCGCTGATTGTCTTATTAATCAATTAAGTTGTGCGCACAATTTGGCCATGCGGCCAAATTAGCACACACAACTTAAGGTGCCATATATAGAATTTAGGAGGCAAATCAAAGCAGTTCACCAAGGTTCTAAAAACAATCAGGAAATCAGAAAAGAACTACAATTAAAAACAGACAAAGAGGAAGCAGGAGAGAGGAAAAAGAAACAGAAAGTAGGAAAGGAAACTGTGCCAGCTGGTGCCAGACAAACCGGTGCCACAAGCTAGGGAGAAGAGATAAGTCTTCAAATATGACTTAAGCTTGGGGTACAATTTCTCAGCTCTAATAGTGGGTGGAAGGGAATTCCAAAGGGAGGATGCAATAGAAAAGAATGCAGAGTAATGTGTACAGTTAAATCTACACGTAGGGGGGGGGGGGAGGTTGACAATTGGTCGCCAGTAGAAGAACGGTGGGTATGGGGCAGCCGGTAAGGGGCAATAAGAGAAGAAAGATAACACAGGACCCATGAATGAAGGACTTTATGAGTCATTGTCAAGTATTTCTGCTGAATACAATATGGGATAAGAAGCCAGTGGTGTTGTTTCAGGAATATTTATCTTTCCCCACATTTATAGCCTGCTTTAACCAAAGTGAGTTACAATCAAACATACATAATTAAAATTCAAACACATAAAACCACAGCAATCACTATCTAATTCTTCATATTTAAATGTTGGCGTTTGCACACATATGTGTACACATACAGTATATGCTAGCATTCTGGTCATTTACATATGTTCCTGGAGCCAAGCTATGTATGTGAATAAATGTCAATTTAGTGGGGCCAGTTGGCCTGTCTTAAAATCACCTTCCTCAGAGTAGATAAAAAGTTTGCACAGGGTTCACAAAGCATTTGCTTTTAGTGGCACTAAAAAGGGGCATCCCTTTGGGCATGTTAAGGTGAGAGAAATAAAACAGCACAAGTGCTTTGTATTTTCCAAACTGCATGTACAATGCTAGCCCTCCTTCCTCCACCCAGACAGGATCATCAAAGCGTTGTTATTACCATCAAGAGTTTCGGATCATGAGAGAAATGAATTGCTGCTATGGATTCTGAGCTGTCCCTCATGTCATAGTTAAAGTTGTAGTGGGGTTCAGATAGAAAGCTTGCACTCAAGTTGGTGGAATCTGCCCTGCTGTGAACATAAACCACGATTTTGGGTTCCACTCTTGGTTATCTTTGAAATTCTGTAGGAACAATTACTATTTTGCAATTCTTTGCATAGTTCTGCAATGAAAAGAAATAAAAATTAATATATAAAACAGGGAGAAGTTTCCTTTATTGTTGCCTCTGCTGTTACTATTTTGCAGTGAAGCAGCATGTGTGATGGAAGGACATATTACTGCTGTCTCTGTCCAGTAGTGGGGCAGGGTGCATGTATGTGTGTTGTAGTTGTTAAAGAAGACTATTTTCTACTAAGGTCTAGAACTGAGACCATCCAAGCTTGTTTCATAATACAACTAACAGAAAGTCTACCCCAACCATTTTGGCTTAATGCCCATGATTACACCCTATGTTGAAAATGTTTTAAATAAAATATAAGAAGATGAATGGATTATTTTCAGAATTCTGAAACCTGAATGCCAAAATGAAATAAGCTGATTTCAGCACCAATACTCATGGACAGCGATCGCTCTTCAAAAATGTGACCTGCTGAGCAAAAAGTACCAAAAGTGGATTACAAATAACAGAGATAAAAGCTATAAAAGTTCGGAGGGGAAACTGTCATTTAAAAAAAAAAAGTTTTTTTTATACTATAGGGTCAGTAGAATGAGACTATGCTATTTTTCACAACTTTGATGTTTTCGTGTTCTATGGCCTGAAAACTGCATGTACTTAAAATAGGGTATGTAATTTCTGGGGTTAAGTTTCTCATTTTTTTAAAAGATGTAATTAGTACATACCTGAGGCTTATGCAGTTGATATCCCTTTATCTTGTGGTATAAAAAAAGTCACATAGCCCACTTTGCATACCTTTTCACTCAACAGGTCACAAATATCTGCGTGTTATCAACAACAAAGTAATATAAAATATAATAGCAGATAAAGCCCTGCATGGTCCATCTAGTCTGCTCAATAAAGTGGATAGCCCGACTTTTATAAGAGAAAAGAAGGCCACAGCCTGGGATGCACCCAAGTACTTGCCCAGTGGCAAGCCCAAAAGGCCCAACTCAGCATGAACCAGTCACCCTGCTCCCCTACCACATTAACTTGCCAAGTTGTGGGTTGGTGAAGGGGTGGATAGTGGCTGTTGCTTGGCAGAGGCTTAAGCTGATTTCCAATCCGGCAGCAGGAAATCCTGCCACTGACCATTCTTGATGAATGAGATCGGGGGGGGGGGGGCATGAGGCTGGGCACAGCAGCCACTTTCCCCCAGATTCTATATAAGTCACCCAAATCTGGGTGCAGATCCCAGATCCACATGCAAACCAATTACTTAATAATCTGTTAACAATTAATAAATGGTATTAAATGGCACTCATTTAGGTTAAGAACAGCCATACCGGATCACACCAATGGTTCATCTAGCCCACTATTCTGCAATTCAGGTCATAAGTACCTGACAGAATCCCAAATAGTGGCAGTATTTATGCTACTGATCCCAGGGACAAGCAGTGGCTTTCCCCACGTATATCTCAATAGAAGATTTTGGACTTTTCTTTCAGGAACTTGTCCAAACCTTTTTAAAACCCAGATATACTAACCGCTGATACCACATCCTCTTGCAATGAGTTCCAGAGTTTAACTATTTGTTGAGTGAAAATAGTTCTCTTGTTTAAAAAGTAGTACCATGTAACTTCCTTGAGTGTCCCCTAGTCTTTGTACTTATTAAAAGAGTAAAAAAATGATTTTCCATTTACCCATTCTATAGCACTATTTTGTAGACCTCAATCATACCCCCCCTCAGGCATCTATTTTCCAAGCTGAAGAGCTTAAGCTCTTTAGCCTTTCCTCATATGAGAGGAGTTCCATCCCCATTATCATTTTGGATGCCATTCCTTGAACCTTTTCTAATTCTGCTATATCTTTTTTTAAAGATTTGGTGACCAGAATTGCATACAATACTCAAGGTGTGGTCACACCATGAAGCAATACAGAGTCATTAAATATTCTTGGTCTTATTTTCTATCTCTTTCCTAATAATTCCTATCATTATGTTTGCTTTTTTTGGATGCCGCCACACACTGGGCATAAGATTTCAGCATATTGTCTTCATGACATCTATCTTTTTCTTGAGTGCTATTTCCTAAGGTGGATGTTAGCATCAAGTATCTATGATTTGGATTATTCTTCCCAATGTGCATCACTTTGTGTTTAGTTTTGTGTCATCTGCAAATTTAATCACCTTACTCGTCATTCCCACTAATAAATATGTTAAATAACACCAGTCCCAGATTAGATCCATGGGGCACTCCATTATTTACCCTCCTCCACTGAGAAAAAATGGCCATTTAACCCTACTCTTTATTTTCTATGCATCAACCCAATTCCTAATCCATAGCAGAACATTGCCTCCCTCTCATGACTCTTTAATTTTCGTGTGGATTTGTCTTGTGTCCTATTCTATAACATGTGCATCTCCTCAAAGGGAGGCATGGCCAAAGGAGAGGCATGGGCAGGTCAGGGGAATTCCCAGAAATTAGGTGCAATGCTATAGAACAGGGTCATTTATGTGCCCAACTGCCATTAGTTGCGCACTTTAGTTTCAGCAGATGTAAGTGCCATACCCAAAATTAGACACAACCTATGTGCTAAACTAGTATTCTATAAAGGATGCTCCTCTCAGTGCACCCTTTGCAGAATACTAGCTTAGCATGAATCTTTCTGGCGCCTAACTTTGGGTGCCATTTACAGAATTCCACCATTTGCTTGCAGTCACCCCTTGCTCCTCCACACAGTGGCTTTTACAGCTGGGATGAGCCTACTTTCCACTCTAGGCTAACTCAACTGTAAAAGGGAACCACACTGTTGTCTGTGCTGTAGTCCTGTTGTACTCAGGGTGAGCCATCAGCGTTATTTGTAGCGGTAGTGATGTAACCACAGCACAAAGTAAATGCTCAGTGAGAGAAAACAAACCATGAAGCCCCTTGAGCCACAGAAAGCAACATTCTTTTTTTAATAGTGTCTGCAAACATTCCTCCTATTTTAATAGGGGACAGGTTAACGGTACTGATTAATTACAGTGTTCCTGGGGGTTATCTGAGGGAAAGATGAGAGATTGCATGTTTTCTGGTACTTGAGAGGGAGGCAGGCAGGATGTGGATTCAGAGAAGGTAGGTGGAATAGAAATCATGAACTGGCCCCCAAGAAAGTCAAAAATCTCTATTTATTCAGTCCTGCGTTTTTTGGGCGAGTTTTGCATTAATCGCTGTCAATCGCCCAAGCCCTGTAATTTATTATTAGAGATAAGTATGGACAGATGCTATTACTTTCTCACCGTGTTCCAAAACATGGCATGCATTGATGCTTAGATTTATAGCAGATGCATTATTCAGAGCTTTGAGCCTGGGACAGCTGCACAGTCAGGGTATAGTGAGTTTCTTATAGAGCCTTTTATCTTTTTTCTATACTTCTTCCTACTCATCTTCACCTCCCCCTCCCCCTCCTCTCACGTTAAAAGGCAAAATTTCAGGCAATTGGCACTATCTCACCCTGGAAGTCAATACAACATACAGACTTGGATATGTTTGTTTTTAGTTCTGATCAGTTTGAATGTGATTTTGAAAATATTAGATCTTTAGATTGCTTGATTGTATCTTTTCAGCAACTTCCAGTTCAAATCATGCTACTTACTAATTAACATCACTTTTTAACATGTTCATTTACTGCACATCAACAAAACTAGGAAGTAAAAGATTCTCTTTTTACTCATGTCTCATCCCCCAGACATTGATTATTCTATTGTGTGAGATCAACTCCTGGAAGAATCATCCCAGTGTTTTCATTTGGAAATGAACTGTGGGCCCCTCCCCCCACAGTTCCTCTTTAACATTAAATCATCAGACTTTGAAAGGGAACAGATTGTTACGCAGTTATTAATGGCCTGGTGTGCTTAATTAAAAAATAAAGTGATATGAAGCTTAGTCCTTGGCTATGCAAAGCACACTTTTAGCAAAAATGAGGGAGGCATTCCCGGGAGCATGTTTCGGCCGGCGATGAAAAACAACAGATGCGGCTTGGATTTTCAAATCTGGGTGCATTATATTTCAGCACAAATCTACCCAAAGGAGATGTAGGTATATGGTTCACAAGTCCTTTTGTAGCCAAGAGCATTTTTCAAAATTAGGTACAAGGTACTCAGGCTTTTTAAAAATATAGAGGTCAATATTCAAACCAGTTTCCGGCAGGAAAGGCTCTTGCACGATTAAATCACTTGTGTAGGACGATCCGGAGATGGTGCTGCTGAATATCCTCTCTAACTACTTAAGTTGCATCTGGCAATGTTGTGAGTAGTATGGGGGCAAAGTCAGGGTACAGCCAGTACTTATGTGGTTAAGTGACAATGTTCTGCATTTAACCGGATAAGGTAACCAGACTAATACCCTGTGTACCTGAATGTAACACACCTTGAGCTACTACTAAAAAAGGTGTGAGCAAAATCCAAATAAAGAAATAAAAATAAAATAATCGGACCACAGTCCTGTCTTTGTCCAGTTTCACTTATCCAGTTAAGGGCTGAATATTAACCTTAACCAGGTAAGTGTCAGCTATTTACATATACCTAGATATTCAGTGCCGATGCCTCGACATGGGCCAGCATTGAATACCGAGGCCTAAAGCCTGCTGCGGCAAAAAGAAAAAAATCTGCTAGTAGAAAACCCAGGTGTAACTGATCACGCTTACTTTGTACTCTCAAAGGTTTCAAATAGAAAGTATGTGTGCACTTTCCCTTTCAAATCTGATGCAAATCCTACAAGGAAAAGTACATAGTTGCATAAGCATCACCATGTTGAGACAGAAATAAGATCCATCAAGCCCACTCCAGCCTTGATCCTGATATTTTTGCCATTTACGGGACTCAGACTGTAGAAGTCTGCCCAGCATTGATCTTCCCAACCTCTGGAGCTGCTGTTATAGCTCACTCCAGCTATGAGGTCATTTAAGTTTTAATTGGATTCAATTTAGTGAATGAATTCCAGAGTTTAATTACATGTTGAGTGAAGAAGTATTTTCTCTGATTTGTCTCACTGTAGGACAGCTTGAAAACTGCCCTCTGTATGAGCTCAATTTTTGCATCAAAATAGATTGATTTTAAAATTCAAAGAAGGCAATTTATGCCCATTGAAACAGGACAAAATCTTACCAGAAATCTGAATTATAGAAGCATCCGATCAACTGATTTTTCACCATAGTCTAAAACAGTGTTTTTCATTGTAACTTGATCATTGTAATATCATCTGAAGGTATTAATCCACAAACAAACCTTTTCCAGAGACAGGAAGGTGGTAGAACTACAGGACATGAATTGAGGTTGTAGCAGGGGCCAACTCAGGGATAATGTCAGGAAGTACTTTTTCATGGAAGGAATGGATCCAAAGAAGCTTAGCAGAGATTAGGTGGCAACACAGGTAATTCAGAAGCAAAGCCAGTGCTGGGCAGACTTCTATGGTCTATGCCCTGATTGTGGCCAAATATATTTGGATGGGTTGGAGTAGAGCTTTTCAGGGGCTTTGATGACAGCTTCTGAAGTTTTAGAACAAGGGTCATGAAAATGACAAGGACAAATCAAGATCAGGTATACATATGAAGTATCACATCATACCTTATTTAATGAGTTTATCTTATTGGGCAGACTGGATGGACCATACAGGTCTTTATTTGCCATCATCTACTATCTATGGGGCTCATTTTCAAAGGAGAAACCTGCATATGGACGTTTTTCTCACAAAAATGTCCAAATTTGTATTTTTTTAACCAATATTTAGATGTTTTTCTATGAAGTCCATCAGAAATACATTTAAATCACAAGGGGGCTTGTCAGGGGCATGTTAAGGTTGGGATCTCGGCGTTCCCAACATTTGGACGTTTTTCAGCCATAAAGAAACAAAACAAAACCGTTCAGGACTAAAACTAAGTTTTTATTTGAAGTCCACTGCAGTGCCCCCTAGGGTGTCCCATTGCTCTTCTGGGATATCTGTGTGGCCAGTCTACTAAGAATGCTGGCTCCTCTTACATCCCAATGGCTTGATTTTATCCCAATGGCTTGATTTTGTGCATTTTTCACTTGGACCTTTTTTTTCTGAAAATAAACCAAAAAGATAAATGCACAGAGCACAAAATCATCCTACAAATAGCCATTTTCAAAAAATATCTATACATTTTTCAGATTTGAAAACGGCTATATTCCTCACATGAATTTTGGACGCTTTAGCAAAATGTCAAAAGTTGGACTTAGACGTCATATTGAAAATGCCCCTCTATGTTGCTATCTATCTAGGCTGTACAAAACATCTATTGAGAAAACTTAGAACTACTCAAAATACAGCAATCTGTCTTAAATGTACTTTGGGTATATTTGATAGTGTTTCTCCTTCTATGTGAAGCTCCACTGGTTGCCGGTGGAGGCTTGAATTCTTTTTAAACTTTGTCGTTTTGTTTACAAGATTCTGAGGTGCCTATCTCTGTTCTATGGGGGCCTTTTACAAAGCCGCACTAGCATTTTTAGTTCATGGTAAAATTCAGCTGGTGGTAAATGCTGAGACGCCCATGGGCATCTCAGCGTTTACCCCCAGTTGTTTTTTGCTTTGAGCTAAAAACGCTAGCGTGGCTTTGTAAAAAAAAAAAAACTTATATGTGTTTGATTATTAATATACTGGCTTCAAAATATGATACTCGTACTAGTTTAAGATTACAGCTTTATTCTCTTACCAGGCTTCAAAAATCTGGAATTCTCTGCCAACCTCGGTAATTTTATTTATCTGCTTAAGTACCTTTTCATAAATCTCTTAATGCAGCTCTATTTAGAAAGCATGTTCTTTCAGGCTAGATTAATCATAATTTTTCAAACTATTTGTTCTTCTAAGGTTTTTTAGATAACCTATTAGAAAATTGAGCTTGGCCTAACTAGGTTTTACTGAGACCTTAGAGCTTAGCTTAACTAAGCTCAACTATATTTGACTGTAACTTCTATGATTGTACTTCTTTATGACTATTTCATTATGATTTTAAGCTCCCATTCTTTTGAACTGGTCATATTCTTAAATGTAATACATTCGAAACCTATTTTAAGGTGTTGAGAGGAATATAACTCAGTGATAAAGTAATGTAAGGCCCCCACTGACCCTAAGTCAGGCCCTCTGACTCTTCCCCCCTCCCCCCCCCCCCCCCCCCCGCCAAGAGCCTTACTACTGGCACTACCTCCATTCCAGTTGTTCTGATTTTTAACCCCACCATTCAGCTCCTTGTAAGTTTCAGCCATGTTTTGCTTAAACTCCTTCACTAATCTCATAAAACTGAAAGCGTAGACTGGGCACTGAGCAGCTCAGACTTGTTGAGTCATGTGGTACCAGAAGAAAACAAAACAGATGTTCCAGAGGTAGCACTGCCAACAAATCTGTGGAGCAAATATAAGCTGATTAAAACACTGGCGGATTGAAAGGGTTGGGAGAAAGAAAGGTAAAGGCTGACTGGTAGGGATAGGGATTGGGATTAGCTGGGATGGAGCTGAAGGACAGTGTGTTGGGGAGAAGTGGAATAGAGATAGAGAATGTTTTAGGGGAGATCAGCTTAGGCAAAGAGAAAATGTGATAAAAGATAACTTCTTTTGAATTACACAAATTACTCTGAATGCACCTGAGCAGCCAGGTCAACCATATAAGAGGAGGAACTGCTCAGGACAGCTGTGTCATTAGAGGAGGATGCCCCCCATACCCCCCCCCCCCCCCCCCCCAGCCAGTGTGTTGTCTGCTTTGTGCAGCAATGATCTTGGCTCTCACACTGAACCTTTTTTTTTTTTTTTTTGCCAATATGGTCTCTGCCAGAAAACTAGTAAAGCTCATTGGTCAAGAAGCAGGGTATCAAACCGCAGTCTGCTTTTCTGGGTACCTCTAATACAGAGGTGAGCAACCTTTATACACAGAGAGTTGCATGATGTCAGTACAATACCTTGTAGATTGCAACATTATGTAATGTCAGAACTGGAAATGCATAGAGCCTCTTAGACCTTGTGTGATAAATAAATAGGTAAAACGTGAACTAAAAACAGTGAAAGCAAACTGCTAGACTGGCTATTCTGAAAATATTTGTGACATACAGTATTTAAAGTTGCCAAAATTCTGGTTTCTGTAATATACTTTCCATGGTTTCACAAGCTAAATGAAATTCAGTGGTGGGCCACAAGTTGCCCACCCCTGCCCTAAAATACAGGCATGAGGTACGCATGAAGGTAGTTGAGGCAGTGGATGCAAATATATCACATATTTATTCAAATAGGATTATGATCTAGAAGCAATATAGAAATGTTAACAACTGCTAGTAGTTTGAAGTGCTCAAGGATTGCAGTTTGACGCCCTCTTGTAGAGTAGAGCTTTCATTCAAGGTTAAATAGCAAAGTTGCCAGGTTAGTCTGTGTTGATGCATAGAAATTAAAGGTCAGTGGATAATTTGTGGGTTATACTTTCTCATTGGACTAACAGAATATATTTGTGACTAGCTTTTAAGAGTTATGTCCACTTCATTGTGTCAATAAAAAATGAGTTATGGTCTTCAAAGTACAGAGTTACAACTCCACTCGGTTTTAATGAATGTCATAAACAAATGTACATGATTAAGTAAAATCAAGGCGGCCAGCCAAGCCACTTTGTTAGTGAAACGATGTTGGGCTTAGAGGCTAGGTATGTCTCAGAAATGCATTTCATTGTGTCACAGTGTGCATACACATACAGAAGCTGTGGAGGTAATTCTACAAAGATGGTGCTATTGAATGCACACAAATTACCAAAATACAAGCATTCATGTGCAAATGTGTGCACATAAACACATACATGCCAATATTCTGGCTATGCATTATTCTGTAAACTGTTGCCTACATGCAATGGTGCACGGATTGAAGGTGGGTGGAGTCTGGGTGGACATGGACAGGGTGCACATTTGTTCGTGTAACATTTTAACAATCTAGACACAAGCCTTTACACCAGCTCTATGGCTAGTACACTGCTATGATAGAATTCTATAAAGTAGGCACTTATTCTCCCTTATAGAATAGGCTCCAGATAGGTGTCTTTTGGCATCTAAAAATAAGCACGTCTTTACATTATTGCCCTCTGTTTGTCTGAAACTCATATTTACAGACATATATTTTCATTTTTCATCCTTCATTATTAATAAAACATCTCAATGTATGACAAAATTTAAGTTACTTCCTTCATTTAATCAATGAAAACAGTCCTTAACTCTATTGTATTCAATATAGAAAGCTCTCAACTTTACTGATCCAAATAGCCAATACATTTATCTTTAAGTAGCAAATGTACAGCCAGCATCTTCAGCAATTCTCCAATAACCCTGGACCAATGATAGCCAGCATTTTGCTTAGCTGCTTTGGGGTGCAAACCATCAGGGAAATCAAGAAAGCACTTTCTCTTCTTACTACTGCCCACTGGAAGCTTAAGGGGTCCTTTTACTAAGCCACATAAGTGTCTACGCGTACCCCACATGTCCCAATTTGGAGTTACCGCCCAGCTACCGTGTGGCTCTTGTGGTAATTTAATTTTTGGCACACGTCCAATACATGCATCTGAAAAATAATTTTTATTTTCTGACGTGCTTATTGGACACGCGCCAAGTGGCATTTGATGCACATAGGTTATTACTGCCTGGTAACCGTGTGAGACTTTACCGCTAGGTCAATGGCTGGCGGTAAGGTCTCAGACCCAAAATGGATGTGTGCCAATTTTGATTTTGCCACATGTCCATTTTCGGCAAAATTTTTAAAAAGGCATTTTTTGCAGGTGCCCTGAAAAATGCATCTGTGAGTGCCCAAAATATGCGCCTACACTACCGCAGGACATTTTTCGGTGCACCTTAGTAAAGGGACCCCTAAGTGAAACATTGGCCATCATTGGTCCAGAGTTATTGGAGAATTGCTGAAGATGCTGGCTTTACATTTGCTACTTAAAGATATGTGTATTGGTTATTTGGATCAGTAAAACTGAGAGCTTTGTACATTGGTACTCATTCATCTGGACTATTGTAACTCACTCTACGCTGGCTGCAAAGAACAAATACTTTAAAAAACTCCAGACAGCCAAGAACACGGCAGCCAGACAAATATTCGGCACATCAAAATACAAAAGTGCGAAACCCCTACGAGAAAAACTACACTGGCTCCCACTAAAAGAACGAATCACGTTCAAACTCTGCACCCTAGTCCATTAAATCATCCATGGCAACGCCCCAGCCTACATGTCAGACCTAATAGAACTACCACCCAGGAACGCAAAAAAATCTTCTTGCACACTCCTTACTCTTCATCCTCCCAAGTGTAAAGGTCTGAAATACAAATTAATGCACGCATCTACCTTTTCCTATACGAGCACGCAGCTCTGGAATGCGTTGCCACGTAACCTGAAAACGATCCATGAATTGACCAATTTCCGTAAACTACTGAAAACCTATCTCTTCGACAAGATATATCACAAAGATCAACACGTTTAACTGTATAATCTCTAATATATCCAGAAATGTCTTATATTGTCTTTGCTTTAACACTATCATGTATTTCACCACCATGTAACACAAAACCCTCTGTAACCAAATGTTTATTCTCTTCTACATCCAGTATCTATGATGAATTGTAAGCCACATTGAGCCTGCAAAGAGGTGGGATAATGTGGGATACAAATGCAATAAATAAATAAATAAATTGAATACAGTAGAGTTATGGCCAACTTTCACTGATTACATGAAGGAAGTAACTTTAATTCTGTCATACACTGAGACGTTTTATTAATAATGCAGGATGAAAATGAAAAAATATATATCTGTATGTAAGGTTTTTGCCGATGATGAAGAGTAGATCTTAGTGATCACATTTAGCATTATAAATCTTTGGATTTGGAGGTCTTTTCCTTCCTTTTGTTTTTTGCTACGTCTCTATTTTTGAGTGTGTCATATTATTTTGAATTTATCATCATAGATTCTGTGACTCCACACCCATGTTTTGATGTTGTAGTTGAAACTCATATTTACCTTGATTATATATATAGCAAAAGAGGCTATGCTCCTGCCATGGAATTCTCCTTTCAATCCTCTCTTGTGTTGTAGATTTTGAAGGATGAAGGCTACACTATTATAGTCATGCCTGATTAATGCAGAGGCTGATTTCACTGCAATACATAAAGCCAGATGATGTCAGAAGAGGTCCTGCATCCTTCAAGATGATACCATCATTGGAGATTGAAGGGGAGGATGTGGGGGGAAGAGGAGGTTGGTGAAGTGGGTGCCATTTTGGAGTTGGCACCAAGTGGGAAGGAGTAAAGGTGGATCACTCCTGCCTAGCATCCACTGGACCACCAGATAAAGGGCCATGAGCCCTCGCTGAAGGACAGGGTTTTCAGGGGAAGGTCTTGATCATGAGGGACTTCAGAAAGGTTGGCTGTGATCAAGGTGGGTCTTTGGGGATACCATGATCTAAGGAAGGGGGGTTGGGGTGGCCTTCATCAAGTGGGTTATGATGAGGGGGTTAACAGGAATATCAGATCACCTACAAAATTGCTGTGTTGATATTTAAGTTTTCAGGATGGGTATCCCTGATTACTTCTCTTGTCTTATATTCCCTGCTCACCTGCTAGGGTCCTCTGCTCTCTGAAAGACCACCGCTTAGTACTACCAGCCCTAAGTTTGCCCACTTAGAAACAACAGGACACTATCCTGCTTATAATCCAACGAGAAAAACGCCCAAGTTCCGACCTAAATCGGGAGATGGACGTTTATCTCACAAAAACGAATAAAGCGGTATAATCAAAAGCCGATTTTGGACGTTTTCAACTGCACTCCGTCGCGGATGCGGACAAAGTTGATGGGGGCGTGTCAGAGGTGTGGCGAAGGCGGAACTGGGGCGTGGTTATCTGTCGAACAGAGATGGGCGCATTTCACCGATAATGGGAAAAAAGTATGCGTTTTTAGCTAGAATTTAGGACACTTTTCCTGGACCCTGTTTTTTCACGAATAAGGCCCCAAAAAGTGCACTAAATGACCAGATGACCACTGGAGGGAATCGGGGATGACCTCCCCTGACTCCCCCAGTGGTCACTAACCCCCTCCCACCACAAAAAATGAAGTTTCACAACTTTTTATTTTCACCCTCAAATGTCATACCCAGCTCCCTGACAGCAGTATGCAGGTCACTGGAGCAGTTGTTAGGGGGTGCAGTGGACTTCAGGCAGGTGGACCCAGGCCCATCCCCCCTACCTGTTACAATTGTGCTGCTTAATGCTTATTAGTCGTCCAACCCCCCCAAACCCACTGTACCCACATGTAGGTGCCCCCCTTCACCCCTTAGGGCTATAGTAATGGTGTAGACTTGTGGGCAGTGGGTTTTGAGGGGGATTTGGGGGGCTCAACACACAAGGGAAGGGTGCTATGCACCTGGGAGCTCTTTTACCTTTTTTTTTGTTTTTGTAAAAGTGCCCCCTAGGGTGCCCGGTTGGTGTCCTGGCATGTGAGGGGGACCAGTGCACTACGAATCCTGGCCCCTCCCACGAACAAATGCCTTGGATTTATTCGTTTTTGAGCTGGGCGCTTTCATTTTCCATTATCGCTGAAAAACAAAAACGCCCAGCTCACACATTGTTGAATAAAACATGGACGTCTATTTTTTTCGAAAATACGGTTCGGTCCACCCCTTCACGGACCCGTTCTCGGAGATAAACGCCCATGGAGATAGACGTTTTTGTTCAATTATGCCCCTCTATGCTTTCTTTTTCCTTTCCCTCCATATCTGGTATAATCTTCCCCTTTCCCTTTGCAGTGATCTGTCTCTCAAGAATTTAAAAGCAAATTCGAAAACCTGGCTTTTCAGGAAGGCCTTTAGAGAGTAGGGTTGACCAGGGTTCTCTTCTAGAATGTAGGGTCAAATAAATGTAACCATTTTGTTCGCTCTCTCTGTGTATTTCTGCTCCTTCTTTGAGTGATTGCCTTTCTTTCCTATCATTAAATGTTGTTTATTTTCCCTTTCTGTTAAATTATTAGTTTTGTACACCACTCTGCTCTGCCCTGGCAGCTAGGGCAGTTTAGCAAGTCCAATAAACTAACAACTAACTAAACCACCATGGTTCCTTTAAAATCAGGCCCAGGAGCATCAGGCCACTGCTTCCAGACCCGATGTTCCCAGGTACATAGAAAAACACTTCTTGCAAGGTGGCTCACAATCATCGTTATTCTTTTTCCATGGGATTCAATATCTTTCCATCTTAATAGGCTAATTCCTTAAGTTATTAAATTAAAACTTTGAAAATCTAGAACCTTATGTATGATTTGTATTAACAAGTTTCAATTGTACCAAAATACAGTGGCATAAGAATTGTACAGAAGACTTGAACTTATTGAAAGATGTTTCTGAGGTACCTCCAGAACCAGGTTTGAGAACCACTAGTTTATTTATTGATCTGTAGCTCCACTGGTTTCCTCAATAAAACCTATATTACAAAACAGAACATATAATACCTGGAAAGTCCTTTAGCGTTTCTTCCTTTCTGTGCAGAGAACTCCCTTTTCTCAAAGCCTGCTAGAGATCCTGGTGTAATCATTCAGTATCTGAAAACCCAGCATGCCCCTTCACAGGTTTCCCAGTCTCTGCTAGTAAGGTATTCTGAAAAGGAGGAGCATATTCTGAAGGCACTTTCCAAAGGAGTGATGGCAGAAAAAGAAGAGAATATAAAATCCAGCTGCTGGATGTGGGCTAGGTCATTTCCTATCTATCCCTGCAGTGTGCTGAAACTCAGTAGGAGCATCCAGGCACTGTGGAGTGGGTCCCTAGAACCAATGAGCCTAAAATTTGGGAGGGGAGGTCCATAAGAGGAATGTGCTTTGGTGTTGAGAATGGAGGATCTTTTCCGCAGAGAAGGAGACTAGCTAGTAGAACACGGAGTACTGATCAGATAAGAGACAGCTAAGACTATTGTTGTCTTGAGGCAGACTTTACTTGGTTCCTGAAGACTGAACGTTACCACCAAAGAGGAGGAACTACAAAATCTCAGGAATCTTGTAGGATTTTTTTTTCAATTTATCTTTTCTGAGATACCTGAGTCTGGACTCTGTTTAGAAGATCTCTATTGATTTATGTATGCTACTGCTGCTGGATGTCTCTAAAATATATCATTCCTCCTCTTCCATCCAACGTAGCCTCAGGGCAAAGGGAGTAAAATGGCCGCTCTCAGACAGACCCTGTGTCAAGAAGGTGAGATATCAAAGGGTAACACATGAATGATCCATATTCTCAGCCAAACACTGGACTCCAGACCCACCATAACTTATTTTAATGAAGAAGATTCTAACAACCAAAATTGTTAGAAATGACTCTAAAGTAATGAGGCTGCCTCCCCATAGGAGTAACTTATAACAAACTTCAGTGGCCTACAGTATCAGACAGCACAGTGAGTATTATTTTATTATTTTTTAAATAACTTTTCCTTCATTGAAAGTTTCATTTTTAACCAGAAACCACTTAAGGTGTGTAGTTTTAGTACAGAGATATTATATACATTAGCACTCAAAAATATTCATTTTTCATCTCGAGGGAATTTGACTAAGGATGTAATGATCAGCATATTTCCAAAAAGGCATCCACATAGATTCAAAGTACCTGGTTAATTATAGCAAAGAACCACTTCATCTCTAAGATTTTACATACTTTTTTATGATTCGTAAATATCAAGAGGCCTAGTAGTTTTCCATTTGAACGCAATTACCAATCTAACTGCTAACAATAAATAATTAAGCAAGTGATTTCTGTGTATCATCATATGATCAGTTCTATCATACTAATCCAATAATAGAGAATCTGCAGGTATTAGATCTTCATAATACCTGGTTGATGCCCGGAATGCCCTACCGAGAGAGGTGGTGGAGAAAAAAACTGTGGCGGAATTCAAAAGGCGTGGGATGAACACAGAGGATCTCTAATTAGAAAATGAAGGGCATAAAAAACAAAACTTAGAATAACCCGTTCTGCGCCTAAAGTTAGGCATGGGCATTTCTACGGGTTTTCATTGGTGTACATGGCTGCACCTAAATTATATTCATGTGGGTGGTACTATGCATATTCTATAAACAATGCCTAACTTTAGGTGCAGTTTATAGAATACATGTAGGCATGTTTCCCATCAGCGCTGATTTTTTTGGACACCAAATATAGAATTAAGCCCATAGAGCCAAAACCAAATCACCAAAGATGAGTGCCAGACTAGATGGTCCACACAAGTCCATCATTTACTATGTTCTGTAAGGGCATGAGTACATGTTTTAGTGCACAACTGTAAGAGGGGTGTACATGTAGGCACAGCATGGGAGGGACATGGGTACGGATCCTGCTTATGCACATAACTTACAAATTACTATAAGTATGCACATCCCTGCTACATTTAGGCACCCATAGTTATGCGGTAAAAGGGGGCCTACGCTGGCATGTTGTACCTGTGTAGGCACCTACGCATCTTAGTAAAAGGTGTGTTGAAAATTGGCCTGCGGTAGTATAGATGCATGTTTTGGGCGTGCGCAGAATCATTTTTCAGCACACCCATATTAAAAATTCCTTTTTTAATTTTTGCCGAAAATGGATGTGAGGCAAAATGTGTTATGATTCTACTGAGATGGGCAGGGGAATGACTGGGACTCGCTTCTGATTAGCCTGTCAGGGACTGAGCTGACGTCTGAAGCAGCAGACGTCAGAAGTCAGACCTATTTAAACTTATCTCTCCCTATAGCGTAGGCTCTAGCATTAATTCCTGTCAGCTGAGCCTGGTTCCCTCACTCAGTCTGTGCTTGTGGCACAGTGTGAATTCTTTGGAGTTTGCTTGCTCTTCTCATTGCTTGTGGTTTGGTGTGTGCTGGTTGTTACCAGAGTGTCCTTGATTGCTTCACTGCACTGCACCTGGCTCTGTCCTCTGCCTGACTCTGTTGTTGTTTTGTCAGTGGTAAGCTCATTCCTGCTTTGTTTGTTTAGTTTCCCTTTCTTCAGTGTAACCCTTTATGTGCAGAACTTGGTATTTGCCTTCTGTAAGCCCTGCCTCTGTTAGGCAGCCTTTCTGTCCATAGTAAGCTCATTCCTGCTTGCTTGCTTGTTTGCTTAAGTTTCCCTTTACTTAGTGTTAACGTTGCCTTCTGGGAGTGCTGCCTCTATTAGGCAGCCTTTCTCTGGTGTCTGCCTTATACCTTTCTGTACTCTTGTCCTTGTTTGAAAGCAGCCTTTTCCTTCAGCCTGTTTTTCCCTGTTTAGCCATTCCTGTGGAGCTTCGCTGTAGTAAAGTCCATGTTTATAGTGTCCCATTCTGTCTCCGGCTTTCCCTTTTTCCCTGTGGGCTTTGCCCTCGCTACCTGAGTTTCTATGTAGCCTTTTTTGTATTCTCTCCCTCTGGTCTTAGGCTGTATCTGCCAGTTTTGTCTGTCGCCCTTCCCTTTGTGTCAGTGGCTAGCGCTGTATGCGTTGCTTGAGCTCCAGTCCCTTCAGGGACCCCTCGTTCTTTTCCCTTCCCTATTGTATGATTCGGTTCCAGTTCGGCTGTGAGGCCCGTATGCTTGGACTCTATATGAATGGGTACTGGATCGGCCTTGCGGCCCGTCTGAGTGGTCTATCTCCCTTTTCTGATGGTGCTTGTTGATTGTCCTGAGTGTGCGAGGCTTTGTGGCCGTGGTATTGCTTAGCACCTGTTTGGTCTACCCTAGGCCTTGGCCAAGATCCTTCCTAAGCCTCAGCCTAGGCACAAGGGCTCATGATCAGATTAACAAAATGAAAATTGTCGCACATCTATTTTGGGTCTGAGACCTTACCACCAGCCATTGACCTAGTGGTAAGGTCTCACGTGGTAACCGGGCGGTAATGGTCTATGCCCGCAGAATGACAATTACTACCCGACTACTGCCCACACGGCAGAAAATAAAAATATTTTCCAACGCGCCTAGTGGATGTGTGTCAAAAATGAAATTACCGCAAGGGCCACACGGTAGCCAGGTGGTAACTCAAAATTGGTGCACGTTGGGCATGCGTAGGTGGCTACACGGCTTAGTAAAAGGGCACCTTAATTTTTTGTGAGGCTATACAGGCTTGGCATTCATTACCTAAGGAATTAAGATGTATTAGCTCGTATCTTCTATTCCAGCAGAAGTTGGACAAATTTGTTTAAAAAGTACTTATTCTAAGTTAACCTGCTTGTCTTTTGTTTTTATCCGAATGTAATCCTATTTGGGCCTAGTTGTAGGCAGACTATAAATAACACATTACATTAGAGAATAGTGACTAAAGGGCCCTTTTACAAAGGCGCGTAGGCTCCTATGTGCATCCAACACACATCAAATTGGCACTACCACCCAGCTACCACATGCCCCGGGCAATAATTCCATTTTTGATGCATGCCCAAAACAGCGGTAGAAAATATTTTCTACCGCTTGGCGCTTACCCAGCAGTAATCAGCAGTTTAAGCGTACTGACCTTTTACTGCCCGGTTAGCGCGTGAGACCTTACCGCTAAGGCAATGAGTGGAAGTAAGGTCTCAGCCCAAAAATGGACGTGCGCAGGTTTTAATTTTTCCACACAAACATTTTCTGGCACAAAAAAAAATGCCTTATTTCCAAGCACGCTAAGCAAATGGACCTGCACATGTCCAAAACACATGCCTACACCAGCGCAGGCCACTTTTAGGTGCGCCTTAGTAAAAGGGCCCCTAAGTGCAGTTATGCACGTAACTGCCATTTACCCCATTTTGGTGCTTAAATTGCATTTGAGTGCCAAAAGTGATCAAATTGGCACCTAACTTGTGATGCACTATATAAAATTAGAGGGATGGCAATTGCCTTCATTCTTCTATAGTCCTATGTACCCTCCCCCCTCAACTGTTTTGGAACTGCTCCTTTTATCCCCTATAATTTTAATTATTTTAAGAGGATATTTACAGAATTCCCCCTTTTTTGGCAGCTTGACCATGAGCTAGAGGATAATCAAGTTTTTAAATAAATTGAAATGCGCCCTTATGAATAAGAGATCCCCCAGGGCAAGAGCGACTAGGGAATCACTCTTACTGTCATCGTCGTCGTCCCTCCCTCCCCCCAGATATTACCCAGAAAGTGCTGGGGAAGTAGGGAGGTCAAAGAATTAGAGGGGTGCTGGTAATCTAAAAATTAACAAGTAGAGGTTTGACGATGGGGTCTTAAAGGGAGCTCAAGAGCACCCCCAAATATGGATCGGGGTGGGAGACAATTGTTTACAAATGGAAGACACCTTAAAGAGCATTCTCTAAAGAGCTGATACTCCTGGGTGAAAATTAACAGTAGATTGCAAAACTTAATGCAAGCTGTGTTTTCCATGTTGCATAATAATGAACTACAGTACTCATTATCATTTATTATACACTACATTAAAAATTCCTACATTGAGCTGCGTTACAAGCAAATATTGCACATAATTATCAATTCATGTGCATTAATTGCAAAATAGCAAGTTATTGTTATAATGCCAATTTAAAAATAAGCCTTTCAGTCTATGCATATAATGGTCCTAGAAGACTACATGACTTTGATCTTAATAAAATTCTTACTTCCCTTAAATTAATCTCCTCAGAAATCTCTGTCGGAGCTTCTGAGAGTATGTTAGGGATTCCACTTACCCCCCGCTTCACACTTTTCCATTTGTGAATAGTTTCATTCTGATCTTTCTTTGTGAGCACAGTAAATATTAAAATCCATTTTGCACATTTCCATCTGGATTTTTTTTTTTTTAGAACGTATTCTTTAAGGTACCTGTAGGAGCCCCCTCAGAGGGGACAGAGGATTATCCATGAACAGGTGCATAATTAATTTGTAGTATCTATGTCTACATTTGTATTTTTCTCCTCTTAACTTCAATTCATGACATACAGACTGTAAAAGATTTCTCTCTAGTGAGTTATACCATTATGGATAGAATATTAATAACAGCCAGAGTATGGAAACCGGGAAAAAGAATTCAGGAGGCAATAGTTATCTTTAAAATAAAAACTCCCATTAATGGGCAATCCAGTAATGAGTACTTATGTACAAAAGAGGAATGATGAAAATTAAAGGCAAATTGCCCATAAAATCAATATAAAGTGGTTGCAACAGTATCATAACACTTCATCAAAGAAGTTCTAGGTCTCCTTTGGATAGTTTCTTATACTTCAAATTCCAACATTGTTGTACTCTCTCATTTTCAGAATGTAACTGCAAAATTTTCTTCTTACTCCTGATGATGGTACCTTCGTTATTTCTTTATCTTCCATATTTTGCTACTCTGTTGCCCTCTTCCTGTTCGTGAACTTAGAGAGGTCCTTTTACTAAAGCTTAGCTTGTGCTAAATGCTAAGAAGCTCCTACGTATAAAACGGACGTCTTAACATTTAGCGCAAGCTTCAGTAAAAGTGCATATAGATGAGCAAAGATTAAGCCCCTATCTCCTAGCCAGTGGCAATAGGGTTTCTGTGCTCTTATCCCTTTATGGTGATAGAATAGGTTAAGGATAAGTCAATGGTTGTCTGTTTGAATAAGTGATGTGGAGACTTTCTTTGCTGCATGTTGGTTACGGTGTAAGTAATAAGATCTTTCCTATCTACTTATGGAGTTCCTTGTATGAATTTATGTATTATAACTGCTGAGACCTAGAAACATAGATACATGACAGCAGATAAGGGCCAAAAGGCCCATCCAGTCTGCCCATCCTCAGTAACCACTAACTCTTTCTTTCCTAAGGGATCCCACATGCCTGTTCCACGCTTTCTTAAACTCTGACACAGTCCCCATCTCTACGACCTCCACCAGGAGGCTATTCCACACATCCAGCACCCTTTCTGTGAAAGAGTATTTTCTTAGATTCCTTCTAAGCCTATTTCCTCTTAACTTCATCGTGTGCCCCCTCATTCCAGAGTTTTCCTTCATTTGAGAAAGGTTCACCTCCTGTACATTAACGCCACTGAGGTATTTAAAAGTCTCTGTCATATCCCCTCTTTCTCGTCTCTCTTCCAGCATATACATGTTGAGGTCCCTAAGCCTGTCCCTATATGTTTTATGATCGAGACCACTTACCAATTTTGTAGCCACCCTCTGGACTGACTTCATCCTGTTTATATCCTTCTATAGGTGCGGTCTCCAGAATTGCACACAGTACTCTAAATGGGGCCTCACCAGAGACAAGGGCATTATCACCTCTTTTTTTCTGCTGGTCATCCCTCTCCTTATGCAGCCAAGCATCCTTCTGGCTTTGACCGTCACTTTTTCTACTTGTTTGGAGACCTTAAGGTCATTAGACACAATCACCCCCAAGTCTCGCTCTTCTTTCGTACATAGAAGCACGTCACCCACTATATTGTAGCGTTCTTCTGGATTCTTATAACCCAAGTCCATGACCCTGCATTTCTTAGAATTAAATCTTAGTTGCCAATTATTGGACCATTCTTCAAGTTTTGCTAGATCCTTCATCATGCTATTCACACCCTCTGGGGTGTCCACCCTATTACATTATGTCCACCTGTTAAAGCTAGGTGGTATATCCAGTTTTAATAAGCTAAACTATTACCTCCTGCTACTTAAAGTAGTAAGCACTCACTCACTCAACTGACTCCAGTTTCGTTTCTTCCCTACTTGGGCTCTTAGAAGTCAACAGCTTCACTCTGAGTTCACTATGGCTGAGGTATAGGATCCAGTCTCCCTATGACTGGATTTTCTTTCTTAGGGCACATGATGCCTCAGAAAAGCAGCTGTGAGTTAGGCTGGCTTCCCCTAATCAGTTCACTTAATATTGGAACAGCTCTCTCTTTCTTGGTTGCTGTTCTTGATTCCTCCCTTTCCTTTAGTCTTTAGTGCAAGAACCTAGGGATCTAGTGGGCTCCAGGGTGGTTTCACCACATACTGCTCCTCTACATGTTCCTTTTCAGACACCCTCTGAGGGAGGAAGACCTGGCTCCTCTCTTGTACTTATGTTTTTATACTTCCCTCCAAAAGGTCAAGCTCAGATACTATTGGGCCATTTGTCAGAAAAGACCTCCTACTATTCAGTTTGATTGGCGCCTTCTCTGGAGCAGGGACCCAGAATGTTCCTCTTGCAACTGCATAGGAAGGTACATTTTGGTGTCCTGTTACACACCTTTTAATGTTTGCAAATAGCATAGTTTGTGAAATTAAGACCATTATTTTAGAAACATACCCATGCATAAATGGCACCATTTACACATGTATATCATGGATATATGTAAAGACCAATATCAGAAAGCCTCTATTTAGACATGGATATGCTCACCATATACAGATTTCAAAGGGGTGTGGTTTAGACATGGCTTGAGTGGGACTAAAATTTACAAAAAGAATACATATGTATAAGGGAAAATTCCCATGTCGGGATTTACACCTGCTCAAAGGCACATACAGGTTTTTAAAATGCACTTGCTTGAGCCATGGCTTTACACCTTTAATCCCATATGTCCACCTCTGTAATAAAGCTATGCTAAAATTGCAGCCCCACTACTTGATTGTAAAATGGAGCAGCTACACATGGAAGTTGCATACATCTCCAAATGGAAGCTGCTGGATTTGTGCCGTTCATTTTTTCAACAGTATCTTCATTAAAAAAATAAAAGGTGATCCTACTCCACCTACCAGCTCATATGCATGGAATCCTGAAGGTATTTTAGAAAAAGCTCTGTGTCGGCAGATCCTTTTGTAAAATACCATCGAAACTGAGCACATCCCAACTTGGATGTCTCAATTCTGTTCTCTGTGTTCTATTCAGCACTATCTAACCAGCCGGGAACAGCTCCTGGTCGGTTAAAAAGCGCTTAACCGGCTATTCGTGAATATTCAGTGGGAAATAGCCAGCTATCTCCCGCTGAATATTCCTGGTCAGTACTTAGTGGATAACCAGTTATATCATGCAAGATAATCAGTTATCCGCTAATATTTAGCGCATCACCAGCTATGTTTGGTGGCCAAATTGGGCTGCCGAAATAGCAGGCCTACCTTTGGCCAGTTTAAACGTAACCGTCCAGCTCTGAATGTCCTGCATGCACGTCAGGAGTCGGGACTAACAGAAACAGATCAGCAAAAGCACCGGAGACCAGCGCTGAAGAAGACTTCGGCTAAGGTACCTGGCAGGGGAGGGTCGGCGGCGGCGGCAGGGGGAGGGGGATCAAAAGTGGTGGGGTGGGTTGAAAGTAGAGGGGGTCAGGGCTAAATCTGTGAGGGCCCATGCCCCCATGGCCCCATCTAGCTACACCCCTGCTGAATATGAGCCCCAATGTTTCTATAGCAGGGCATAAATGATAATGAAATGATTATACAGATGAGAAAACAGACCTAAAAATAGAGAGGGTAAAATTTCTATAACAAACCAAGGAGCCATTTTACTAAGGCACGTAGGTGCCTATGTGCATCCAATGGGCTTCAATCTGGAACTACTGCCCGGCTACTGCGTGCCCCGGGCGGTAATTCCATTTTTTACATGCAACTGATACGTGCGTGCTGACGATTACTGCCCGGTTAATGCGTGAGACCTTACCACTAAGTCAATGGGTGGCTGTAAGGTCTCAGACCCAAAATGGACGCGCACTGATTTTTATTTCATCACAAGTCCATTTTCGGCAAAAAAGGCCTTTTTTGCAGGTGTGCTGAAAAATGGACCCGCGCACGTCCAATACACACATCTACACCAGCATAGGCCATTTTTCAGCTCACCTTAGTAAAAGGACCCCCCAGATATTGAGATATTATTTATTCATTTATGACAATTTTATCCCACATTATCCCGAAAACAAGCTTGAGTTCAATGTGGCTTACAGTTTAGATTAAAAATACAGAGTTTGAATTTCAACAATAGTGAAGTAATATGATGAAGTGGCTGAGAGTAACAGATTAGCAAATAAACTACAAATAGTGTACATATTGATAGATTTGCAGTACAGAAAAGAAACAACATTATCAACTGGTTATTTTGATGTTAACTAATGTAATGAATTCTGGAATGAATTGGTAAAGAAATGAATTTTTAGCAATTTTTGGAATAGATTTTGGGAGAGAGTTCCAACATTTGGTTCCAATATAGGTGAAATCAGCAGAAAGTATTGATTTATATACCACGTTTTTATATTATAAGATGCTTAGGGACAAAAATGACCATCCTGTTTGCATATTCATTATGGGTATCACAAAAACCTGACTGGCTGGGTGTGACCCGATGACTGAGTTGAGAACCCCTGGTTTAGGCCTATACCAAACATATAATCTATATGTTCACAACAGGATGTGTGGCATTCTCATACTATTTTACAAGAAGCTCTGTCAAACATAGAGCCTCTTATAAAATGGGAGCAGGGTTATTCGTCCCAGACCCTCCACATCCAGAGGGAGCAGCAATTTGACAGTAAGTAGGTAGAGTGGATTAGTAGGTGGATAGAGATTTGAGTAAGTAGGGTGATAGATTCAGTGTCTATCAGAAAAACAAAACTGCACTTACATTTAGCATACTTTACTGCATCAGAAGTAATTCCTTATGCAGCTCATTATTGTGCCTTACCATGCCCACTGCACTAAAATATAAATCAACATATGCATCCAGCTTCTCCTACATAAGCACACCACTATGGAACACACTATCAAACGTCACGAAAACAATGCACGACCTAACAATCTTTCAGAAATTATTAAAAACCAATTTGTTCGAAAAGGCATATCATAACGACCCAACCTAAACACCGGAACCACACAACACAACGAAACTCATACAAGAACTTGACAATACTTAATTCTTCCTCCATGACTATCCAATGTACTCTATCACTTATGATCCTTAATGTAATTACCACTCTGTATATCTCATTCCTGAATTGGTGAACGCCATCTCGGCATTATGTAAGCCACATTGAGCCTGCAAATAGATGAGAAAATGTGGGGTACAAATGCAACAAATAAATAAATAAAATTAGTGCACTGGTTTCCTCTCCAATTGGCATAGAAGTTTTGTGTACTACAACCATTTCTGTATCAGAAATTATATTAGTGCACAAAATATCTACACTAAGGGGCCCTTTTACTAAGCCACATAGGTGCCTATGCGCGCCCAATGCATGCCAATTCAGACCTACCGCCTGGATTCCACGTGGCCCGGACGGTAATTTCATTTTTTACACACGCCCACTACATGCGCTAGAAAACATATTTTATTTTCCAGAGCATGGCGCTAACTGAGCGATAATTGGCATTGTATGTGGGATGATGATTACCACCCAGTTAACGCTTGAGACATTACCGCTAAGTGAATGGGTGGCGGTAAGGTCTCAGGCCCAAAATGGAACCGTGCCAATTTTCATTTTGCCGCATATCCATTTTCAGCCAAAAAAAAGAGGCCTTTTTTGCAGGTGCACTGAAAAATGGACCTGCGTGTGCCCAATACACGCGTCTACACCAGCGCAGGCCACTTTTCGGCGCACCTTAGTAAAATGACCCCTAAATCTGGAAAAAAAAACACTGCACTAAATTATTACATTGTCCCTTACGTGAGTAATCAGAATCTATGATGTTTTTCTTTTTCTATAGGGGTAGGGGTCCAACTTTATGCTGGAATGATCTAACAGCCCTGCTTCCAGTTTTAAAACCATCCAGCAACTCTTCCCTGTGTCATAAACTACAATTTCAATTGGTTCAGTCCCCACAAAGCCCAAAGCTCAGTTTCTTTTTTTATCAATACAACATGAAGCAGACCTACAATCTTCCCCAACTGTGGTCAAGCGATGCAGGGGAAATATGCATCAACAGCTGCCTGCAGACATCTTCTCTAGAGCACAGGTGTCTTTATGATGGAGCAGAAATGCTTGGCCGGTCCCTGTTCCATCCTAGGAAAGTTCTTTTTTTACGGAAGCTTGCCATTCTGGGAATAAGTCATGCATAAAGCACGGGAACATTATCAGGCCATGTGAAGCATTTGTATAAATGATGAAATGTTATTGTTGTAGGTGTCAGGCACACCGCTTTGATCCAATGACAGGCATCATTACTCAGTCAAGCTCACATGCCTTCAAGGTAGGCTCTTCTGATCCAAGGTCAAATAGTTGTTTCCTTTTCTCTCTTGCCTTCTGCAGACTTGCTGTACTTGTTATGCCAGTCACTCTACAATACCCACAGTGGATCAAAAGATATTTATTTAGAGATAGTCGTCATACTTAGTCCCAGTTTACTAGCTCAGAGATATACAGTGTAGTTTGCTTACTACATCTCACATTCTCCTAATGATGTTACGGCCATGATTATTTCAGGTAGAAAGATGACATTCTTAGATATAATAAGATGACATCTAGTGAAATAAAATTGGAAAGAGGGTGAATTAAAATAAGTATTAGTGAACACTGCTATAATCATTTTTAAGTAGTCTTGCATCCATCTCCAGGCATGATTTACTGTATATTTTCTTACCTGCTCTTGCCTCTAGTGACGGAGAGTCTGTCACCTCCAAGGTAAAATTTTCCAGTGCTTGGCCCCACTTTACCAATTTCAGCATTCACTTTCTAGAGGTTCCACTGGTAAAGGCATTACTTCCGTAAATGATGCAAGGCAAGAGATAGTCACATAGAAACTTGCAAATCTTGAATGAGTTCACAAACTTATTTGCTTTGAAAACGAGGGCAAGAACTCTTAAAAGCAATATGGATTTGTGCTACCGGACTCATATATATTCGATGTAGACTGGCTCCAAAGGAAAATGCTGCCCCAGATTTTACATAGATCTTCATGAAATCTAGATTTATGCCACACTGAATCAGGCAAAAATCTATTTAGTTAGATCCCATTTGAACACAATCACACATTCCCTAGTGGTGAATGTTCATGATCTTAAGATGTATATACTTTTTGCTGTGGAACTATAGATTCACATTTTACACAGTGGTGAGAGTCAGCCCGTCTAACTCCTTGTGGTCGACGGTGAACATAGTAGCATAGTAACATAGTAGATGACGGCAGAAAAAGACCTGCAGGGTCCATCCAGTCTGCCCAACAAGATAACTCATATGTGCTACTTTGATTTGTACCTGTGCTCTTCAGGGCACAGACCGTATAAGTCTGCCCAGCACTATCCCCGCCTCCCAACCACCAGCCCCGCCTCCCGATCTTGATATTCAATGCTGGGCCATTTCAGGTGACTGACATTGAATATTTTCTGACGCGTGTCAAAAATGAAATTACCACCCGGGCCAAGCAGTAACGGAGCAGTTGGGCATGCTTAGTAAAAGGATCCCTTATATGGTTAATACTGGATTGTACTCCTGTCCCTTTAAAAGTATTCTCCCCCTTTCTCCAGACAAATTTTGTTGGAGAAAAAGAGGGAGAGGCTGGAGGCCTGGCAAGCGTAAACTAACACAGGGTCCCTTCTACTAAGCCACATAGGCGCCTGTGTCGCCCAACACATGCCAAATTGGAGCTACCACCCGGTTACCGTGTGGCCCTTGCAGTAATTTCAAATTTGGTGCGCGTCCGCTACGCACATCTGAAAAATATTTGTTATTTTCTGGTGCGCATAACGGACATGCACCAAGTGGCATCTGACACGCGTAGGTCATTACCTCCCAAATTCTTTACCACTAGATCTATGGTTGGTGGTAAGGTCTCAGACCCAAAATGGTTGCATGGCAATTTTGATTTTGCCGCATGTCCATTTTCAGCCAAAAAAAGAGATCTTTTTACAGGCTTGCCAAAAAATGGATTGGTGCGTGACCAAAACCCGCACCTACACTACCGCAAGCCATTTTTCAGCACGCCTTTGTAAAATGACCCCATATTTAGCCAGTAGCACTTTATCAAACACTGCCCATTTCTGTGGACAAGTAAGTCCCCACATATAGCAGGCCTAAAGTTAGACAAATAACTTTACCTGGGTTTTAGTAGAAAACTATTCCAGACAAGTTCTACTAAATATGTATCAGATTTTTTAATATATCTGGTTGTCAGTCTAACTTTAGTCCCCCGAAATTCAGCTGGCATTCGGCTGTGCAGTGACTGCCCGATGCTGGCGATCAAACCAGATATTCAATGCCAGGGCCATATCTGGCAACCAGCATTGAATATCCGGTTTCATTTTTGACTGCGGCAACTTAACCAGTTAAGGGGTCCTTTTACTATGGTGCACCAAAAAATGGCCTCTGTTGGTATAGACGCGTGTATTGGATGCATGCAGGTCCATTTTTCAGTGCGCCTGCAAAAAAGGCCTCTTTTTTTTGCCAAAAATGGACGTGCGGCATGCATCCATTTTGGGCCTCAGACCTTACCGCCACCCATTGACCTAGCAATAATGTCTCATGCATTAACTGGGCAGTAATGGTCTACACATGTACAATGCTGATTACTGCCCAGTTAGCGCTGTGCACCAGAAAATTTCCGGTGCGCTTAGTGGCCGCATATAAAAAATGAAATTACCACCCGGGCCATGCGGTAGCCGGGCAGTAGTTCAAAATTGACACGCATAGGACAAGGGTACACATCTACACAGTTTATTAAAAGGGCTTCTAAGCCAATATTTAGCACTAACCAGTTGTGTGCTTAGCAGTTAAAAATAGACCTGCTATTTACATGGCCTATTTTAACTGCTAAACATAGCCAGTTTGGCACTGAATATCAGTGCCTAACCAGTTATCTCCTACTGAATATCTGCGGTTAAGTTCTAAAACGCTATTTAACCAGCCATTCCTGGTTAAGAGTCATTCCTGGCTGGTTAAATAGTTTTGAATAACAGTCAGTAGGTAACTGGAAGAATGTTTTCAGCTTAGCAAAAATGGGAAGGGATGGAGGGCTTGAATTTCACCTTCACTTTGATCTCAGACAACAGGGCAGGAGTTCAAGCCTTGAGTGCCACAAGCAATCCAGCTTTTCAGGATATCCTTAATGAATAGAAATGAGAGCGATCTGCATTCTGCATGGATACTACCTCCATTGTATGCAAATCTATCTCATGCCTATTTATTAAGGATATACTGAAAACCTGTCTTGTTTGCGACACTCAAGGCTTGAACTCCTGCATCCCTGATCTCAGAGATTGCTCTCTGCAGAACTACTTGGTTGATCATTATGAAACAACCAGTCCATTCCTATCCACAACTGTAATAACCCCTTCTTGATAACCAAAAGGACAACAGTCTGGGCCTTAGTAATTGCCTTTCACTGTATTGGATTGATATTTCAAAGAGATTAAAAATTGAAGAAGGCATATGATGTACATTTTAAAGTCAAGAATTCAGGTTTAATGAATGCTGTATTCCAGGGAGATATGATCCAGATAGTGAATTACATTTGTTTAGGCCAATACTGCTTAATAAATCACAGCAAATTTTAATAAATATTTATCTTGTTTTAATCAACGTCCCCTGCTTTTTAAGAGCTCTTCTGTTTAATAGTTTTCTCCAACATTTATTAAATCTGATTTTCATTTATTAAATAATAAATCCGTATTTTATTTTTTTTATATATAATACACGCAGTTTTTACTTACAGGGTTTTCCAAGATTTAATTAAGATTAAATTTTAAATTCTTCAATTTGGATTCATAAATGGTCATATGTTTAGCATTAAGACATTACTTCGTAGCATAACATGGCATTTAATCTTAGCTAGGAATATGGCTGGACTAACAAGTATTTATGGTAGAAAATGCTAACAAATTGCAGAGTCTTTGGGGAGAGAGAGTAACTATGCTGCGATTCTATTTGTTTAATTTAATATAGGATCGGTTCATATTTGCATAGACAAAATGGGGCCATTTGTTAGGTTATTGGTTTCTAAGCGCTACAAGGAATACTGATAGCTATGTGCTGAAACCCCAATGTGACTTTGTATTTAAGATGTGATATTTGCTAAAATGCTTTTCTTAGGGTTTGATTTCAAAGCTGTGCGATGCATATAGAGCAGAGGCATCCGACGTACCGCCCGCCTGACCTCAGGATACAGCTCACTTGAGATTTTTAACAAATAAAAAAATTCCTAATTAGCTGACACACAAGATCTTGAAGCACTGCAGAGCTATTTGTCAGATATGAAGTCACAATTGCAGAAGAGATTCACAGATTTTGATGAGTATTAATCATGCTAGAGCAGGCAAAAAATTCATGTGCCCACATACATATGGATTTCAGATCATGTGGCCCACAATAATAATAACCAGTGGCGTTCCGATGCTGGCTGACACCCGGGGCGGATCGCCGATGCGCCCCCCCCCCCCCCCCCGGGTGCAGCATGACCCTCCCCCCGATGAAATGACACCCCCCCCCCCCCCCCGGCGAATTGACACCCCCCAGGTGCACGCCGCTGGGGGGGGGGGTGCCGCGGCACGCGCCTGTTGCCCTGTCTCCGAGTTCGCAATACGCATGTGTTCATTGCTCCCTCTGAGTCTGCCCCAGAACAGGAAGTAACCTGTTCTGGGGCAGACTCAGAGGGAGCAGTGAACACATGTGAATTGCGAAATCGGAGACAGGGCAACAGGCGCGCACCACGGCACCCCCCCCCCAGCGGCGTGCACCCGGGGCAGACCGCCCCCACCCCCCCCCCCCTTGGTACGCCACTGATAATAACAAATATATATATAAGGATGTGATAACAGCAGTTAGCTTATCTGGGTTTAAAAAATGTTTGGACAAATTCCTGGAGGAAAAGTCCATAGTCTGCTATTGAGACAGACATGGGAAGCAACTGCTTGCCCTGGGATTTGTAGTATGGAGTGTTGCCACGATTTGGGTTTCTGCCAGGTAATTGTGACCTGGCTTGGTCACTGTTTGGAAACAGGATACTGGGCTAGATGGACCATTGGTCTGACTCAGAATATGGCTAGATGGACCAATGATCCATCTAGCCCAGTATCCTGTTTTCTGGGCGGTAATTCTAATTTCTACATGGTGCTTAACCAGCGGTAATTGGCAGTGTACGTGTGCTGATGATTACTGCCCGGTACAATACATGCATCTACACCAGCGCAGACCATTTTTCAGCGCACCTTAGTAAAATGGCCCCTTGGTAAATAAGTGTGTTTTCAGCCTCTTTCTAAATTCCTATAAGTTGATATTAGATGAATGTTCAAAGGTAAAGAATTCCAGGTATTAATAACATCATAACCAAAAGACCTTTCATGGGAAGATTTAAACTTCATTCCCTTCATCAATGAAAAAAAAAAAATTAAATGTTCACTATTCCTGCCACCTAAAAGTTGAAACATAAAAGAAAATCCCTCAGGTACATCATCGTTCAAAATTTTAAAACCAAACAACAATGCGTCTGTGCTGAACTAGAGGAAAATGCAAGTCACAGACAGCTACAACAGAATGGCTTTTGACAAGGAAATGTGTTTATACCTCGCTTTAATAATTATTTGAATGACCAACCAATTCACCTGAACACACATAGCTTTATTTCAACTGATGGATTAGCAATAGTATTGAAAGAGGTGTCTTTGCTCAGATTGAGCATACTTTTGACTATAGTACTAATCAGCTTCAGTGGAACCAAATAAAGGCACAGAGCAACCTCTTCCATCTGTGCAATAATCATGAAAATAAAGAAATAAACATCAACTGAAATAGCATACGTCTGATTCACTGTGCAAATCTAATATATTTCAGTTACCTTGTAGGGATATGCATTCATTTGCAATTTTTAATTCAAAATGAGAGGCAAACACTCTTCCTGTGTCATTAATATTTAGTATCACTACTCAATAGGTGCCTTTTGATAAACTGTGTGCACTGTTGGGAAACAGTGTGCATGTGGGGGAATCTATAGGATGTTACCGCTCCCCCTTAATAGCACTCCCTGACAGTCACAGAGCTACGTTAAAGATGGCCTCAGAGCAATGGAGAGATGACTCAGCAGGATCAGAGCAGGGAGGGTGTAGACAAGGCAAGATAAAACTCCTCTGCACAGATCTGTCAGGGAGGCCCAGAGGGGAGAGGAGAAGCCTTCCACTCTATTCCTCCACCACAGAAGTGTAAGCTGTAGAAGCTCTACTCAGGTAGCTAGCATTATCTTGGAACCCTACTGAAACAGTATCACTGGATAAGGGCTATGCCTGGGTCCAACTGTGCTAAATACTGGAGGACAGTACTTTAATCTGGGAAACTAATCTAGACACAAGCTGTTTGTGCTGCCTTTTTGAGAACCAGACTAGTGCACACCATGGCCTTGGTACAGCAGGCTATGGGAGAGAACATATAAATATATAGATATAGATATATAAACACCGGTATTGATGTTTATTGTCTCCTGGCCTGTGAAGGGAACAGGTCACCCCCTTCCTTGCATATAAATAAATTGATTTTTGTTTCACCTTTAAAACCTCTGTGTGGTTGAGTTTTCAAGGCGCTATGCCCCACCCTCGCTCACACTGTTTTGAAACAAAAATAAAGAAAAAAAAAAAGAAGAAAAAAATCTACAAACATGAGAAATTAAACAAAACAAACACCAAAACACCTACTTGCTAGGAAATATTACTTAGATATTATGTATCTCAGCTTGGAGAGAACCAAAGCATCAGCAATACACAATGTCCAAGTGAGTAATCTAGACTGAAAGCCCACCTCTTTAACATTGCTTTTGACTCGTAACCACTTGTAACCACTCGCCTCCACCTACCCTCCTCTCTTCCTTCCCGTTCACATTAATTGATTTGATTTGCTTACTTTATTTATTTTTTGTCTATTAGATTGTAAGCTCTTTGAGCAGGGACTGTCTTTCTTCTATGTTTGTGCAGTTCTGCGTATGCCTTGTAGCGCTATAGAAATGCTAAATAGTAGTAGTAGTAGTAATGAATAACAACTTATATTTATTAAACATTCATCAATATGCTCATCTTTATTTTTTCCTCAAATTCTTAAGCATTCTCTTCACTTAATATATCAAGAATGTTTTGTTTACATTTTTAAGTGCTCAGTAATCAGATATGCACATTTGCGAAAAACTAATGCACCCTTTGTCCATCACAGCACTTTAAAGCGATCTTTAGTTGTCAAATATATGTTTTTTTTCAATATAACAATGTCACTTCCAATATAAAATAGAGAAAGCAAGACTTATCTATCCATGAATACATCTCAAATGTGGATCTCTTTAAAAAGCTAAACTTCATAAGTAGTGTGGACTTCTTCTGATATATCAAAAATCTGCACATAAAATAAAAATGTATTTAATATCCTTCAAATAACAAAATGTTTTATATTTATAGAAAAGAATACAAATCTCCATGGTATACAAACAGAGTGACTTCCACCCCACTCCAGTCAACGGTCAAAAAATGCCAAGCCACCTTTTCATCAAAACCATGACATTCACATATTACATAACTAATTCTCATTGGATATTTATAGACTGTATCATTCAGTTTATTTGTTTAAACTGTGAGGTTGCATAGTATCTCACTTATAAATAAACATTAGTTCTTTGCATGAAAGTATATTGGTTAAATTCCCTCCTTGTGACTATACAACTTGAGTCAAAACAACAAATCGTAAAACATATATTTGATGTCCTGCAGTGATCCAATGAGGTACTAAAGGTGCCTCATTTCTCCTCGACCAGATATTATTTAAATGCTCGGCTATCCTGATTGTAATTTTTCATGTAGTATGTCCTATATAATATAACTTGCAAGGGCATTTAATACAATAGTTGAGAAGCAGTACAATCTGTATGTTGATGAAGTTCAAACAGCTTATTAGTATGTGGTATCAATACTTCATTTGTTTCCCATAGTAGAAGGCATTACACACAACTATTGCATTTAAAATGGTCTTTTACAGTTGGTTGAATATTTTCCAAAATCCTTGATTTGGGCATATAAGAATGCATTAGATGATCCCCCCCCCCAAAAAAAAAAATTCTTCCCTTTCCTATAGGAAAAGAGCCAAATTCTATAAATGGCACCTTAAAACTCAGCGCCCAAAAACCATGCGGTTAGCATGATTCTATAAACTATAGTTTATCGAATATGCCTAAGTGCCGTTTTTGCGACTAAAATTTAGGCACACCCAGTGTGTTTTCTCTAGCAAAAAAAGTGCCGGTACTCAAATGCCAGGCCACCCTTCAGAGGTGGGGTGATCACTGAAGGATCCGCCCCACAATAGCCAGGCCCCCTGCAACCAGTCACATAATCTATGACAAGGTAGAATTGCTGTGTAGAGCCTGAGCTCTTTCATTAAAACCTGGGGAACATGGGTCAATTTTAGCAGACAATGGAAAAGGTGCCGGTACTCAGTACCCCCAGGTACCCCCTCAAAAAAAGCCCTGGGCACACCCATTTAGGCCACTTAAAACCAGGCCTAAATACCTGCTCCTAAGTCAGGCACAGATTGGGTGTATTCCATAATAGTGCACATAAGGGCCCTTTTACTTAGGCGTGCTGAAAAGTTGCCTGTTCTGGTGTAGGCGCGTGTTTTGGATGCGTACGGGTTAATTTTTCAGCGTGCCTGGAAAAAAAAGGCCTTTTTTGTGACTGAAAATAGATGTGTGGCAAAATTAAAACCAGCACATGTCCATTTTCAGTCTGAGACCTTACCCCCACCCATTGACTTAGCGGTAAGGTCTCATGCGTTAACTGGGCAGTAAGTGGCCAGCACGTGTAAACTGCCATTTACTGCCGGTGTACCATGCGAGTGTCACTTTTACAATCTTCCACTGATGCTGAAAGTGGCAGAAAACTAGACAAAATCTAGTTAGAGAAAAATTAAAATATATGATCATTCTACTCTAATGTATGCAGACGTCTTGTGGTTTTTTTACTCAGCTGCTGAAATGATGCCAAGCCAGATTTTCCATTAATGCTGACTCTGGAGCATTGAGGGCAGCACTCTGTTAACCTGGCACTAGACTATGCACTAGTTCTGATGGAGTATTTGGGAGTTTACTGCCAGCAGGGAAGGGGAGGGGGTCATACGAGGGAGTGGTGAATCTTTCTAAGGCTGACATTTTAAGCTGGCAGAAAGCAAATAGCAAGTCTCACAGTCTAGTAATACTAAACACACATACAAATTCACATATCTTTTTGTCAGGAAATAACTCTGAGCGACTTGTCAGGTCAGGCTTTGAAGGCAATTGTGCTGGAAAGTAAACAGATGTGGTATTCAGAGCAAAATTACTAATAAAATACAGCAGAGTGACACTAGCCAACATCGAAAAAGGTTATTACCTGCTGCTGGGCTTCCGACTTTGTTTTTTGAACTGGGCATTCACAGGATCTGTAACTTTCTTGCTTTCATCTAGGAATGCTATCACTCAACGAATTTAAATGTGATTCTCGTTTCTACTGTTACATTGGGTCCTTATTGTTTGAAGGGTTCGGTTTAAAGGAACTTTGTCTCACAAAATTGTTTAGATCAGTAACAATATTCTAAGTATTACTTCATCAGTTAGGATTGATTGACCATCACACCAGTTGAGATCGCTGAATAAGGGATTATTGGAGGTACCAATACTCCGCCAAGTCTAACATGTGGACTCTCTTGCTAGGATTTTTGCAGTAGCTGCACCAAATTTATGGAATTCATAACCACATGAGTTAAGGTCTATTCCATCTTTCCTAGCTATATTCTTTTAGGTAGACTTTTTCTATCTTAGGGGCCCTTTTACTAAGCAGTGCTAAAAGGTGGCCTGCGCTATCCCCAGCGTGGGTCTTTCCCATGCTCTAAGGTCAATTTTAGTGCTGCCAGAAAATGGTCGATTTTCTTATTTCTTCAATAATGGCTGCACGCTAATTTTCCCATTAGTGTGTGGTCATTACGCATGAGCACTTACCGATATCTATTTTGTAGACAGTAAGGGCTCATGTGCTAATCCTGCGCTAATCAGCGCGCAGCAGTGCCCACGTGCTAACCGATTAGCATAGCTGCGTCCTCTCTCTGTCCACAAACATACCTTCAGTGCGCACACATGCAAAAACTAAAGCAGGATGCCTGATCGAGCCTCATGAAGTCCTTTTTAATCTGCAGAAAGCATGCATTAGTGCTTACCTCAGCTTAGTAAGAGGGCGGCTTAGTTTGTAATGAACAGGTTCTGTATGTGGTTAGAATATATGTTTTTTTAATGCTTATTTTTAGATGTTTTTATTTTTTGCGTGGCTCCTAATATGGAACCTTGCATTGTATAGCTATAATTTTGTTTATTCTTCCCTATGTGCATCATTTTGCACACATCCACTGTAAAGTTTATCTTCCTATTTGGATATTCGGTCTCACAAAGTTCTTCAGCAATTTCTCACAATCTGCATGCAGTTTCTGCTGCTGCCACTGCCACCACGTCATAAGAATAGCAGCTTCATCCTCTCTGCACTGTACATCTCTATGCAGGTTTGAACTGTGCAGTACAAAAACTCCCACACTGATCCTAAGGTCTCAAGTCTATTGAAATCAGCACAGTAGTTCCTGCACTATGCAGCTCAAACTCATAGAGTATAGTGCAGTGAAGAGTGGAAAAGATGCTGTTCTGGTTGCAGTGGTGACAGATCACAAGATAAGGATCAATTCATGGTAAAGAGAATTGTCTTAATGAGAAGTCGGGGGAGGGGGAGGGAAATGGCTGACCAACTAGCTAGATGAGAGGGAGTGATGTGGAGAGGCATTTTCGAAAGGGATGTCCAAGTTGCGATTTGGACGTCCTTGCAAAATGGCGAAATTCAGGGGCGGGGAAACCCGTATTTTTGAAGCAAGATGGACATCCATCTTTCATTTCAAAAATACCATCAGGGGCATCCAAATCCTTAAATTTGGACGTCCCTAGATTTGGATGTCCCTAGACATGGATGTTTCTGACTTTCGGCGATTTTCGAAACCAAAGACGTCCATGTCAAAAATGTCCTAATGCAAGCCATTTGGGCGTGGACGGAGCCAGTATTTGTAGTGCACTGGTCCCCCAGACATGCCAGGACACCAACCGGGCACCCTAGGGGACACTGCAGTGGACTTCATAAATTGCTTTCAGGTACATAGCTCCCTTACCTTGTGTGCTGAGTCCCCCAAAACCCACTACTCACAACTGTACACCACTACCATAGCCCTTACGGGTGAAGGGGGCACCTAGATGTGGGTACAGTGGGTTTCTGGTGGGTTTTGGAGAGCTCGCTGTTTCCTCCACAAATGTAACAGGTAGGGGGGTATGGGCCTGGGTCCGCCTGTCTGAAGAGCACTGCAGTACCCACTAAAACTGCTCCTGGGACCTGCATGCCCTGTCATGGACCTGAGTATGACACCTGAGGCTGGCATAGAGGCTGGCACGACATATTTTTAAAGATGTTTTTTGAGGGTGAGAGGGGGTTAGTGACCACTGGGGGAGAAACGGGAGGTCATCCCCGATTCTCTTCGGTGGTCATCTGGTCATTTCGGGCACCTTTTGTGCCTTAGTCGCAATAAAAACACATCCGGGTGAAAGCGTCCAAGTGTTTGTCAGGGACGTCCTTGTTTTTTCGATTATGGGTCAAGGATGTCCAAGTGTTAGGCACGCCCAAGTCCCACCTTTGCTATGTCTCCGACAAATCCCCTTGAACTTTGGCCATCCTTACGATGGAGTGCAGTTGGAGATGTCCTAAATTGGGTTTCGATTATACCGAGTTGGACATCCTTGGGAGAAGGACGTCTATCTTCCAATTTATTTCAAAAGATGGATGTCCTTCTCTTTCAAAAATGAGCCCAATAGTTGATTATATAGGGATGAGGGTAGTATAGGGGTTGGGGGAGTGAATGACTCATAAGTACATAAGTACATAACTATTGCCATATTGGGAAAGACCAAAGGTCCATCAAGCCCAGCAACCTGTTTCCAACAGTGTCCAATCTAGGTCACAAATACCTGGCAAGATCCCAAAAAAGTACAAAACATTTTATACTGCTTATCCCAGAAATAGTGGATTTTCCCAAGTCCATTTAATTGTGGTCTATGGACTTTTCCTTTAGGAAGCTGTCCAAACCTTTTTTAAACTCCGCAAATCTAACTGCCCCTACCACATTCTCTGGCAACAAATTCCAGAGCCCAATTACACGTTGAGTGGAGAAACATTTTCTACGATTCGTTTTAAATTTACTACATTGTAGTTTTATCGCATGCCCCCTAGTCCTAGTATTTTTGCAAAGTGTAAAACAGACGCTTCACATCTACCCATTCAACTCCACTCATTATTTTATAGACCTCTATTTTATCTCTCCTCAGCCGCCTTTTCTCTAAGCTGAAGAGCCCTAGCTGCTTTATCCTTTCCTCATAGGGAAGTCGTCCCATCCCCGTTATCTTTTCATCACCCTTCTCTGAACATTTTCTAATTCCCCTATATCTTTTTTGAGATGCGGCAACCAGAACTGAACACAATATTCAAGGTGCAGTCGCACCATGTAGCAATACAAAGGCATTATAACATCCTCATTTTTGTTTTCCATTCCTTTCGTAATAATACCTAACATTCTATTTGCTTTCTTAGCCGCAGCAGCACACTGAGCAGAAGGTTTCAACATATCATCAACGAAAACACCTAGCTCCCTTTCTTGGTCCGTGACTCCCACATGCATCACTTTGCACTTGCTCACATTAAACGTCATTTGCCATTTAGACGCCCAGTCTCCCAGTAACGTAAGGTCCTCTTGTAATTTTTCACAATCCTCCCGCAATTTAATTACTTTGAATAACTTTGTGTCATCAGCAAATTTAATTACCTCACTAGTTACTCCCATCTCTAGGTCATTTATAAATATGTTAAAAAGCAGCGGTCCCAGCACAGACCCCTGGGGAACCCCACTAACTACCCTTCTCCATTGACCATTTAACCCTACTCTCTGTTTTCTATCTTTTAACCAGTTTTTAATCCACAATAGAACACTACCTCCAATCCCATGACTCTCCAATTTCCTCTGGAGTCTTTCATGAGGCATTTTGTCAAACACCTTCTGAAAATCCAGATACACAATATCAACTGGCTCACCTTTATCCACATGTTTGTTCACCCCTTCAAAGAAATGTAGTAGATTGGTGAGGCAAGATTTCCCTTTACTAAATCCATGTTGACTTTGTCTCATTAATCCATGCTTTTGAATATGCTCTGTAATTTTGTACTTAATAATAGTCTCTACCATTTTGCCCGGCACCGATGTCAGACTCACCGGTCTATAATTTCCCGGATCTCCGCTGGAACCTTTTTTAAAAATCGGCATTACATTGGCCACCTCCAATCTTCCAGTACCACGCTCGATTTTAAGGATAAATTACATATTACTAATAGCTCCACAAGCTCATTTTTCAGTTCTATCAGTACTCTGGGATGAATACCATCTGGTTCAGGAGATTTGCTACTCTTTAGTTTGGAGAACTGCCCCATTGCATCCTCCAGGTTTACAGAGAATTCATTAAGTTTCTCTGACTCGTCAGCTTTGAATACCATTTCTGGCACTGGTATCCCACCCAAATCTTCCTCAGTGAAGACCGAAGCAAAGAATTCATTTAATCTCTCTGCTACAGCTTTGTCTTCCCTGATCGCCCCCTTTACTCCTCAGTCATCTAGCGGTCCAACCGGTTCTTTTGCCGGCTTCCTACTTTTAATATACCTAAAAAAAAATTTACTATGTGTTTTAGCCTCCAACACAATCTTTTTTTTTGAAGTCCCTCTTAGCCTTCCTTATCAGCGCTTTGCATTTGACTTGACATTCCTTATGCTGTTTCTTATTATTTTCAGTCGGTTCCTTCTTCCATTTTCTGAAGGATTTTCTTTTAGCTCTAATAGCTTCCTTCACCTCACTTTTTAACCACGCCGGCTGTTGTTTGGTCTTTCGTCCTCCTTTTTTAATACGTGGAATATATTTGGCCTGGGCTTCCAGGATGGTGTTTTTGAACAGCATCCACGCCTGATGTAAATTTTTGACCCTCGCAGTTGCTCCTCTAAGTTTTTTTTCACTGTTCTTCTCATTTTATCATAGGCTCCTTTTTTAAAGTTAAACGCTAACGTATTTGATTTCCTATGTATACAGTACTTACTTCAAAGCTAATATCAAATCCGATCATATTATGATCACTGTTATCAAGTGGCCCCAGCACCATTACCTCCCACACCAGATCATGTGCTCCACTAAGGACTAGGTCTAGAATTTTTCCTTCTCTCGTCGGCTCCTGTACCAGCTGCTCCATAAAGCTGTCCTTGATTTCATCAAGGAATTTTACCTCTCTAGCGTGCCCCGATGTTACATTTACCCAGTCAATATCGGTGTAATTAAAATCACCCATTATTATTGTGGTGCCCAGTTTGTTCACGTCCCTAATTTCCTTTAACATTTCTGCATCTGTCTGTTCATCCTGGCCAGGCGGACGGTAGTACACTCCTATCACTATCCTTTTCCCCTTTACACATGGAATTTCAATCCACAGTGATTCCAAGAAGTGTTTTGTTTCCTGCAGAATTTGATTCAAGGCTCTCATTAATATACAATACTACTCCTCCACCAATTCGATCCACCCTATCACTACGATATAATTTGTACCCCGTTATGACAGTGTCCCACTGGTTATCCTCCTTCCACCAGGTCTCAGAGATGCCTATTATATCTAATTTTTCATTTCGTGTAATATATTCTAACTATCCCATCTTATTTCTTAGGCTCCTGGCATTCGCATATAGACATTTCAACATATGTTTGTTGTTCCTACTTTCATGATGCTTAGTACTTGACAGTATTAATTTGCAATCTTTTGTCTGATTTTTATTTAAGGACATCTGATCTACTATGGTCTCTTTTGTAACCTCACTATCAGGATACCCTATCTTCCCTGTTTTGGTGATATCTTTGAAAGATACCTTATCCCGAACCATGCGCTTTTGATCGACTGTCGGCCTCCCCCCACCCCTCGTTTCTAGTTTAAAAGCTGCTCTATCTCCTTTTTAAATGCCGATGCCAGCAGCCTGGTCCCACCCTGGTTAAGGTGGAGCCCATCCTTTTGGAATAGGCTCCCCCTTCCCCAGAATGTTGCCCAGTTCCTAACAAATCTAAAACCCTCCTCCCTGCACCATCGTCTCATCCACGCATTGAGACTCCAGAGCTCTGCCTGTCTCTTGGGCCCCGCTCGTGGAACAGGTAGCATTTCAGAAAATGGTACCCTAGAGGATCTATTCTAGGGAGTTGAGAGCTAGCTCAGGGGAGAGGAGTCACTGGCTGTATGTGGGGGTCTCTGTGGGGGGTTAGCTGACTGGCTTTCAGTGTGTTGAGGGCTAGCTGCGGGAGGTGAGCAATTTGAGGAGGAAGGAAAATGGTAGACTAGAGGAGGGAAGATGAAGAGAAAGAGCAGAGTAAGTGAATGAGACTGAGTGAAGACATGGTGAAGAAGAAAGAGAAAAATATGCCTGATGACAGCATTGGAGAATGAGAGAGTGATGCTGGTTGACTAAAGAGTGGGGGATTTAGAGTGAGAGAGAGAGAGGGGAAAACTAGGTGATGACAAGGTGAGAGAGACGAGTTATGTGCAGCAGGGCCCTGCTGCAGATAACTCAAGCTAAACTTTAGTAAAAGACTCCCTGGGTGACGATGGGGGAGACAGAGAAATGTTGGGCAGGGATGGAAGCAGCTGGCAGTGCTTTTCTACCATGGAACTTTCCTTTTCCTTAGACATGGAATGGGAAAACAACCTTAGTAAATAAGGCCCTAAAACAGCTCAAAGATCTCTTTCCCCTAAACCCTGCTCTTCAACTTCAGCTTAGACAACGGAGGGAGGGGGCGAAATTTCTCATCTGCTGGTTCCTAAGCTTATGGGTTGGCTTCTAAATCCAAAGAAAATGTGTTAAAGCCTGGAGTAACCGCATTACATTTATATGCATTCAGTAACTCAGAGAGAGGAGGAGGAAGAAGGGAGTGAAGGATCAAGCATTGCAAAAAAGCTGGGGGATTGTGCACACAGGCTTAACTCTGCTGCGCAATTAAAATATAAATGGATGGAATTTACATGAAAACCAGGGAAGACAAGCCAGAGGTATAATTGCTCTCACATCATCATCAGAGATGGAACAGTGAGGCTTTGAAATCTCAGAGCTAAATGGACTGTGCTAAAAGATCTTGCAACATTGCATTCATTAACCAAAAGCAACTCTCTGGCTAGAGATAATGAGATGCAGCTTTCTTAGGTACAGACTTGTACCTCCTTGAGATCTTAGGAGTGTGACAGGGAAGAACCTTCTATATTTGTGACATTGCTTTTAGTGATGAAACTGTATTGTTATTACAATGTTTATTATTTGCATATCACATACTCGATGTGCACAGTGCTGTACAGAGAGACATGGTGGAAGGGGGAGTAATCTTATAAAGCTTTTTCCATGTGTAAATCCTGTCACATGTAGAGAAGGGCTTTTATAACATTCTGCAATTGTAAATGAAATACATGCATGGAAAATATGTGCCTAGTTTTACACAATCTGCTTGTAGGCATTCCAGAAGCAAAGTTTGGGCAGAATTGAGGTGGAGTTGTAATGTATGCAACTACGTTATAAAATATGTGTGTAAACTTGCAGAGTACAAGCATACATTTACATCTTTGGAGCAGGTACAAATTTGTGAATCAGGATTTGTGTGATATTGGAACTGGATCTAGATGTCTTTATAAAATAGATGTTAAACGGCCATCTTTTTGGACTTCTCATATAGGCAACCCATTATAAAACTAGACCCATGAAGTCATGCTCACAATTCACTTTGAAGACCCCTGCCTCAGTTTAATCTTTTTGCTTACCACACACATTCCCAACCCCTATAGGTGACAATAGTACTTCTTCTTCAATGGTACACTTCCTTACACTGCCTCCCAACCCCTCCTGGACCTTTTAACTATCTCCCCTCCTCATATTTCTGCATTCAGTCTCACGCCCAATAAGCTAGTTGTCCTCTTAAACACTGATTTTTTAGTCCCAGCTACCCCTCAACCCTACTCATTCAATAAGTCCTCTATCACAATCCCACCCAAGCGATGTCCCCACTTATACTCTCAATACCCAGCCAACCTTTAACTCTGTCTTCTTCTGATCTCTCACCCAATCATAGCGTCTCCATCTAAGTTTAGATCCCTGCTATCTTGCATTTCCATATCCCCAGTATCTGCCTTCCTGCCTTCTTCTTCCCTTTTCCAGCACCCACTCATCTACTTTTCTCCAATACTCATTAATCCTGCCTTTCTTCCTCCTCACCTCATCATCCATTCCTATGCCCCCCTTGCTACTTTCTGTATATGCCCTTGCTTCTTCCCTCCCCTGTTCTTTGTACTCTCTCTTCTCCCTCAGCATCTGCCCCCTTCTCCCTTCTTGACTCTGTTGTCCCAGTCCAAGGATGAGTCCCCTTACAGACCCAACCCCCCCCCCCCCCCCCCCCAGCATCAGCCCCCTTCCAGTCCCAGGTCCCTCAGCATCAGCGTACTTCTAATCCCAGAACCCCAGGAAATGACTCTGTTTGCCTTTTACAAATGTGGTGGTGGTGGTGGCAGCATCACAACATAGCAGTGGGAGTGAACCAACATGCCTGTGGGGCTGGCTGCAGGCAGCCTATGTACATCACTGCTGCTGCTGGTGAATGTCAAGTTTAAGGCAGATCAGGGGGTGGGTTTGAGAGACAAGGGAAGATGTTGGATCATGGACAGGGGGAATGTTTTATTGTACTTTATTAACTGGAATATGTTAGCTTTGGTAAATGCGCATCATGGATGTCTTTATATTGTGTTCATTACAAAAGGAAGTGCGATTCTGTTTTTTTTTTTGTTTCTGATGTTGCAACACATACTGAGCTTGACTTCTTGGGGTCTCCAGTTCAGTTTTTGACTTCATATTCTATTTCTAATTTGTGATCCCTTGTTTTGTATTTACATAAGTACATTTGTTAAGGATCTATCTATGTTTTATGTGTGACTGGGGTATGATATTCTGTTTGCATGTAGTTACATGTAGTTTCTATGTAGGTATCTGTAGCAGTCTCACTTGTTCTGTTTTACCTGTAGTAAGTTAGGTATGTTGGTGTTTTAGGGCCCAGTGTAATATAAGTAGTGCTGCCTACTCATAGGTAGGGTTCTGCCTACTAAAATGGTCAGTGTCTTCATAAAGTATATGGGGACAGACTTATAGATCTCAATATGTATATTTTGAAAGAAGGCAAAATAAACATATTGACATTGAGTTTAAACCAGAGTATAGAACATCACTATGAGAAGACTCAGAACTCAAGAATCTTCTTTAATGTAGTAATCAAACAAGGGAAAATAACTTGCAGTTCAGATGTGCTGGACAAGGGTTTTGCCTTGCAAACTGGGAGTCTGTTCTCAACCAGTTCTCTCTCACACAAAAGAGGCTGGGAGGAATTCAACAACAGGCTGAATAGTGATGCTATTTATGCTTTTACACTTGTGAAATCTTCATAGAGTCACAGTAACTTGAAGAGATCATACAACAGAACACAGACCCCTGTACATGCACGAAAACCAAGCATGCATGGGGGCAGGCCTCCCTAATACATGTTCAGTTTTAAACTGAGCATGTTGTGGTGGGTGGGTGGGGGGGGGAGTGGTCGGCATATCAGCAGCCCAGGAAAAGCACCACTAACTGAACATAAGAATAGACATACTGGGTCAGACCCATGGTCCATCTAGCCCAGTATTTTGTTTCCAACAGTCACCAATACAGGTCACAAATACCTGGCAGAAGCCCAAATCGTTGCAAGATTCCATGCTACCAATCCCAGGGCAAGCAGGCCTCTCTTGCTTTGCAGAGAGTAGGGCTTCTGCTGGTGGGGCTTGGGGACCCTCACCAGCCAAAGTGGCAAATAGCATCTCAATTTTGTGGAGGCCTGAACCCAGGCCCCCCAAGGCTATGCCACTGATTGAGAGAAGAGTATCTCAGATAATAATTACTTAAGTATACATTTCCTTCTATGTTATATACCCCTCATTATTTAGCCTGTGCTGATCAGCATGTTTGTAAACACCAGCTGCTGTGAGCTTTTTATATCCATATGTTCTATGCCAGACAACACTTGGATACTGGTGCTGAGTATCTGGATATAATATGGGTGCCGACACATATCCAGGTGCCAGTGATACTCAGACTGGTACCTGGATAATTTTTGAGGTAAAGTTCGGACAACGGTTTTATCCTACCTGATCAATGGACTGAATATTGTCGCCTCCTGGCTCCACCCAGACCATCCGGACAGCCCCAGGACTAGTCACACAGTGCTACACCAGTCTGCCCAGACATTGAGGGGCATTATCAAAATAAGTGCAGCTGAATATCTGAGTTTGGCCTGATCAGTGGGAGTTATCAGAGTAGGAGCTCTGATAACTCCGACTGATCAAACTCATGTTTGTACTAGGACTAGGGGAAACACGATGAAGCTACAAATTAGTAAATTTAAAACGAATTGGAGAAAATGTTTCTTCACTCAACATGTAATTAAACTCTGAAATTTGTTGCCATAGAATGTGGTAAAGGTGGTTAACTTAGCAGGGTTTTAAAAAGGTTTGGACGGCTTCCTAAAGGAAAAGTCCACAGACCATTATTAAAATGGACTTGGGGGAAAATCCACTGCTTATTTCTGGGATAAGCAGCATAAAATGTTTTGTACTTTTTTGGGATCTTGCCAGGTATTTGTTACCTGGATTGGCCACTGTTGGAAACAGGATGCTGGGCTTGATAGACCTTTGGTCTGTCCCAGTATGGCAATATTTATGTACTTATGATCAATGTTATTAATTTAATATTACACCTCACATACTAAAATATCAAAGTAGATTACACACAATATAAGTTGTGTTCAAGAAGAATACAACAATATATACATTCTTATAAAATATATCTTACACTTTAGTCACATTTGGGAAAGCTACTGCCTAAAATCATTCTCCTAGATTTTGGAGAGAGGTGAAGCTTCCACCGCTCTCCCTCCCTTGCTAATTTATTTTAGTAACTTCTGAGGGTCATGAGAATTTTTAATTGCTAAAATTGGGCAATGTCATCTAAACGTTTGGATAGTACTGCCTTACAGTACATATATCAAATCACAAATTCTATCACTTTAATATACATCATCTATACAAAGAAAAGCATAGAGCACTTGATACCAAACAGTGACTCACTATGCTAATGATACGTGGAAGCCAATTTAACTACTGAAAAAACCTAGGTCACACCCTAATAGCAAGGCTACTAAGAGGGGCATTTTCGAAAGGGACATCCAAGTTGCAATTTGGACAACCTTGCAAAATGGCGAAATTCAGGGGCGGGAAACCCGTATTTTTGAAACAAGATGGATGTCCATCTTTCGTTTCGAAAATACCATCAGAGACGTCCAAATCCTTAAATTTGGACGTCCCTAGATTTGGTCATCCCTAGACATGGACGTTTCTGACTTTCGGCGATTTTCGAAACCAAAGACGTCCATGTCAAAAACGTCCTAATGAAAGGCATTTGGTCATGGGAGGAGCCAGCATTTGTAGTGCACTGGTCCCCCTGACATGCCAGGACACCAACTGGCAGGGGTGTGCTGGTAAATTTTTAACAATGGGTTCTCTCTCCGGGCGTAGCCAGCCCTGCAATTTGGGGGGTCCAGGGGTGGACTGGTGGGGGCAATCTATGCCTCAATTCTCCTCCCTCGTGCAGGCATGCTAGGCCTACCTTTGCTGGCAGGGAGTCCGAGCCCCACCAGCCAATAAATGGACTGCCACCACTCCCCACTGCTTGTTTCTGGCTTTGAGCAGCACACTAGGACTTGACTCGCATGCACGAGAAGTCCCAGCCTGCTGCTCAGAGCTGGAAACAAGGAGCGGGGAGTAGCAGCAGTCTATTTACTTGGTTTGCAGGGCTCAGCATCCCTGCCAGCAAAGTAAAAGAGAATTCAGGAGCATTTTGGAAGCCAGTTGTTAAAGTAGCCATGGGGGGCCTACTTTAACAACCGGCTCCCAAAATCCTTAAAAACTTAACAAACGGCTCTTGCGAGCCTGCGAGAGCCCCCTCCAGCACACCACGGTCAACCGGGCATCCTAGGGGGCACTGCAGTGGGCTTCATAAATTGCTTCCAGGTACATAGCTCCCTTACCTTGTATGCTGAGCCCCCCAAAACCCACTACCCACAACTGTACACCACTACCATAGCCCTTACGAGTGAAGGGGAGCACCTAGATGTGGGTACAGTGGGTTTCTGGTTGGTTTTGGAGGGCTCGCTGTTTCCTCCACAAATGTAACAGGTAGGGGGGTATGGGCCTGGGTCCGCCTGTCTGAAGTGCATCCCCGATTCTCTCCGGTGGTCATCTGGTCATTTCGGGCACCTTTTTGTGCCTTAGTCGTAAGAAAAACAGGTCCGGATGAAAACGTGGAGTGGAGGAGTGGCCTAGTGGTTAGGGTGGTGGACTTTGGTCCTGGGGAACTGAGGAACTGAGTTTGATTCCCGGCACAGGCAGCTCCTTGTGACTCTGGGCAAGTCACTTAACCCTCCATTGCCCCATGTAAGCCGCATTGAGCCTGCCATGAGTGGGAAAGCGCGGGGTACAAATGTAACAAAAAAAAAAAAAACATCCAAGTGTTCGTCAAGGATGTCCTTGTTTTTTTCAATTATGGGTCAAGGACATCCAAGTGTTAGGCACGCCCAAGTCCTGCTTCGCTACACCTCCGACACGCTCCCTTGAACTTTGGATGTCCTTGCGACGGAGTGCAGTTGGAGATGTCCTAAATCGGGTTTCGATTATACCAATTTGTACGTCCCTGGGAGAAGGATGTCCCTCTTCGGATTTATGTCAAAAGATGGACGTCCTTCTCTTTCAAAAATGAGCCCATAAGTCAAACAAATTTTATTTATTTTTTAGGATTTATATACTACCTTTTTGAAAAACAAAAACACCCAAGGCAGTATATAGCAAGAATTGTTTGAACATAGGCAACAGACAATTACAGCAGTTAAAATATTCAAATAACAATACGTGGAGGGGCATTTTCGATATGCTTTGGACGTTTTGTTTTTTTGGTTCATTTTCAAAACAAAGACGTCCAAGTGAAAAACATGGAAAATCAAGCCATTTTTAGTAGACTGGTCTCCCAGACATCCCAGAAGATAAATGGGGCACCCTAGGGGGCACTGCAGTGGACTTCAAAAACATGGTCCCAGGTACACATCTCACCCTTGCTCCCTTATCTTGTCTGCTGAGCCTCCCAAAACCCACTGCCCACAGCTGTACACAATAGACCTTACAGGTGAAGGGGAGCACCTAGATGTAAGTACAGTGGGTTTCTGGTGAGTTTTGGTGGGCTCACAGTTTCCACCACAAATGTGACAGGTAGAAGGAGATAGGGACCAGAGACCCCCATGCCATGGTGCACTGCATGCACTACACTGACCACTACACTACTCCAGGGACCTGCATGCTGCTCTTATAGACCTGGCTCTAACATCTGAAGCTGTCAAAGAGGTTGCTAAATCATATTTCTATTCATATTTGTGGGGGGTGGTAGGGGGTCAGTGGCCATGGGAGGGTATTGGGAGGGCACCTCTGATTTCCTCCAGTGGTCATCTGGTCATTTAGGGCACCCTTTTGTGCCTTATTCATTATAAAAACAGGTCTGGCTCAAAACATTTTAGTTTTAGTTATAGTTATGGACAGTTTGGTTTTGTTCCATTATGGCTGAAAAAAGTCCAAGTGTTAGGAACACCCAGATCCTGCCTTTAACATGCCCCTGACACATACCCGTGAGATTTGAATGCACTTCTGACGGGCTTCATAGAAAAACGTCTAAAATTTTGTTTTGAAAATACCAATTTGGACTTTTTTTATGAGAAAAATGTCCAAATGCCGATTTATGCCACTTTTTGAACTTTTTTCTCTTTTGAAAATGAGCTCCATAGTATAGCATTGTCAACATAATACGCAATCAAATACAGTGCAATCCACTTAAGTGCAAGGGTCTGGGAGCAAAGAAATACATGCTGTTAACCGGAGCGTGCACTTAACCGTTGTGACCCAAAAAAAGAAGCTTGACATCTGATAAACATATGTACAGTACTGTTTATTATACATACAGTATACAGTCTCCGTTAACTGACATTAGGCTTACTTGAAGTAATCAATCATAGCCCTCTGTACACTCTTGTGTCTGTGAGTTCCATAGACTACGTCTGCCAGATGGTAAAAACTGTCATAGCACTGACATCCAGTGGCCTCTCCAGTGCTCTTGCAAAAGTGACAGGAGGTTGTTGAATTTCATCAGCATGTGCCTCACTGCTCATTTCATCATCTGTTTCATCATCAGCCGTTGCCTGCTTTTAGGCACATATCTGGACATCAGTGCTGTCATCAGCTGTTTGTAGATCATAATCAACAGCTACGTAGTGATGAAACTCCTCTTCAGTAACACCGGCTGGGATGTCAATAGCCTGTTCATCTGACACGTTTGCAACAGCTGCATCTGTTTCGTCCCTCTCCACATCCCTAACAAAGCTTGCCCGCTTGTAGCAGTTCACAATGGTTGCCTGTGTAACAAGATTCCAGGCTTCTTTCTGCATATGTAGGGAATCCAACAGTGACAGATTATGAGCCAGTTCAACTGCACGCTTATCCATAACGCTCATCAGATGATGTAGCACAAGAGCCCGATAATGTTGTTTGAAATTGGCTATTATGCCCTAATCCATAGGTTGGATCAGAGAGGTAGTGTTTGGTGGCAGGAAGACCACCTTTGACGTTAGACAGCCTGACATCATCACTGTGTGCAGCACAATTATCACAAAGCAACAAAATCTGACGCTTTTGTGCCCGCATTCTAGTGTCTAACTTCTTTAGCCACTGCTTCCAAATTTCCCCAGTCATCCATGAATTTGCATTAGCCTCATATGACACAGGAAGTCGCTAAACATTCTTGAAGCAATGGGGCTGTTTGCTCTTTCCAGTGACGAGTGGTTCCAACTTCCCACTCCCATCCATATTGCAGCAAAGGAGGATCGTCAATCGGTCCTTCGATGTTTTACTTCCTATAGTTTTGGCTTGTTTGAATGCAAGTGTTCCATCAGGAATCGCTCGCCAGTAGAGTCTGTTTTTCGTCAGCATTGAAAATGTCATGAGGTGCAAAATCGTTCAAGATAGTAGGAAGAACTGAAACAACCCAGTTTTCAGCACCAAAGTAATCAGCGTCTTGTTTTTCACCATGCTGTTTCTTGAATTTTATGTTGTTCCTCTCCTTCCATCTGTCCAACCATCCAACAGTGGCTTTGAATTCAATTAGTCCAAGACTTTCAGCTAGCTGATTAGCTTTCTCCATAAGCAGTGGACCACTGACAGGAAACTGTCTGCTCTTGACTTGAGAAAACCACCGAAGAAGAACATCTTCTACCTCCTTAGCTTTTCCCGCCCGTTTTCGTTTCCGGTGTAGATTTGTATTGTTTTGCCAGTCTTCCAGAAGCTGGTCTTTCTGCTTCAAGATACGTGAAATTTGACTGTGATTGACACCATATTCTTTAGCAATAGATGCTTGACTTTGTTTGTTTTCTAATTTTTTAAGAACTTCTATTCGTTCAGCCAGTGTTAAAGTCTTACAGTTGCACGACGACAACGACGATTCCAGTGTACATTCTAACAACATTCTTTCACTTATTCTGCCTGTGGCAGTTAACCAACAAGATTTCAAATTTACTGCCCCTTTGTCACGCGCCAATCGGCTTCCATATTCCATTGCGCGTGCTTTTGTGGAGTCTTTCCTGCAGAGGAGCTGTCTTAAACCATGCATATAAGCGAATCTTGCACTTATCAGTGGTGCGCTAACCAAAGTTTGTCCCCATAGAAATTGATGGCACTAAAAACGGGACCGAAGTACGGCATGCAGTTAAACAGAGCATGCTTTTATCCGATGTGCAGTTAAATGGAGTGCACTGTATTTGAATAGATATCATGAGATGTAAGTAAAGGTGGAATATGTGAGGGGCATTTTCAAAAGGATATCCAAGTCAGAAGGTCCCAAACAGACGTTCATCTCACATGTATTTTCCAACAGGATACAGCCTTGTTCAAAAATACGTGAGATTGACATCCATGTGCTGGAAACATCCAGCATGAACATCCATTTTACAAACTGAAACGTCCAAATTTTGAATGGGTGAAAACAAGGGACATGGACGTCTATATAGCAACATTCTTAGAAAATGACCACAAACATCCATGCAGAGCAAAGGATCAGTCAGTGGTTAGTGCAATGGACTGTAAACCAAGGAACCCAGGTTCAAATCACACTTTAATTCTTTCTTTTTTTTTAAATTTTATTGTGAGCCCTCCAGGAACAGAAAAATACCTACTGTACCTGAATGAACACCACTTCAATAGCCTTCAGGTTTACAGGTGTCTTATATGTTTTAGTATAGTAGATAATTTTCTGTCTCTGGAGGGTTCTTAATTGAGCAAAAAAAAAAAAAGTTTCACTGCACTAACCACTAGTTATTCCTCAGACCTGCTTCCTTCTCTAAGAATGCCCATAATACCTGAAGCTGTCATAGATCCAGTATCCCATTCCGGGGGCACTGCTGGGGGGTGGTATACTGTGTGGGGTTGTATTGTTTGAGGGTGGTTGGGTTGCACCACCATGGCAGCAGAATGTTTGTTTTTTGTTTTGTTTTTGTAAGGTGCCAGCAACATCTGCCAAGGCATGTAAAGCGGTACCTATGGTAAGAGTGTGCATAGGGTGGTAAATGCAGTGCTGTAGCTACATGGGGCCATCGAGGCCTGCCCCCCCTAATTTCTTCAGGGCCTCTTGGTTTTGCTGGCGGAGCTCCCCAGCCCCTGCCAATTGAAGCCTTCATCCAGCGCCGGTCTCGGCACCGCTGTATTGCCTGCCCTGCTCACTCTTCCCCTCACATCCGGCATGCTCCTTTTAGTGAAACTGAGCATGCTCAATTTCACTGAAAGGACTGTGCAGGATGTGAGGGGATAAGCAAGCAGGGCAGGCAACATGGCAGCGCTGAGATTGGCACTGGATGATGGCTTCAAATGGTGGGGGTTGGGAACCCCCCGCCAGCCAAGGTATTAAATTGCAGAGGAAAGGTGGCGGGGAATGGCAAGGTGCTGGTGGGGTGGCAAGGAGGCGGGGGGGGCAGGGAGGCAGACCAAAATGTGCCCCCCCCCCCAACTTGGGTTCTGGGCTCCTCCCGCCACGAGGTCTGGCTACGCCCCTCAGTAAATGTAGGACAGATGCTGGCCACACCCCCTGCATTTACTGTACAAGCTTTGCACTTACCGCATCTTAGGTTTTGCACTTTAGTTACTCCTCTTAGGGGTAGATGCACTAACAAAAACGTTAAAGCCCTTCCCTTACCAATTCCTTAGCAAATCGGTAAGAAATGGGCATGCATCAAGGAAATCGCATGCAAATGAGCTGCTCGCTGCTAGCACATTTGCATGTGATTTCCTTCCAAGCCAGTCGGCCAACTGAGCATGTGCAGAGCAGCCAAACGTTATGCTGGCTGCTCTGCGCATGCCATGGACGTCCTTTATGGACATCCTTCACTCAAAAAACAACAACAAAAAAAAAGGACGTCCCTGACGAGCAAGACGGGCTTTTCTTCAAACTCAAGGGTGCCCAAAAGGTAGAGACAAAAAGAATACAAATTGCTCACACTTCCGATGTTTTCACTGCTTATCTTCTGTTGTGGAGAGTGCAAAGCCCTCCTTAGGCACAGCTCCCTGCACCGATGCTGATACTGGCACTGTAGAGAGCAGAGTCCTGCGAGCTGCGCCTCATGCAGCCCGCCCAGGACCAGCACAAAGGAACGGCGCACGCTCCTCTCTCATGGCTTCCGCCGTTCTCTCCCTGCCGGCGACGCGCAAAGTTCTAGCTGGCTGCAAGACCACCCAAGGGAAAGGAAAAGTGCTCTAGTGGGCAGTCTCTCTTCATCCTCTTGTCCTCACTCCATTCGCTTCCCTGTTAATTGTCTTCTCTCACCCTACTTGCAGGGATTCTCTCTCTCTCTTCCCCCCACCCCCCCCCCCACCTCAGTTAACCTCTCTTTTTTTTTCTTCCGATTCTCTCACAGCAGCCCCAATGAGAGGTGCAGACCTCCCATTAGGTTTTCCACTGTAAGGGGATAGGAAAACGGTAGTGCATCTCATTATAATACTAATTTGCTCATCTGCATTCCGTTTTCGTTAGCTGCTACCGTGACAGGACAATGCCCTTTTGTGCATGTCCTGGTTTACTACTTGCGAGTTAAACTGGCTAGAACCAGTTTAAAAACCACGTTGCTGGCTCGTTAAGTTTAGTGCATCTAGCCCTTAGTCTTTCAGCATTCTGAGTAGATGATCATACAAATTCCCTTACTTAATCCAATGCTTAGCCTTCTTTCTATGTCTTTAACCCAAATTCTCAAACCTCTTCCTACTCTTGCCCTTTTTATCTGTTCTAAGCATGCTTAAATTCTGTCACACTATTGACCTACAAGAAAGTAGCACAAAGGAGTAGGGTAAATAGATGGCTTTCCGAAAGAACCAGGGGTCAAAAGTCTGTTGCACATGACATTTATTGTTATAAAAACACTTAAGATTCAAATACACTTTGATGACTCAGCATGGAGCCATGTTTCAGTGTTACCGCCTGCTTCGGGAGCCTGCAAAAGTGTAAGATGTGGTAAATAATGTGTAATGAGTAATCAAACACAGAGAATAAAATTGTGCTGCCTATGAGAATCCCAATGATTGCTGTTCTGCTGTAGCACTGAGAAACTTTTGAAGGGGTTCTTCTGTTTTGTCACCTCAGATGACGTGTTGTGCCACACTATTGGCATACACCAGCTCTACTGGTTTGCTAACCAGGCATCCAAAATCTACCCTTTCTATAAAGAAGTATTTACTCAGGGTGGGGGGTGGGGATTTTATAAATAGCACTCATAAATTGGCACCGATGATAAGCGCTATTCTGTAAAAGGCACACGCCCTTTATAGAACAGTATGTAGCCCCAATTCCCACAGCTAACATGCCCGCTGAAACCTGGTGTAAATGCTGGGTCTCAAGTTAGGCGTGCTTACCCAGTATTCTATAACTACATGCGAAAGTTTTCAGAACATCCCTGGCATGCCCATGCCCCTCCCATAGCCACACCCCTTTTGGGATATACGCTATGGAAGTTAGGCAGCCTGCCTTATAATGTGTAGTTAGATGCATGCCCAAATTTTAATGCATGCCCATTAACATCAATATGTGGCTGTTGGCACACAATTATTGATAGTTGAGAGCTCATTAACCAATTAATTTGCATGCATATCTCAGCAGCACACCTAAATTTGGGCACTATATATAGAATCCGGGGGAGAGTCGGCTGGACTTTCGACCAGCATGCCAACTCTATCTTAGGGGCCCTTTTACTAAGGCACATCCAACGTGCATCAAATTAGAACTACTGTCCGGCTACCACGTGCCCCGGGTGGCAATTCTATTTGACGTGCATCCAAAATGCGCAGCAGAAAATAATTTCTATTTTCTACCGCGTGGTGCTAACCATGTGGTAATTGGCAGTGTATGCTTGCTGATGATTACCGCCCAGTTAGCGCGTGAGACCTTACCGCTAAGTCAATGAGTGGCGGTAAGGTCTCAGGCTGAAAATGGATGCGCGCTGGCTTTAATATTGCCGTACGTCCATTTTCAGCCACAAAAAAGGCCTTTTTTCCAGGCGTGCTGAAAAATGGACCTACGCACGTACAATACACACACCTCCACCAGCGCAGGCCAATTTTCAGCACGCCTTAGTAAAAGGACCCCTTAGTACTTATATTCAGCACTGCTATCTGTTCAGGTAACTGCACTGAATATACAGGTAATAAGGTTACTGTTCTGGCAGTATCCATTTAGGTTAGGCCACTGTTTAGCAGATTTAAATGAAACATATTATCTAGATAGTGGCTGAATATTCATGCTGTCCAGATGAAATCTCTATATAGTGCCTAATATTAGGCATTACTTCCACACCAACATTTTGGTGTGGAAGAGAATTTAATGGATGCACAACGCTGAAACAGGGCAGGAATGGCAGATCTATGCAAAAAAACACACTTACGTCCCCATTTACAGAATAGTACCTACGTGTTTCTGTGTGGCTCTGCAAAGGAGGCATAACAATTGGAGGGACATAGGTGGGTCAGGGGTGTCCCCTCCCTGCCCATCTTCAAAGCCTTGCTCAAAGCCCACCTCTTCAATGTCGCCTTCGGCACCTAACCATCATACCTCTATCCAGGAAACCTGGACTGCCCCTACTTGACATTTCGCCCTTTTAGGTTGTAAGCTCCTTGGAGCAGGGACTGTCATTTATGTCAATTTATGTTAATCTGTACAGCGCTGTGTAACCCTAGTAGCGCTCTAGAAATATTAAGTAGTAGTAGTAAGTAGTAGTAAGATGTCCGCAGTGTACTGTGCACAGGAGTGCTCCAACTGCATTGCTGCCAGTAGGGGTTGCTGCTTCAATATTATGTTTTCAATCGCTAGGGACATTCTGGAATCCTGCAGAGCTTGCCTGTCCTTCACTATTGAAAATGCGATGGTGAAACAGTGCCACCCACTGGAAGGACTATAGGTGGAGGACTCCTGCTCAGCTTAGCAGGAACAGTGGTGTGGTGTTATAGAATACTTCAGATTCATGCCCAACTTGCATGCCAGGAATTACACCTGGTTTCAGTTAGTGTAAATCCTCGTGCCCAAAGTTGAGCATGGATCCTGGTGCTACACACTATTCTATAAAGGGGACCCATCATGGCACACCCTTTATAGAAAACTGTTCAGAATCGGTTGTATTGCCATTTACTTAATCTAGCCCTTAAAGTTCAATCTATGAACTAGGCTCTCATACTTACTCATACGTTATACACAAAAATGTTTAGAATTGTGACATAAATGCAGACATGTGCATACATATGCACATATCCGAATAACAATTCAATCTAGTGACAATAAAAATTATTCTGCAAACATGCAAACGTGGAAGTTGACAATTGGAAGCCTGAGTTAAGTGCTCCTTTCGTACATGCTGTGTGATTATATTTGGCAAGTTAAGGAAAAGTCGGCTAATAGTGACTGAACTGAATATTGGATTTTACTGCCTTGAAAGGGTTGCATGTTCAAGTAGATTAACATTAAAGAAGTAAAACAGAATTGAAAATGTTTGGGGGAGGTTTTTTAGCCAATGATTGGTCTTAGTCAAAAGGCACCTTAGTTTTTGAAAACACAAGTGGGTTATGACCAGCCAATGGCTACTACCTTTGACTGCTGAGGCTTTTTTTTCCCGCCCTTTTAAACTAACAACAATTTTTTTTTTCAAATGCATACATAAGAAAGTCTTTGAAAATAAGTATTCCATGTTTGCAGAATAATTTTTGTTGTCACTAGATTGAATCGTTATTCAGATGTGTAAGGGTTCCATGATTTTTGATTTTTAGTTTCACTAATTTTGTGGAACATTTCAATTTTGTTTGGGCATACATATGCACAGAAATGTCAATGTTCTGCCTACGTAGAGCATATTTGAAACAGGGGTGTACACAGGGGCAGTGCACGGGCAAGATACAGACAGGGCTCCCACTTCTGCATGTAACTTAGGGGCCCTTTTACTAAGCCGCATAAGCTTCTAAGCGCGCCCAACGCACGCCAAAATGGAGTTACCGTCTATCTGCCATGTGGCTCTTGTGGTAATTTCATTTTTGGTGTGAGTCCGATATGCACGACCGAAACATAATTTCTATTTTCAGTCAAGTGGCTTTTGGCGCGTGTCGGTCATTACCACCCAGTTACCGCATGAGACTTTACTGCTAGGTCAATGGCTGGCGGTAAGGTCTCAGACCCAAAATGGATGCATGGCAATTTTCATTTTGCCGCACTTCCATTTTCGGCAAAAATTTAAAAAAGGTATTTTTTACAGGTGTGCTGAAAAATTATTCTGCGCGATCCCAAACACGCGTCTACAATACCGCAGGCCATTTTTTAGTGCACCTTTGTAAAAGGGCCCCTTACAGAATAAGTTACAGATGTTGCTGCTGCATTTAGGTGGTATTAACTGTGGGTGCCTAAATGGTAGACATGCCAATGCAACATTACGCTAGTATTCTATAATGGAACCTGTCTAGTATTCCTTATAGAATAGGATCCTACTACGTGGCCTCAGGATACCTAAATGTAAGGACCCAGTTATAGAACTGCCCTCTTAGCAATGTAAATGGCTCAATATCATTTATAGGGTTTTTTTTGAAAATATAAGAAGATAATTATGGGTTTTGCCAGCTGCCAGTTAATGCATAATTTCCTGTTAATATCGACCGGAGTGATTCTACTGTTTTTGAGCTGATGAAAAGAAAAATCAAACAGGGACAGGCGTTTCAATTTTATTCGATGGGGTGAAGTGTTTAAATGCAGCTTATTCCTTTATTTATTTTTATCTGATTTCTCATTTGTCACTCAGAACCAATAGGAAAGTCAACAGTAGTAATACATATACAGTTCATACAAGAAGAACAACAGTTTAGAATTTTAAAAATAAAACATTAAGCATAATTCTGTTCTAGATAGAGGTAATGGTGACTCCCTCCAAAATTCAGATGCGTATGAAACAGAAACCATCAAACCAACTTAGCCATCTGCCAAAATGAGGGGAAAACACTATGGGCTCCTTTTACTAAGTGGTGGTAAGCCCAATGCGGGTTTACCGCTCGCTATTTAGGAAGTACCACCAGGCTAACGCAGCAGCGCCGGATACTACCCAGCGGTAATTGGGCAATGCTGCACGCTGCCCGGTTACCGCCAGGTTAGCGCGGGAGCATTTACCGCCACCTCAATGGGTGGTGGTAAGGGCTCCCCCTCAAAATGGCCGCACGGCGACTGCTTTACTTGCCGCCCAGCCATTTCTTGAAGGAAAGTGAGACCGGCCCTTTAACCAGCTACAGTAAAAGTGGGCCTCGGTGCAAGTATAAAACCGGCGCTGATGCCAACGCAGGCCCCCTTTTGCCGCAGCTTCGTAAAAGGGGGCCTATTATTTTTCCATTTCCTTGTCTGACAGACTGAGGTACAAGATTCTGAAGATGAAGTATGTTTTTAGCTTCTGACATATGCTATACCCTCCATAGCTAACCGCAGAAAGTGTAGAAATCTCAGAGACACTTCTAAATGATGCTTGAAGACTTTGCTTCATGCACGAGGGGCTGTTTAAAGTTTCAGATGCAGTAGTTAAGTGCTATAAATGGCATGCGGCTTATCCTCCCTTCTGTTTCCTACTCATTTGGATACATCACTGGGGACTAGCAAACAAGGAGGGGAATGGAGGAATAGATCTCGATGGCAGAATGGTTTAATGTATTCAGAAAAAAAAAGGTTTTACCCTTATATTTCTCTAAAGACCTCATAAAGGATGATAATGCTCTGTGGCTTCTGTAAATATTTATTGGAGAAGGATTTGCACTAGTTAAAAATAATAATAACAATTTGATATTTTGTGTGGTACAGTATTTGCAAAAGCAGTCATATGAGACCTCATAGACCTTAAATTGCTGTGTGTGCTTCTCATAACAAAGCCTGCCACTTTTTTCTCTTCCATATGTGCCTGTGTCTACTTTTTCTTTGTCCTGTGGGGAGGTGGGGGGTGGGGGACTGAATGAGATTTTCAATGCAGGAGCTCCTTCCGCATGGTTCCTTTTCATGCTGGAGTGTGAAGTACCTGCCCCTTTTTCTCTCTCTCTTTCCCACTATTCCCGACTCCCCTCATACATCCTCCTCCTCTTTTTATTTTCTTCTCTAAATTTTGCACCAGAGTAAACCTCTGAGATGTTTAATTCTTTCTGAATGTTCCTGCCTGGTTAAACCCCGCGAAGCTGGCCGGCTGTTAGTATTCAGTGGCACTTAACCGGGTAGTACCACTGAACATCTTCACTAACCGGCTAGGTAAGGGGCCATCTGGGGGTGGAGCTTGGGCAGTCATCACTTGGGTGCCACGAAAAAGCTGTGCTTAGAGTCAAGGAGGGACTGACCTTTCGGGCAACCGGGCAGTGCCCAAGGGCCCAGAGGCTCTGCCCAGTTGCCTGCTGCCACCGCACACTACAGCCCTTTCTGGCGGTTCTACCTTGAAAGGCCCTGGTGGTCTAGTGGCCTCTGAGGGGATAGGAAAGAATCCCACTCTTTCCTGTCCGCAGTTGAAAAAGAAGAGTCCATATAAGAGTGATTTACCTGATGAATGACATTCCCAGGGAGGGAGATACTATATGTGTAAAGAACCAACAGTACCAACTTCCAAGCCTAAACCTCAATGTTCATGCCAATAAATAGTTAATACTAAGGGATCAGGGGGGATACAGTGAGGATAAGTTCATCTTTCTTAGTGAACCTCTTGTACTACTTGTGGCTACTAACAACCTCAGCCTGGGGCATTTCCTCAGGATAATGACCTTTGGAAGAACGGCTATCTCTGCTCGTATGATTTTCTCAGGAGATGCTCCATGTCGAGGTCATTACAGCAGTGCTCCCTGAAGCTCTCGTCTTTGTGTAGGATGCATAAGCCCTGTTTTCCTCTTGCTCATGCTCTTCCATTTAGACTTCTGCACAGGTTTGCTTTTATCAGGGAGAGAATGCATTGTAATTAGGCATCATTTTGGACTTTTATTCATCAGGTGGAGATGCTACAGACAGTGTTTCAGGTTTAATATCCAGTATGTGCTGCATTTATCTTTTTTTAGCCTCAACCTTTTTATAATTAAGCCACATGGAGCAGAATAGCAGTCTTTTCTGGGTCAGATTTTTTAAAAAACAAACTTGTCTGGAATACTGGTGATAAAGCCAACCAAGAGAGAGAATAACAAACTTTAAGGTTGACTGTGTATGCATGCAACTAGGATAGTACAAAAATTCAAATCACATTTTAGACATGTTTCAGAGAATGAGCATGAATATGAAGATTGTCCCGGGAACTCATAAGAGCATAAGAATAGCCATACTGAGGCCCAGATGCAGTAAATCTAACGATCCAGCAATGTAGTTTTTATACCAGTACTAACTGGTTTAGCGAGCAGGGAGTACAACGAGACATGCACAAACGAGTTCTCTGTGCTCTTTTCCTGTCATGGTAACAGCTAAAGAAACTTGTATGCAAAGCTATTATAATAAGCTAATTACTATACAATTGTGCATGCAAAGCGATGTACAGCTGTTTTCCGAATGATGCACAGAAGCAGCCCCTACCTTTACCGTGGAAAATTTAATGGGAGGTCTGGAGCTGTCGGTTCTTCATTGTTGCAAGCAGGAGAAGGGAAGAAACAAGGCAGGAAAGACGCTGGAGCACAAAAAAAAAAAAAAGAAAGTACACTGGCTTTCATACATGCAGCTTCTTTGCGTGTATGAAAGCCCTATAGAGCCCTGTTGGGAGCTGACATGTCCAACCAGGAAGCTGCTGAGCCCCGTTCACACTGAGGAAACTGGTGGGGAGCAAATGGTTAATTTTTCCCGAGAACAAGTTGTAAATCCCTAAGGAAAGTGTGGGGTGGTTCTGTGCCATGCATCTCTTTCAAATGACATTAATTTTACTGGCAAGAAATCCGGGGTGTACTGCAATTACACACTGCTAGAAACACAGAGACACGCTAAACCAATTGGACATTGTCAGCCTGGGATGTCCTGCCAATTCACTACTGGAGTGGGACACCAGAAAGTTTGGATCCAATCAGCTCACAGCTCTGCTCTGCCATTAGAGGGGGCGGCTTCAGAAAGAGTGATGTCATCAGGGAAGTCCTGCAGGGAGGAGGAGTTGGGACAGCCGCCAGCCATGAGAGTTCATCTTCAGGGAGATAGGGCATTTCAGGATGTCAGCCGGCTAATAGAAGGAAGCAGCAGGAGCAGCTGAGAGTGGAACCAAGCCCTAATGCAGATTCCTCACAGAAAATGACAGCCAAGAGCAGCAGAAAGCATATTCTACACTTTTCCACTTTTTCCAGGCAGCTGGGAAGCAGGGAAGACGCCAGAGCCCCAACACAGGTCTGCTCGTCAGCCGCTGCTCCAGCCGCCTACACTGCTCTATAAAAAAAAAAAAAACAGCGCTTTTGTGCTAGAAAAAAAAATAATAACAAAACAAACAAAAAAAGGTTACCTCTACCGCTTTCATACACACAGCTTGTCTGTGTGTATGAAATCCCTCTGTGGCATGTGCAGAGCAGCCGTACTAAGCAATTGGCTCTTCTGTGCATGCTCAACTGATCAACTGGCTTCCCCCCCTATCGCATGCAAATGAGCCTGTTCACAAAAGCAGCAACCAGCTCATTTGCATGTGATTCACTTTGGGAATCGTTCTGTATTTCCAAATCGGTAAATTATACCAAGGTGGAAATACAGAAGATTCTTTAAGGGGACCTTAGTGCAACTGGGCCTGAGTCAGACTAATGGTCCATCTAGCCCGGTATCCTGCTCCCAGTAGTGGCCAATCCAGGTCACAAGTACCTGGCAGAAACCCAATTAGTAGCAACATTCCAGAAACCCAAAGAGTAACAAGATTCCAGAATCCCAAAGAGTAGAAACATTCCATGTTATCAATCCCGGGGCAAGCAGTGGTTTCCTCCATGTCTATCTCAATAGCAGACTATGGACTTTTCCTCCAGGAACTTGTCCAAACTTTTTTTTTAAACCATTGTATGTTAAACGCTGTTACCACATCCTCCAGCAGCGAGTTCCCGAGCTTAACTATCCTTTGAGTGAAAAAATATTTCCTTCTATTTGTTTTAAACGTATTTCCATGTAATTTCATTGAGTGTTCCCTGGTGTTTGTACTTTTTGAAAGTGAAAAATCGATTCACTTCTACCCGTTCTACATCACTCAGGATTTTATAGACCTCAGTCATCTCCCCCCTCAACTGTCTCTTCGACAAGCTGAGAAAGACTTGGAAAAGACAAGTGTCAGGTCCACGCCCCACTCATGGACATGTACCTTTCTCAACTATTAATAATATGTGACTTAGAATTTAGGCGCACAACGTAAATCTCAATTAATGCTTATTAACATCCAATTAACAGTGCTGATTGTTAGTCAACCAATTAATTTATGCGTATTGTTATAGAATGCACTTTGATTTCCATGCAGATTTTCAGGCAGTTTTTTTGTGTTGCAGAGATCAGGTATTTAAGTTGGATCGGTAGGGTATGCCTTTTTAAACAGGTTGGTTTTTAGTGATTTCCAGAAGTTTAGGTGGTTGTACATCATTTTCAAGGCTTTTGGTAGTGCATGCCACAGTTGGGTGCTTATGTAGGAGAAATTGGAATGCGTAAGTTGATTTGTATTTAAGTCCTTTGCAGCTTGGGTAGTGCAGATTTAGATATGTACGTGTTGATTCAGATGTGTTTCTAGTTGGTAAGTCGATCAAGTCTGTCATGTGTCCTGCTGAGAAAGGCTTCAGCTAAATCCATAATCCCTTCTCTTTCCTGTATCCCGTGTGGCTCCACCCACTACTTAAGGGTACTTCCCCTGCTAAGCTATATTTTAGGTAGCCTGAAGTTCCATTCACTTCTGAAACAAAAATTTCATGCAGATGGTCACTCAACAACAGGCACTGTTACAAGACTGATTCATACCTAACAACACATACCTCCAGATTCTGTATAGGCTGCTCAAATTAAGACACAGATTGGGGGGGGGGGGGGATGGGGCTTGATATACTGCCTTTCTGTGGTTTTTGCAACTACACGGAGTACACTCAGTCCCATCGGATTTTCAGAATATCTACAATGAATATGCATGAGATAGATTTGCATGCACTGCCTCAATTGCATGCAAATCTAACTCATGAATATTCATTACGGGTATCCTAAAAACCCCATGGGACTAGGTGTGCCCCGAGGACTGGGTTGGGAATCACTGCCCTATTCTTTGTGTTCCTAAATTTCATAGCATGCAAATCAATAGATGGCATGGCCATGGGAAGGGCATGGGCGGGTCAGGGGTGTTCCCAGAAATTTGGTGCACTACCTGCATTTACATGCCATCAGTTGGGTACTACACCAGCTTTTGGCAGGTGCAAGTGATGATACGTTTTACTAAGGTACACTGAAAAATGGCTTGTGGTAGTGTAGGCGTGGGTTTTGGGCATGCACCAATCCATTTTTCAGCGCCTGTAAAAAAAAGGGCTTTTAAAATTTTTGCCAAAGATGGATGTGCGGCAAAATCAAAATTGCCACGCGACCATTTTGGCAAAGACTCATGCAGTAACCTGGTGGTAATGACCTATACGCGTCAAGTGCCACTTGAGATGTGTCCGATATGTGCGTCCGAAAATAAAAATGATTTTTCGGGCACTTGTATCGGACGCGTGCCAAAAATGAAATTACCACAAGAGCCACATGGTAGCCATGTGGTAACTGCATTTTGGCACACGTTGGGCACGCGTAGACGCTTTTGTGGCTTAGTAAAAGGGCCCTCAAGCTAGTATTCTGTAAAGGGTGTTCTGAATACTACCTTAACACAGATCATAACGGTACCTAACTTTGGGCACTCTTTACTGAATCTGAGCCATGGTGTCGTAGCTTAAAAATGCTTTGTCAAAAGATGGGAGACTTTCAGGCTTATTTTCGAAAAAGAAGGGCGCCCATCTTTCGACACAAATCGGGAGATGGGCGTCCTTCTCCCAGGGTCAGGGCCGGTCTTAGCAAGTGCGGGGCCCTATGCAGACCAATTTGACGGGGCCCCACCTAGCCCCGCCCCCACCCTAACTCCGCCCACCCTAACTCCGCCCACCCTAGCTCCACCCCCACCCTAGCTCCAGAGCCGGCCACCCCTCCCTCCGAGCTCCAAGACCCCCAAGCTCCAGGGCTTGTCGATCCTGCACAGTCAATACCAACTGAAAACCATGTCTTTTTCACAAACACAGATACACCCTAATCCACTATAGAATAAGTAGTAATATTTAAACTTTCTATTTAGACAAAAATTAAACTGAACCCCCAAGATGCCAGACTCTGCATACAATACAACACCACAGAAACAGAAAATGTCCCCTAGTACTGGTCAAAATATAAAAACAACAGATGTAAATTTGAAAAAAAACTAACAAATACCAATCACCACTTTACAAATTAACAAATAGAAACAAAACAAATATAGAAAATAAAATAATACCATTTTATTGGACTAATACGTTTAGCTTTCAGAGGCCAAAACCTCCGTCCTCAGGTCAATACAGTATAGAGCTGTTACAGTATCCTATCCTGACCTGAGGAAGGGGGCTTTGTTCTCCGAAAGTTTCTCAAAATGTATTAAAATTAGTCCAATAAAAAGATTACCTTATTTACATGTTCTATTATAAACATTTATTAACACAGCTACAATACTATATCCTAAAGCAAAAAAATATATATTTTATTTACAGTTTGTCGTCTCTGGTTTCTGCTTTCCTCATCTTCTTTTCACTGTCTTCCTTCCATCCAGCATATGTCTTCACTCTCTCTCTGCCATCCAGTGTCTGCCCTCTCTGCTGTCCCCTCCATCCAATGTCTGCTCTCTCTCCCTGCCCCTTCCATTCACTGTCTGCCCTTTCTATCCCTTCCATCCACTGTCTGCCCTTTCTCTCTGCCCCTTCAATCCACCATTTGCCCTCCCTCTCCCATCCATCCGGGTCTGCCCTCCCTCTCGCTCCCCCTTCCATCCAGGATCTGCCCCTCTCTCTGCCCCTTTTTTTCAGCCCCCAGTTCCAGCCCCACTATCCCACCAGTCCCCCATTTCAGCCCCAGCCCTTTTCTCCCACCAGTCCCGAGCTTCAGCCCCCAGCCACTCCTCCCTGTCCCCTTTTCAGCCCCCAGTTTCAACCCCAGTCCCCAGCCCTTTTCTCTCACCAGTCCCAAGCTTCAGCCCCAGCCACTTCTCCCTATCTCCTTTTCAGCCCCCAGTACCCACAGTTTCAGCCCCTGCCCCTTTTCAGCCTCCAGTCCCAGTACTAGCCCCCTTATCCCACCTACCCTCCTTTTCAGCCCCCAGTTCCAGCCCCCTTCATCCACATGCCTTGTATTAGAGCCCCCCTTTTCAGCCCCAGAACCATTCTCCCACCTGACTCACGCATGCCCCATTTTCCCACCAGCCCCATGCATGGCCCCCATTTCCCATATGGCCCCTTCTCAAACCCCAGTTCCAGCCCCCTTCTCCCATCTGAGTCCCCCTTACCCCCTCCCCCCAACTGAGAACCCCCATCCCACACCCTTCTCCCATCTGAGTCCCCCTTACCCCCTCCCCCAACTGAGAACCCCCATCCCACACCCTTCTCCCATCTGAGTCCCCCCCCCCGACCCACCTACCAACTCTGTTCTCCTCCTGCTGCACCCACTAACTTTAAAAAAAAATTGAGAAGTGCCGAGTAGCAGGCAGTGCCTCGCGTCTGCCCTGCTAGTAAAAATCTCCTGCACGTCGTTGGGCCGGCCTTCCCGCATTAAGTCCCGCCCTCCTCTGAGGTAATAGGCTCTTCCCGCATTAAGTCCCGCCCTCATCTGAGGTAATAGGCTACTACCTCAGAGGAGGGCGGGACTTAATGCGGGAAGAGCCTATTACCTCAGAGGAGGGCGGGACTTAATGCAGGAAGGCCGGCCCGATGATGTGCAGGAGATTTTTACTAGCAGGGCAGACGCGAGGCGCTGCCTGCTAGTCGGCGCTTCTCAATTTTTTTACAGAACAGCCATCGATCGTCGGGGGGCGGGGAGAGCGGCGGGCGGGGCGACCCCAGGCGTGCCGTGCGGGGCCCCCTTGAGCGCGGGGCCCTATGCGGCCGCCTCGGTCGCCTCGCCCTAAGACTGGCCCTGCCCAGGGTTGCCCAAATTGGCATAATCGAAAGCCGATTTTGGGCATCCTCAAGTGCTTTCCGTCGCGGGGACAACCAAAGTTCACGGGGGCATGTCGGAACCATAGCGAAGGCGGGACTGGGGCGTGCCTAACACATGGGCATCCTCGACCGATAATGGAAAAAAGAAGGGCGTCCCTGATAAGCACTAGGGTGACTTTACTTGGTCCATTTTTTCTTACGACCAAGCCTTAAAAAGGTGCCCGAACTGACCAGATGACCACCGGAGGAAATCGGGGATGACCTCCCCTTACTCCCCCAGTGGTCACTAACTCCCTCCCACCTAAAAACAAAACTTTAAAAATATTTTTTGCCAGCCTCTATGCCAGCCTCAAATGTCATACCCAGCTCCATGACAGCAGCATGCAGGTCCCTGGAGCACTTTTAGTGGGTGCAGTGCACTTCAGGCAGGTGGACCCAGGCCCATCCCCCCCCCACCTGTTACACTTGTGGTGGTAAATGTGAGCCCTTCAAAACCCACCAGAAACCCACTCTACCCACATCTAGGTGCCCCCTCTTCACCCCTTAGAGCTATGGTAGTGGTGTACAGTTGTGGGGAGTGGGTTTTGGGGGGTTTGGGGGGATCAGCTCCCAAGGTAAGGGAGCTATGCACCTGGGAGCAATTTGTGAAGTCCACTGCAGTGCCCCCTAGGGTGCTCAGTTGGTGTACTGGCATGTCAGGGGGACCAGTGCACTAGGAATGCTGGCTCCTCCCACGACCAAAGGGCTTGGATTTGGTCGTTTCTGAGATGGGCATCCTCGGTTTCCATTATCAGTGAAAATCGGGGACAACCATCTCTAAGGACGACCATCTCTAAGGTCGACCTAAATTTCGCGATTTGGGCGTCCCTAACCATATTATCGAAACAAAAGATGGATGCCCATCTTGTTTCGATAATACGTGTTTCCCCGCCCCTTCGCCGGGACGTCCTGCGAGGACGTCCTCAGGAAAACTTGGGTGCCCCTTTCAATTATGCCCCTCCACATGGCTCTGACCCTATTGTGGACATTGTACCATTGCATCTAGCATATTTGTGGCATTCTGACAGCAAAGGCAATGCCGAGAAAATAAGCTAGTGAAGTATGTTAGAAGCAAGCCTGAAGCTTAAATGGTAGACTGTATGTGTAGTCACACACCACATTCTCTCCCTTTACTGTCTGACATATTCTGGCAAAGTGATAGGCAGAGATTGTTGGATGAGTGGAGGGGGTCGATGGCACCTTCTCTATGATGCTCTCCTGGGCTTCCTAATGCAGGCACAAGTGCCTTTCAGCAACAAATAAAAATCCCACAGAATGTGTGAGATGCCCTCACATATTATTTACATAAATAGAATAAAAACCTAGCTTAAAACAGAACGTGATGGAATTGTGTCTCTGGGGATTGGAATGGTGCTCTAGTAATACAAATAAGGACAAGGCTTTAAAAAAGGGAGACCCTTCTATTAAAGTGCATTAAGCAACTTTTAGGTCAACTTCTTCGCATGTCATTTGAGGAGACCATTTTTAATAGTTCTGCATTTTTAGGAGTCCAGGGTAAGGGACTAGACTGTGGGCAAGGCATTATTGCCAGGAAATGCATTCTTAATCATTGGCTCAATGACCATCCATGCTAGGAATGCCTTCATTCTGCCCATTACCATCCCATTTGTGTGCCCCTGTCAAATCTAATTTATCATGCTAATTAGCATGCACCCAAAATTATACATGCAGTTTTTGGCAAAGGTTATGGAATTAGGCGGTTAGTGCTTAAATGCTATAGCACACAGCTACAAAGGGGGCATTCACATGGGCTTGTCTTGCAGCTGTGCACTTAGTAGGCCTTTCACAAAGCCGCGCTAGTCTTATTAGCGCACATTAAAAATAAGTGTGCACTAAATTCTAGAGATGCCCATATATTCTTATAGGCATCTCTAGCGTTTAGCACGCGCTAATCATGGGTGCACGCTAAAAACACTACCACGTCTTTCTAAAAGTTATAGAATACTATCACGTGCCCAGCTGGCAACTTTAGGCTTGACTATTTACACCAGCCTTTGGCATGGTGTAAGTGCTTGCACCTAAATTTAGGCGTGTGCATGCTGACTTACTCTCTATGATGGCAATTTGCTTAGCGCCCATATTTTTCATACCTAATTTTTGGCGCTCTTTATTGAATCTATCCCATACTGCTTATCTGAATCACTAAGAGGTTGCCCATCAGGGATACATACATAGTGCATGGTAAGGAAAGAATACAAGCCATGCTTCATGAGATTATTTCCAACCGCTCTACATGTGTGGACATGTGTGTGTGTGTATCTGTCTGTGTATTCATATGTGCACCAGTTTCATTTGGGGGGAGCAAAGGGTGGGGCGTATCTCTCTCCCACCACTCCCTCCCTCCCCCCCCCCCCCCCCCCCCCCCCCGCTGCTACCACCGCCGCCACAGCACTGGAGTCTTCCAGTGGTGCCCGGTATCACTCTCCCCCATCTTCCAATCCCTCGAGCTGCTAGCAGCCTCAGCGAAAGCAGCAGACACACTGCTTTAGACCTGCACCGGAGACCCTTCCCTCTCCTACAACTTCCTGCATGGGAACAGGAAGTTGGAGGAGAAAGAAAGGCTTCCGGGGGCAGGTCTAAAGCAGCGTGAGTGCTGCTTTCTCGCAGAGGCTGCCGGCAGCTCGGGGATTGGAGGATGGGGTGACAGCTCATTTGGCGGTGCACTGTGTCCCCTCACCACCCCCCTCAAACTATGCCCATGGCTATGTCTGTAGGTACTGTGTATGTGTGTATGTATGTCAATAACTAGGAGAGAAGAGTACAGGGGACGGGCAGTTTGAAAGGAGCAATTCCCTAATCACTATGTTTCAACGTACCAATGTTTTTATACTGAAGCTGTATAAACTGCCTTTTGCATACAAATGCATTGGAAAAAATTTTGGGAGGGGAGGAAAGGGACTTTAGTTCTTTGAATCCCATGGTCTAATCTGATTTTTTTTTTTTTTTTTTAGTTCATTGTCCAGCTTATAATCGAACGAGAAAAACGCCCAAGTTCCGACCTAAATCGGGAGATGGGCGTTTATCTCACAAAAACGAATAACGCGGTATAATCAAAAGCCGAATTTGGGTCGCTTTCAACTGCACTCCGTCGCGGATGCGGACAAAGTGGACGGGGGCGTGTCGAAGGCGTGTCGAAGGCGGAACTGGGGCGTGGTTATCACCCGAACAGAGATGGGCGCCCTTCGCCGATAATGGATGCGTTTGTAGCTAGAATTTAGGGCACTTTTCCTGGACCCTGTTTTTTCACGAATAAGGCCCCAAAAAGTGCCCTAAATGACCAGATGACCACTGGAGGGAATCGGGGATGACCTCCCCTGACTCCCCGAGTGGTCACTAACCCCCTCCCACCACAAAAAAATGATGTTTCACAACTTTTTATTTTCACCCTCAAATGTCATACCCTCCTCCCAGGCAGCAGTATGCAGGTCCCTGGAGCAGTTGTTAGGGGGTGCAGTGGACGTCAGGCAGGTGGACCCAGGCCCATCCCCCCCTACCTGTTACAATTGTGCTGCTTAATGCTTATTAGTCGTCCAACCCCCCCAAACCCACTGTACCCACATGTAGGTGCCCCCCTTCACCCCTTAGGGCTATAGTAATGGTGTAGACTTGTGGGCAGTGGGTTTTGAGGGGGATTTGGGGGGGCTCAACACACAATGGAAGGGTGCTATGCACCTGGGAGCTCTTTTACCTGTTTTTTTGTTTTTGTAAAAGTGCCCCCTAGGGTGCCCGGTTGGTGTCCTGGCATGTGAGGGGGACCAGTGCACTACGAATCCTGGCCCCTCCCACGAACAAATGCCTTGGAGTTATTCGTTTTTGAGCTGGGCGCTTTCATTCTCCGTTATCGCTGAAAAGCAAAAACGCCCAGCTCACACATTGGCGAATAAAACATGGGCGTCTATTTTTTTCGTTAATACAGTTTGGTCCGCCCCTTCACGGACCCGTTCTCGGAGATTAACGCCCATGGAGATAGGCGTTTCTGTTCCATTATGCCCCTCTGTGTCTTTTAGCCCAGTTTTTCCCCCATGTCAGGTTTGGTCCCATTATGTTAAAGTTTCAGAAAGTTATTTTGGCCCCAGGCAGATGAACAGACAGACAGACATTCCATTAGAAAGAATGAAAAAGCACGTCACACAATGTTGTATCTACATTTTAATAGGTAAGGCCCTCATTTTACAAGCCCTATTTGCATTTGAAATATGTATAAACAGATACTTAAAATGTTTATCTTGCATAAATGTCTAATTCACCATTTTACAAAGCCAGGATAGGCATATCGAACCCAAGTGCATGCAAATGGGGTGTGGTCAAGGCACGTTATGGGTGGGACAATGGTGTGGCAAGTTGACAGACATTTAGAACTAGATTCTATATATCAGCCTAAAAATTGGGCACTGAAATGAAATTGTCTAAGTACGTTCTATAAAGCACGTCTTAATTTAGACATACTTTATAGAATACGCTTATCAATGTATGTGCTTAAATTCAAGTTTTTGCCAATTAGTGCTTGTTATTGCTTGTTAAGAGCTGTTAAAACAATTAATCTATGCAATAGTTATGGAATACACCTAGATTTACATGCATAACCATGCGTACCTCTAGGCGCTATACAAAATCCAGGGGATTGGGGCTAGTGCAGACCACTTTTTAGCACTGCTTAGTAAAAGATCAAATAATTCAGCTTCTCTCTGCTGTTTTGTAATACATAAATTAAAATGTGCCACAGTATTATATTTTCTTGTGTGTGTTATGTTTTGCCATGCGTGCGCAGTTCGTGATCTGTGTGAGTGCGTACATACACACACAGCTTAGAGGGAATACTGATGACATACATTTATTTTTTAAAAATTTTAAACGTTTCTAACATGCACCATGACCTTATATGCTGTTGCTAAACTAGAAATTACGTAATGGAGCCTTGTGAATAATCTCATAAGTTAAATTCACAGCTGGAATTTTTAAACAGCTTGTTGTCAGATTGACAGATTGTATCTCCACTCTCTCCTACCCACCCCAACCAACCATTAATATGCTCTTATTTTTAAGTTTCTTCCACCTCTTCTATGGTGTTTTTAACAAAAAGCAGATGAGATGCTTTTACCTTCAAAGCTGATGCCCCAGTAGTGCAACCTGTAAGCATATGGGCACACTATATTTTCAGAAAAATAAACAGCAAGTATACAAAATGATTAAAGGAATGCAGTTTGCAGAAAGATATTTTTTGAGCTGTTATGCTGTGTGGAACTCATTACCACTGTAAGTAAAGTCTCTTTCCTCTCATCCAGCCCTCCAGTATCTATGGGGACAATTGCATTTCTAGCACTAACACCATTCCATCAGTATTCCATTTTTTCTGTCAGCCATCATATAAAATATATTGTTTACTGACTGATATTGAATATATTATTCTAGCACATTTATCTTCTATTATACCATATTGCAACTCTGCAAATTTCACAGCGATGGAAAGGTCTGATAGTTCTATGCTATTTTGACCAAAGGCACCACACAGCCACTTCCAGAGCATCTGTCTGTAACGGGCAGATAACATTTAAAGCTAGGCAGTGCTAATTTGGTTTCTCTGCTTGCGGTGCATGAAATGGGGAATGGCTTAGCCTGCTTGAGGACAGTTAGCCAGTACAGACTGTCTTGGTTTGGTTCTGTTTATTGACTTGATATGCCGACTTTCCCTTAGCACATCAAAGCAGTTAGCGAAAACAAAATCATAAAATACGTAATAAAGTGACACGGAAACACAGCATAAAGTATTAAAACATAACAATGTAAATAATAAAATAATACATGATAGAATCACAGTGTCATAAAAAGCTAACAGCTCTAAAACATTATTTAATGTGTTTTTTAAAATGCATTCTTAAAAGTTCTAATGCCTAAAGGGATAAACACCACACACTTTGCATATCTAGTTGTCTTGTACGCCATCTAATTTCTAGATTATACATTATGAAATCCTTCTGTATCCCATTTAAACAACTCATGCACTGCAGTGGAGTGACTGGCCTAGTGGTTAGAGCACCGGTCTTGACATCCACAAGTGGCTGGTTAAAATCCCACTGCTGCTCCTTGTGATTTTGGGCAAATCACAACTCTTCATTGCCTCAGGTACAAACTTAAATTGTGAGCTCTCCAGGGACAGGGAAATACCCAGTATACCTGAATGTAACTCACCTTGAGCTACTACTGAAAAAGGTGGGAGCAAAATCCAAATAAATAAATATGATCAGTCTAAATTGAATGAATTCTGAAAGCTCTCTATGGGAGTACAGTGGACCTTACATCAGGGTTAACCTGTCTTCACCTGCTGCTCTTCTTAATGGCCCTCAGTATTTATTTCTCTGCAGCCATTTATACTTCACTCAGTAAAAATTTCCTTTCTTGCCCCAAGAAGGTCAGCAAACACCTGGCTCAATTTCTATTTCTTAAAGTTTAAAACCACAAGAAGGAAAAAACAAACCCTTCACAAAAAAATGTCACTCAAACCAAAAGTGTGGAAGGCACCAAGACATGAATGCATTGAACTTTTGGCCATCCTGGTTCCTTGTCTTGGTACCTTCCACTCCTTTGGTTTGACTATTCCTTACAGTTCACAGGGGACAGATGTACTAACATTTTTCCTATAGACATATACAGCTAGATTCTATAAATGGCGCCTAAAAATCAGTGCTGGAAAAAAAACCTGCTTAAGCCATTATTCTATAAGCTGTGCCTAACGTTTGGCGCAGTTTATAGAATAATGCTTAAGCATTATGGTCACACAAAAACATGGTGCAAATACCTGTGCTTAAATTTACACTCGGAGCACCATTATTCTATAATTATGTGCATAACTCATAAACCATGCCCCTGATCCACCCCGAAACACCCATGACTCTCCCATTTCTGGGCCAAAATTTACAAGCATAAGTCCCAATTAAATCTAATTAGTGCCAATAATTGCTTGTTAAAAAGCCAAATCTTGGTACTAATTGGCTCGTTATGCTATTAAATTACAAGAGCAAATCGGAGGTGCGCCTAAATTTGTGCATGCAATTTTTGGCACTTTTATAGAATCAGGGAGATGTCCCCCAATTCTATATAGAAGGCCATTTTTGATAAAACGTCTGTCCAATTTTGGATGTTTTGCTGCAAATGTCCAAAAATCAAGTGGTGAACATGGCCATTTTCTTTCAAACCTAAAAAAAGTATTTTTGTTTCAAAACTGGACATCTCCTTAGATGTTTTTAGACATTTTGTGCCCAGTGCATTTTTCTGTTGTGACCATTTTTGAAAAAAAAAAAACCCAAAACATCCAAGTGATAAACACACAAAATCAAGCCATTGGGATGTAGGATGAGTCAGCATCCTTACTAGACTGGCCACACAGACATCCCGGCAGAACTGTGGGGCACCCTAGGGGGCACTGCAGTGAACTTTACATAAAAGGTCTCAGGTACACAGTCACAATTACCCCCTTACATTGTATGGGGAGCCCTCCAAAACCCATCAAACTTACTGTACTCAACTATGCACCACTACAATAACACTTATGACTGCAGGTGTCACCTATATGTGGATACAGTAGGTTTTTGGTGGGCTTTGGAGAGTTCATACTTTCCACCAGAAGTGTAACAGAGTGGATTATGGGCCTGGGTCACCTTCTCCACAGTGCACTGTGCCAACCACTAGGCTACTCCAGGGACATGCTTGCTGCTCTAATAGGACTGACCATAACATAGAGGCTGGTATGTACTGTTTCTTTCAATCTTTGGGGACTGAGAGAGGGTCAGTGACCACTGGGGGAGTAAGGGAGGGTCATTCCTTTATTCCTCCAGTGGTCATTTGGTCATTTATGGCATTTTGTGGCTTAGTCATTATGAAAACAGGTCTAGACCAACGCGTCCAACTTTTAGCCTTGGATATTTTTAATTTTGTTCTATTATGAAAGAAAAATGTCCAGGTGTTAGGAACGCCCCTATCCCACCCTTAACATGCCCCCAACACCCCCCCTTTTGATTTGGACGTACTGCCGATGGACTGTATAGAAAACCACCTTAAAAATGGGTTATAAAATTAGTGATTTGGACGCTTTGGGAAGAAAAATGTCCAGATGGCACTTTATGCCATTTTTAGACATTTTTCTCTTTTGAAAATGAGCCCCGTGGAGGGGCATAATCGAAAGGGGCCCCCAGGTTTTTCTGAGGACGTCCTCGCAGGATGTCCCAGTGAAGGGGCGTGGAAATCCATATTATTGAAACAAGATGGGTTTCCATCTTTTGTTTCGATAATACGGTCGGGGATGCCCAAATCTTGACATTTAGGTTGTCCCTCGAGATGGTCGTCCTTATACTTGGTCGTTTCTGATTTTCGGCGATAATGGAAACTAAGGACGCCCATCTCAGAAACGACCAAATCCAAGCCCTTTGGTTGTGGGAGGAGCCAGCATTCATAGAGCACTGGTCCCCCTGACATGCCAGGACACCAACCGAGCACCCTAGGGGGCACTGCAGTGGACTTCAGAAAAAGCTCCCAGGTACATAGCCCCCCAAAACCCACTACCCACAACTGTACACCACTACCATAGCCCTTACGGGTGAAGGGGGGCACCTAGATGTGGGTACAGTAGGTTTTGGGCGGGTTTTGGAGGGCTCACATTTACCACTACAAGTGTAACAGGTGGGGGAGATAGGCCTGGATCTGCCTGCCTGAAGTGCGCTGCACCCACTAAAACTGCTACGATGGACCTGAGTATGACATTTGAGGCTGGCACAAAATATTTTTAAAGTTCTTTTTTGAGGGTGGGAGGGGGTTAGTGACCACTGGGGGAGTAAGGGGAGGTCATCCTCGATTCCCTCCGGTGGTCATCTAGTCAGTTCGGGCATCTTTTTGTGCCTTGGTCGTAAGAGAAACTGGACCAGGTAAAGTCGTCCAAATGCTCATCTGGGGCGCCTTTTTTTTTCCATTATAGGTCGAGGACACCCATGTGTTAGGCACGCACAAGTCCCGCCTTCGCTACACCTCTGACATGCTCCCAGGAACTTTGATCATCCCTGCAACGGAAAGCAGATGGGGATGCACAAAATCGGCTTTCAATTATGCCGATTTGGGCGACCTTGTGAGAAGCACGCCCATCTTCCGATTTGTGTTGAAAGATGGGCGTCCTTCTCTTTTGAAAATAAGCCTGATAGTGTCCCATAAGTTCTCCTGACTCTCTAAGCAATCATGGTGAGGTGTCAAGGGTGAATCATCCCAAAGAGTAAAATTTGCCACCCAAAGGAGTGAGATTGAAGTCTAAACAATGAGATATGGTATGTTTTTGGTATAAATCTAAATAAAATTGCTTAACAGATGGAAAAAGCAGCATAAAATATTTACTTTACTGCATCTGAAAGGATTTAGGCAGAGAAGACACAATCCCCCGGATTCTATAAACGGCAACTAAAGTTGAGTATGCGAATCAGCACACCTATAGCCGTGTGGACGTGAGCATTTGCACCAGCCTTTTGCAGGTGTAAATGTTCACACCCAAAGTTAGGTGCGAAATGTGCACTAAGCTAGTAGTCTGTGAAGGCCGTCTTGTACGAAATGGCCTTTATAGAATATTAGCTCAGTGTATATCATCTCGGTGCCTAACTTTGGGCAACCAATACAGAATTCCCCCCATTGTACTTAAATTGTAAGCTCTCCAGAGATAGGAAAATACCTTACTGTACCTGAATGTAACTCACCATGAGCTACAACTGAATAAGATGTGAGCTAAATCCAAATCCTATTTTTCACGCCATTAAAAAGCACTAATTTAAAGTTCATAATGTTTGTCTTTTTAATTAATGTGCATTCATGACAGCTGCAAAAATTCCTTATTTTCTCTGCATTCAGTGGAGAGACATTTCATTTTCATCTCAACATGCTGTTGTTAATCAGAAGTTTAGTTTACTCTATAAAGGTACTTGTCTAGTATGCATAATTATGTACCATCCTAGTGTACTGGTAAATAGCTCGTTATATCCAATGAATGGTCTTGGAAATTATGGGCCTGTTAATCAAAAGGATGTATACAAATCCATTTGTTTTCTTTTTTTTTTAATTGCCTGTATTTCTATGCAAACTTATGTATAAGCCACAAAGAGGATAATTCTATAACATATGTGCTAACATTTTCACGACACTTATGTGTGGAAATGTTTAGAATAATTGCACTTACGTGAATTTGTGTCTTCTGCCATAATTGCGTCTAAGCGTTATTTTCTAAACACACGCTTAACTTAGGGGGGTTTTGACTAAGCCGTGATAGTATTTTTGGTGCGCGCTAAAATTAAGCATGTGCTAAAACCTAGAGACACCCATATATTCCTGTGGACATCTCTAGTGTTTAGCGCACGCTAAAAACGCTACCATGGCTTAGTAAAAGACCCCCTTACATAGCACATATTTGCAGAGGGGCATACATATGTGTGGGCAGGGCTCAAACTTTAACACACCAGCTTCATGGTTAGGCCCCGATATTCAGCCAGTGGAAATCAGTGTTTTGCTGACCACGACCGGCATTAAACCGGCACTGCTTGGCCGTGTCTGGACACCGGCACTGAATTTCCAGGTTTCTGGAGCTGGCTAACGCATAGCTGGTTAAGTATGATATTCAGCACTTAGGGGTCCTTTTACTAAGGTGCACTGAAAAATGGCCTGCGCTGTTGTAGGCATGTGTATTGGACGCACATAGGTACATTTTTCAGCGCGCTTGCAAAAAAGACCTTTTTTGGGGGGGGTGAAAATAGATGTGCGGCAAAATAAAAATTGGCATGCATCCATTTTGGGCCTGAGATCTTACCGCCACCCATTGACTTAGAGGTAAGGTCTTATGCGTTAACCGGGCAGTAATTGTCAGCGCACGTACACTGCCGATTACCACCCAGTTAGTGCCACACGGTAGAAAATAAAAAATATTTTCTGCCGCACATATCAGACGCATGTAAAAAATAGAATTACCGCCCGTGGCTCGCAGTAGCCGGCCGGTAGTTCCAAATTGACGCATGTTGGACGCGTATAGGTGCCTATCGCACCTTAGTAAAAGGGCCCCATAACCAGCTATGAGCTAGCGCATAAAGGTAGGGCTGACTTTTATGCAGTCCCATTTATGCAATGACCTTGGCTGGTTAAGTGCTCAGTATCAGCACTTAACTGACCAAGTGCTGACTCCACCCCTGGACTGCCACCAAAATAGCCTGTTTTCAGTTTAATGCTAACCAGTTATTTTCAGCGGTATTAAGTGGTTAAGTGCAGCTGAAAATTAGCAGTTATCTCCAAAGAGGCTATTTAATTAATTAATTTATTTATTTGTTACATTTGTACCCCACATTTTCCCACCTATTTACAGGCTCAATGTGGCTTACATAGTACCGTGAGGTGTTAGCCACCTCCGGTGAGGAAACAAATACGGAGTGATGTTGTTACAGAACATTGAAGAATCAAGAGAAGAAGAAGTGATATATTGTTCATTGCAGGTTATGGCTTTGTTGTGTTGCTGAGTTCAGTTACTTAAGTTGGATCAGTAGTGTATGCCTTTTCGAACAGATCAGTCAGTCTTTAGTGATTTCCAGAAATTGAGGTGATCCAGCATTGTCTTTATGGCTTTTGGTAATGCGTTCCATAGTTGCGTGCTTATATAGGAGAAGCTGGATCCGTAAATTGATTTGTACTTGAGCCCCTTGCAGCTAGGGTAGTGAAGATTTAGATATGTTCGTGATGTTCTAATTGTGTTTCTGTTTGGTAGGTCTATGAGATCAGCCATATAACTCAGGGCATCGCCATATATAATCTTGTGGACCAGGGTGCAGATTTTGAAGGTAATATGTTTTTTGATTGGGAGCCAATGCAGTTTTTCTCGTAGGGGTTTGGTGCTGTCGAATCTGGATTTACCAAATTTAAGCCTGGCTGCTGTGTTTTGAGCAGTCTGTAGTTTCTTTATGAGTAGTTCTTTACATCCTGCATACAGTCCATTGCAATAGTCGGCATGGCTTAATACCATTGATTGTATCAGGTTGCAGAAAGTTTCCCTCAGGAAGAATGGTTTCACGCGTTTAAGTTTCCACATTGAGTAGAACAGGCTAAGAGCCATTTCTGGCCAGTTAAATAGTTTTGAATATCGACCCCTATGTGTGTAGTTTGGCTAGTATTCTATACAAGAAAGTAGGCACATATATTATTTTATAGACCAGGTTCTACCAGGATCCCTGCATTAGAATTGCCATCTAAGGGTGCAATTCTACAACTGGACACCTAAATGGAAGTTTGTATTTACCGAACGCACATGTGAGGACTACTCATTGAGAACTTATTCAATAATGGCATCTGGATGCCCAATTTCTGTTATTGAATATTAGCAAAACCTGGTTTCAGCACACCTAACATTTACAAACACACAGTCACATCAGTCATTCAGTTAGTGTAACTAGGGGTGCCTAAATGCAGTAGGGGTTCGTTATACCGCCCTTCACAAATTATATCGAAGCGGTTTACAAGATATAAAAAGAAACTTTCACAAACTTTGTGAGACAAAAACAAGCAAAATGTAGAATAGTAGGAGGTGGATGAATAGCACAACTCTTCCACCACTATTTTAAACAGTAGAACATTCTCCCCCGTATTCTATATAGTGCGCCTAGAGATCTGCGCCAAAATCCAAGCGTATTCTGTAACAACGTGCGTAACTTAATTGGCTTAACAAGCTAATCAGCGTTGTTAACAGCACTTAACAAGCAATAATGAGCACTAATTGGCAATAATTAAAATTTACACACACAACTCCCTAAGTGTATTCTGTAACATATTGCACCTACATTTTAATGTGTGCAGGCAAAAAAGGATGTGGTTATAGGCAGGGAAATGGGTGTTTCATGGGCGTTTCAAAATTTACGCGTGTTGTTATAGAATGTGGCCCTCTGTGCCAGGGGCGTAGCCAGACCTTGCCAGGAGGGGGGGCCAGAGCCCGAGATGGGGGGGCACTGTTAAGCCGCCTCCCCCCCTCCGGCAACCCCCCTTCCCCCCGCTCGATCGCGCCGACACTCTTAAACTCCCCCCCCCCCGCTACCAACCCTCGGCCGCCGTTGCCGCCCGCCCCATGAAGTACCTTGTTTGCTGGCGGGACTGCCCAAACCCCGCCAGCCAAGAGTGTTCTTCAGCGCTGGAGTTAGTAAACTCCGGCGCCTTCATTCAAGGAAGTTCGTCTGAAGGATCAGCTGGTTTGACGCATTTACGTCCTGCACGGGGCTACATGCATGGTGCAGGACGTAAGGCGTCAAAACCAGCTGATCCTTCAGACAAACTTTCTTGAATGAAGGCGCCGGAGTTTACTAACTCCAGCGCTGAAGAACACTCTTGGCTGGCGGGGTTTGGGCATCCCTGCCAGCAATCAAGGTAAATCATGCGGTAGCGGGGCTGGCGGCGATGGTGGGGGAAGGTTGGTGGCGGGAGGGGGGTCGTCGGCAGGGGGCCAGGGGCGAATCTGCGGGGGCCCGGGCCCCCTCAGGCCCCACGTAGCTACGCCACTGCTCTGTGCCTAAATCTATGCACCGGGATTTATGACACGTTTTCACTGGTGTAAAAGGAAGCGTGTAGTTTTGGACGCTATGATAGCAACCAAGTGTATTCTATATACTGCACCTAAATCTAGGTGCTGCTTATAGACTATGTTTAGGTGGAAAAGTTTTCCATGCAGATTATCTAGGCGACATATATAGAATCTAGCCCTCTGTGACTCATTAGAAACATCCTTTACACAATCAGTCTTAATATCCTTAACATACTTTCTCAAATTTCCTTTCTGCTACAATAGTAGATAAAAAAAATGCTCAAAATCTAATGGAGCCTGTATAACAAATTCAACAATTTTTGATGAATCTTGAAAGCACCTGTTCAAGCCATAATATTTCTAAGCATGTCAGTATTATACTCCATGCTCGAACCTAGCCTGCCGATGGGACCCATTTTGCCAACTTAAACAGCTTCGTCAGGGTCAAATATATTATAGGCTTCAGATTTGGAAGACCTGTGTATAGCTCGGAGACCACTTCACATCTCCAAAATGGCGCTGTAGAGATGTGAGCATGGAGTATAATACTGAAAAAAACTGGGCATTAAGCTAGTATTTTACAATGGGGAGTTGTGTGACGAATCTGATGACACAAAGTTATTCAAAGTCGTTAATTCGCAGGAAGATTGTGAAAAATTACAAGAGGACCTTTACGAGACTGGGCGTCTAAATGGCAGATGACGTTTAATGTGAGCAAGTGCAAAGGGATGCATGTGGGAAAGAGGAACCTGAATTATAGCTATGTCATGCAAGGTTCCACATTAGGAGTCACGGACCAAGAATGATGATACGTTGAAACCTTCTGCTCAGTGTGCTGCTGCGGCTAAGAAAGCAAATAGAATGTTAGGTATTATTAGGAAAGGAATGGAAAACAAAAAGAGGATGTTATAATGCCTTTGTATCGCTCCATGGTGCGACCGCACCTCGAATATTGTGTTCAATTCTGGTCACCGAATCTCAAAAAAGATATAGTGGAATTAGAAAAGGTGCAGAGAAGGGCAACGAAAATGATAAAGGGGATGGAACGACTTCCCTATGAGGAAAGGCTAAAGCGGCTAGGGCTCTTCAGCTTGGAGAAAAGGTGGCTGAGGGGAGATCTATCTATCTGGGGCATATGATAGAGGTCGATAAAATAATGAGTGGAGTTGAACGGGTAGATGTGAAGCGTCTGTTCATGCTTTCCAAAAATACTAGGACTAGGGGGCATGCGATGAAGCTACAATGTAGTAAATTTAAAACGAATTGGAGAAAATGTTTCTTCACTCAACATGTAATTAAACTCTGGAATTCGTTGCCAGAGAATGTGGTAAAGGCGGTTAGCTTAGCGGAGTTTTAAAAAGATTTGGCCGGCTTCCTAAAGGAAAAGTCCATAGACCGTTATTAAATGGACTTGGGGGAAAATCCACTATTTCTGGGGTAAGCAGTATAAAATGTTTTGTACTTTTTTGGGGAACTTGCCAGGTATTTATGACCTGGATTGGCCACTGTTTGAAACAGGATGCTGGGCTTGATGGACCTTTGGTCTTTCCCAGTAGGGCAATACTTATGTACTTATGTACTTATCTGTTAATAGAATGTTTGCGTAAGTCAGCAGTTAAAAAACAAACTTTAGTTGTGATCACTTACGCCGTGTGTGACAGTTTAGCACATAAATGCTACTATTCTGTACAGAATGCACAAGAATGCCACTGACACACCCATGTCCTTCCCACATTAGTGCCCCCTCTGCATTAATGCATGAGAGAAGTTAGGCCCACTGGTTACAGAATAGGAGTGTAAGTTTGTTACATGTGCAGTGGCAAATTAGTGCATGTTATCGCCTATTATTGTTATTGATCACCAATTATTTGCCAATGTAGTACCAATTAGTTAATTCTGCTATGCATAACTGGCTCTATTCCAGAAGTGCTCACCCAACCATACTCCTAACTTTGGGTGCAATTTATAGAATTTGGGGGCAATGACATGCGTAATTTAAAGTATTCTATAAAATATGCATGTATACAATACAATACAATACAGTGGACGCTTATATCCCGCAAAGTCCCATACGAGTTCTGTGCAATTTACAATTAAAGAATCTGGGCATTCCCAGGAAACTACAATTGTATAACAAAAAAATGAAAAAAAATTAACAATTATTTTAAAAAAATGAAAGAGAAAGGTTTTTAAAGTTTTTCTACAAGATTTGTTTATTAAAAAAAAACCCAAATGAACGTATAGTCCACTTCAATCCTAAGCGGCTTCCATAAGAACATATATAAAATATCAAAACAAACAAAATACAGTTTAACAAATAGACAAATATGCTGCTGCACTCCTACTCTATTCACACATAGGAACCCCCATCGAACAGTCAAAAATGCCTGACTAAAAAGCTGAGTCTTAAGAAATGTCTTCAGCTGCTCAAAATTCTGCTGCACGACTAATATTCCGCCAGTGTCGTTATGCTCATATTAGCCTTCTCCTCAAGTCACTTGACTGTTTCCACATACAGTTCAAACTCCTCTTATTGACCTATAAGTGCATTCACTCTGCAGCTTCTAACTCTCATCTCTCCCTACATTCCTCCCCGGGAACTCCGTTCACTGGGTAAATCTCTCTTCCCTTCTCCTCCACTGCTAACTCCAGACTCCGTTCCTTTTATCTTGCTGCACCAAATGCCTGGAATAGACTTCTGTAGCCGGTACATCAAGCTCCATCTCTGGCCATCTTCAAATCTAAGCTAAAAGCCCACCTTTTTGATGCTGCTTTTAACTCCTAACTCTTGTTCACTTGTTCAGAACCCTTATTTTATCATCCTCACTTTAATATTACCTTATCTCTTGTTTGTCCTGTTTGTCTGCCCTAATTAGATTGTAAGCTCTGTCGAGCAGGGACTGTCTCTTCATGTTCAAGTGTACAGCGCTGCGTACGTCTAGTAGCCCTTTAGAAATGATAAGTAGTAGTAGTAGTAGTAGTAGAGTCGTTGGTGAGGCCTCACTTGGAGTATTGTATTCAGTTTTGTAGGCCATATCTTGCTAAAGATGTAAAAAGACTGGAAGCAGTGCAAAGAAAAGCTACAAAAATGGTATGGGATTTGCATTGCAAACTGTACGAGGAGAAACTTGCCGACCTGAACATGTATACCTTGGAGGAAAGGAAAAACAGGGGTGACATGAAATATTTGAAAGGTATTAATCCACAAACGAGCCTTTTCCGGAGACAGGAAGGTGGTAGAACTAGAAGCATGAATTGAGGTTGAAGGGGGGCAGACTCAGGAGTAATGTCAGGAAGTATTTTTTCACAGAGAGAGTGGTGGATATGCCCTCCCGCGAGAGGTGGTGGAGATGAAAACGGTAATGGAATTCAAACATGCGTAGAATAAACACAAATGATTCCTGTTTAGAAGGAATGAATCCATGGAATCTTAGCAGAGATTGGGTGGCAACGCCAGTAATTGGGAAGCAAAACTGGTGTTGGGCAGACTTCTACGGTCTACACCCTGATTGTAACTGAATAGATATGGATGGGCTTGAGTGTAAATTTTAAGGGGCTTCGACATTAGCTTCAGAACTTTTAGTACAAGAAGAATGCTGGGGATACTTCTACGGTCTGTGTGCCCTGAGAATGGCAAGGACAAATCAAACTCGGGTATACATATAAAGTATCATATACCATGTAAAATGAGTTTATCTTGTTTGGCAGACTGGATGGACTGTACAGGTCTTTATCTGCCGTCATTTACTATGTTGCTATATGTTAGAGCATTATCACAGAGATGTAAATGACCAGGTAAACTATTCCACAATGAACTGAGCATGCAAGGGAATGCCGGCTTTGGCACCTGGAAGCACGGCCACAGACTTCCTCATTCCTGAAGCAGCAAGAGCTGGGGGAGGGGGTGGCTTGGGCAGTGGATCTCTTAGGCTGGTGGGGCTTTGAAATCCCTGCCAGCCATTGAAAGAATGCTGCAGTTTAGTAGAGAGCCTGAGCCCAAAGTGGGGGGAACCTAGGTCCTCTTGCCCCCCCCCCCCCCACATGGCTATACCACTGCTTTGGCGTGTGTAAGTGGCATGTACCTCTAAACGCCAGCATATACAATTGCCCTAATTTTCTTTTACACCCTATTGCTGTCTTATAACATTACTTGTATCTGAAGTTTCCTTATGGGACAGTTTTCAAAGGGAGTTTTTGCAAGTGCATGGTATTACCCAAGAAGAAAGCCTGTTTCAAAATTGTGTCCTTCTCCGAAGTGCAGAGGAAAGAGGCAGCATGGGAGGGAAATGGAGGGGGAGAGGGGAAAGGGTCTGGGCTGTACCTGCATATTATGCCTGAACAGTTTATTTTTAACTCCCTGTACATACTAATCAGCAGAAAGTTTGCACATACAAAGCTGTAGTCATAATGTCTCCAAAAGGGAACACTACAGGGGGCTTCCCTTTGAAAATGATTTTGCAGGCCTGCAGGTATAATGTGCCAGGGGGCCTGTAAGCTGCAGGAGGAGACTGAAAATATCCCACTATGTGATTAAATGGTGTCCCTGAGGTGCCTTCAAGTGAAAGAATGGGTTTACATTTCTGCTCTGAGTTTAATCAACATAACGCAATCTCCAGCTTCAGCCTCCAAAAACTTGCTTTGATATAGAATGCCCTGCTCTGATTTACAATGCTGCTGCTGTAATGAAAGATACTTTATAAATATCAGACTTCCAGGGCTGCCTTTATGTGACTGCCCTGCGGCTTCCAGCTCACCCCAGCTTAGTTCCCCATCAAAAAGCTTTTTATACTTGCAGCTGCTGCAGAGCGAACCCAGAATACAAAGTTAGGGATGTGTTCTCTATTGGTGATGTCATTGTACAGCTAGACAGTGAATGTGTCTTCTTTTTTTAATTATTTCCATTTAAAATTTTCATTATAATAACAAATTACAAACATACAATCCAAACTAAATCCAAAACTCGTGCTGAAAAATATAATCAATTGTGAAGAGAACATTAGACCTTGATTTTAACAAATCTAGACACTAGTGCCATCATTTCCTGTGCACAAACAGTAAGTTCTTAGTCTCAGCAAGCCAATAGTAGAGTTGTCCTTCTAGTTGCTCAATAAAGTTTTAATTGCTAGAGATAGCAACAATGTAAATAGTCGGCCTTCTTCTTTGCAGAACTTCTCAAGAACTGCCAAAGATTTCCAGATTGCAATCTTAAATGTCAGCTCTTCAATTTACAGTAAAGTACAGCTGTGATCCCAAACTTTCTTCCAAAACTCTTTTAGGTTAAGACAATGGAACCACATATGTGAAAGGTTATCCATAGTCAACTTGTATGACCAGTTAAAGCATTAGCAAATGCATCCTTGTCTTTAGTTGGCTTAACAGGGGTTCAAATCACGCTCTAGGCCATAAAATAAGAACTTTGTTTCAACGACACAAAGAGGGATGCACGAATATTCATATCTCAAAACGTTTCCCAATCTTTTGGACAAGAGTCCAGCCCCCAAACCTGCCTCCCACACTCTTTGGGTACCCACATAACTCTTCCTTAGACCATCTCTGAGGGTTCCATAAAAGCTGGCTGCCGTTTTAGGCAGTCATGTGATAATAGCTGTACAAACTGACTCCAACTCTTTTGTCTTGATTAAGTTAACACTGTCTTAAGATGTAGAACAGCTGGATAGGCTGACAGTTACACTTTAGTGAGAAGATTAAACTCTGGGTGTAACTTTGTGAAGGTCTTAAACCAAATACTATTTATCATCTATCCTAACATCCAGAAAGCTCTGTCTTGCCATGACCTTTAATTTGGTTTCTTCTGTATTTTAAAATTAAGATAATTGCTTGCATATTATCCAATATTCAAAAGGTTTCTAATGTGACCACAAATGCTATTTCATCTCTAGGCCTAAAGGCCAGGCACGTAACCAGACCCAAAGATATATCATAAGGAACCCATCCTTCATGTTCTAACAATAACCAATTTGTATAGTCGTCCTGTTGTGATGCTGAGAAAATAAGGCACCTTGCCTCAAAATAAACTCAGTCTGGAAATCTCATGCCCCCATATTTTTTTGTACAGTGTAAGCTTGCTCAGCTCTATACGAGGGGTCTTCTTTCTCCATAGGAATTTATGTGCTTATAAACTTCCTTCAGGAATGGTGTTAGCAGCATACTAAAGGTAAAATTGAGCTTGGGAACTATAACCATTTTTATTGTTTTCAGACATAGAGGTGACCATCAACCAAAGAATTCCTTTCCTATACAGTAAATGCTACATGCCGTGTATTCCTTTTCATGGTCTCAAATAGGGAGCGGCCAAACCACAATCCCCAGTACTTTATAGCCAGAAGCGTAGCCAGGTGCACACACACTGCATAAATGCAACAGACTGGCTGAAAAATAGGCGCCATTGCCGTCCAAAGTCCATTGGGTGGTGGCGGTTGCTCCCCTGGTGCCCCACCTAGCTAAGCCACAGTTTATAGCCTCCCAATTCCATTTGATAGGATAGTCAAGAGGGAACATTTCAGATTTGAACCAGTTAACTTTATAGCCTGTCATGTTTGAAAACTGGTCTACTACTTTTTACAGCCGAGGGACTGAATTCACAGTGATGAAAGACATGATATCATCAGCATACATGTAATTCTTTGAATGTTAGGTTCTTCAGATTTGGAAGTGCTAGGGGTTTAATAGCAACAATATAAAGCAGCGAGGTACCACGATATAATTTTATCGGCTGAGAGATTTCCCCATTTATATTTATATGTGCCCATGGGGGTTTTGTAAAGAGTCCAAACCATATGCAGGAATTAATCCACAAAAATCAAACCATTCTATGATATTAAATAGGAAAAAGTCAAATGCTTTTTCCTCATCTAAGGAAAGAGCTATTGTTGGGTTATCAGTCTTGTTCACTATGGACTGGATGTTACAAGATGCAGCCTGGCATTATCTGTCACCATGCAGCCAGTCATAAATCTGCACTAATCTCTGTAACTTATGGATCCCTAAGACAGAGTTCAATCTTTTCACCAAAATTTTGGTATGTATGTTACAGTCCATATTTATCAAGTATACCACTGTATAGCTTGGAAACTAAGCTTGGATCCTTGCCAGGCTTTTCTATAACAATAATCTTGGCTTCTGCAAAGAATGCCCCCCCCCCCCCCCCCACACACACACATATAAAGTCCTGGTTTGGTTGTAAAAGTATTGGGGCTACTAAATCTACAGAAGCTTGATAGAATTGTACTGTATAACCATCCGGTCCTGGGGTCTTGTTCCACAGGGGATCTTTCACCTCCTGTTTTATTTCCTTATCCAGCCACACCCTCTGCTTTTCTGACAGAGAGGAGTGAATCGTTCCCTTGAAAAAATCCTGCAGATTCTCTATTGAAGGAGAGATTTCTGAGGTATATAAATCTGAATGGAATTCCTGGAGCTGTTAAAGATATATTTGTAACAACTGCATTGCCTTGTTTATTAATAATCTTGACTATCTTATTTATGTTCCTCCTGCTTTTAAGGTAGTGCACTAGCAAGTGACCACTCCTGCTGGATTCTTCATAATAATGGGTCTTTTGAAAAACAAAGATTTCCTTCCTGCTGACTTAAAAGAATGCTGTATTCATATTTTAGATTTTACAAGCAACCCATTCCTGCACTATTAACCCATTAGTGCCCATGTTCCCATAATAAGCCACCATATGGGAACGTTGGGCACTAATGGGTTAATAATTTGCAACTCTAGCCTCTTAATCTCCTGGTACAATTATGCCTTTAATAGAAGATGAAAAGACACCCCACCACACTGCCATTAACATATTGGTGTTGCAATGATGCAGACATCTTAGCCTTATGGCTATGATGATTTAGCAGCTACATTGTTGCATGATGGGGATCTGTGTGCCCTTTCAATTTATAATGGTGAGTCAAATGAGAAACTGGTATAAACTTGGTGACAAAAACAAAAATGTCAGGTCCCTCATTCCCTTCTGGGTGTCTGAATATCTGCACATTATTTCTCTTTTTTTTAAATTTCTTTATTTATAAATTTTTTTGTTTACATCCAATAATATAAACATGAAATATCAGCAATCAAATAAAGGCAATTAAATTACTATAACCTAAGCAAGTTAAATTATAAAGGAAAAAAGGATTTACATTTGTCCCCAATAAGTGGATCAAGACACTAGGAAATTTAAATCTGTATAGTAAATCAAAAATTAAAACGGGAGAGGCTACGGATGTCTACAGCTGACGTTACAGCACTGTAATTAGGGAGGCAAAACAGTTGGCGACTTAACATTTTCTTTAGATGAGATAAATTCTAACAATTTCAAAGGGGAAAAAATGTATATTATTCATTTCAAAAGTTACAAAGCATTTACAGGGAAACTTTAGCAAGAAAGTAGCACCAAGTTTAACAAATCTAGATCTATAAGATAGAAATTCTTTCCTCCTTTTCTGCGCACATCTTGCCATATCAGGAAAATTTGAACTTTTTGTCCCAAAAACATTTCATTTAAATGGCGAAAGTAGAGTCTTAAAATATTGTTTCTATCAAGTTCAAGAGCAAATGATGCAATCAACTTGGTTCTCTCTGTTACAAGCTCCAGAGCATAGGCGCCCAGTATAAGAGGCTTGGGGAGGCTAAGCCTCCCCAGCCACAGCAGGAAAGAGTTAGGTGGTGGGCGAGCGGCACCGTGAGTCTCCCTGTTCCCTCTCCTTGTTTACTAACTGCCCCGCGCCATCTTTAATTTACCTGCGTCCCAGCGTCGCATCGGCCCGCCGCGTCATTTCAAAGCCCCCCCTGCTGCCTGTCTCTATTCTTCCCTCCCTTCACGACGTGTTCGTTTGGCAGAGTCCCGCCCTCGAGGAAATGATGTGAGAAGGCGGGACTCTGCCGAACGAATCACATCGTGAACAGAGGGAAGAATAGAGACAGGCAGCAGGGCGGGCTTTGAAATGACGCGGCGAGCCGACGCTGGGATGCAGGTAAATTAAAGATGGCGCGGGGCAGATAGTAAACAAGGGGAGGGAAAGGGGAGAGGAGAATCGCGCTGGCGCTGGGTATGGATGGAGGGGGGGCAGGGGACAAGGGAATTCAATTGCTGGATATGCACGGAGGGCAGGGGAGAGGAGGGTTGCTGGAATGGGTGGATAGAGGGGATGACAGGGGAGAGAGGAGGATTGCTGGAATGGGTGGATAGAGGGGATGGCAGGGGAGAGAGGAGAGTTGCTGGACATGGGTGGAGGGGAGGTCAGGGGAGAGGAGATTTGCTGGACATGGGTGGGTGGCTAGAGGGGAGAGGAGGGTTGCTGGACATGGGTGGATGGAGGGGAGGGCAGAGAAGAGAGAGGAGGGTTGCTGGACATGGGTGGCTAGAGGGCAGAAGAGGGTTGCTGGACATGGATGGCGAGATAGGAAGACAGGAAGGAGATGCACATGAATGAATGGGAGAAATTCTGGACATGCATGGAGGGGAGGGAAGACAGAGGAAGGAGATGAGATGAGGGAAAAGGGAGAAAACCTGCACATCGATGGAGAAACAGGCAGAAGCTGGATCCACTGGACAGTCAAGTCTGCAGAGGACTCAGCTTTTACTTACGATGTAAGGCAAGAAATGAAGAAGAAAGGCAGAAAGTAAGAAATAAATGGAAAGGAAGCTCTGGAACCGGAGTTAAGAGGACAGATAGCAGCAGAATCGGATACTTGGCCAGCATGATCAGAAAAACAAAGTCATCAGACAACAAAGGTAGAAAAGATTATTTTATTTTCATTATAGTGTTTGGAATATGTCCACTTTGAGAATCAGGTGCTCAACATTAAAAGTTTATATTTATTTACTTGTTTATGGCATTTTATCCCACATTAAACATGAATTAGGGTGTTTTGTGGCTCTACATGAGAATTGTGATATTATGATCCCTTGTTTCATATTGTTGACGATCTGCATTTTCCGTATGGGTGGTATATTGGTGTATTAGGTTCTGCCCAGTGTAATATTTATGGTACAGTAAGGTTCTGAGTGTGTTTTTGCACAAAGTTGTGCATAGTGTTTTGCAGTTGAGCGATTGTGGTTAGTATATGCTTTGAGCAACCACTTTATTCTTTGACATATGATACATAGCTAATATCTAAATTTAATAAAAGGTATTAATTGTGACTTTATTTTTATTTATTTATTTTTCTGTGTGTTATCAGACAATTATGGATTTAAGCTCCACCCCTGGCCCCACCCCTAACCCCGCCCCCCTTAGCCTCCCCAAACAGTTGGGCCACCGACTGCCTATGCTCCAGAGAGTTTTCAAGAAACTCAGTCAAATTTAAATTTGGAGTTGCCTGTGGTTGTTCATTCAATTGTTTCACTATCCCTGAAATATATTGGGTCCTCATTATAGGGGGATATCCCTCCATAGGAATCCCCAATATTTCACTGAAATACTTCTTGAGCATATCCACTGCTGAAATTAAAGGTGACTTGGGAAAATTCAAAAACCGCAGGTTATTTCTCCTCCCATTATTCTCCAAATATTCTATTTTTCTCTCTTGGATTTCTTTATCTTTAATCAAAGTAGTTGTTAAATTCTTTAATTGTTTGACTTCATTTTCAATCACCTCAATTTGCCCTCTATGTTCTTGAACATCTTTAGTCAATGTTTGGCAAGTCTGTTTTAAGTCCTTAATTTCGCCAGTAACAGAGACATTCATCTGAAGTAATGTCTTGTTCACCCCCTGGATTGCTTCCCACAATGTCTCCATTGTCACCCTCATTGGTCTCTCCATACCTCCAATATCCTCGGAAGGTAGATCCAGGGTTCTAGGGGCAGCAACCAGCGTCTGTCCCTGACTTGTTGTTTTCTTCACCGGAGTTTGTGCGCCGATAGATCCTCCTTCCGCAAACAGCAAGGCTACATTCCCCAGCTGCTGCGGTCCTGCTGGTGCCATCACACTTCCGGGTTGTGGAGGGGGGTGGAATCGGGAGGACTCAGCATCACTCCCTCAGCGCTGCGCTCAGTTCCCGAAGGAGTCGAACCCATCGAAGTAGACATTCTTTCGCCCAGGGTCCCGACTCCGTAGCTCTCCAACGTCGTTTGCCTCGAGTTGGAGTGGACGTCGGCACCATGGAGGTAGGGGCCTGCGTTTTCCCCTTTCTCTTTCCCATTTTTTTTAAAAATCGGAAAGAGAACTTCTGTCAGCTTTACGTTCGCAGGAACCGCAGAGTGCAGGACTTACACAGCCGTTAGCGCCGCCATCTTGCACATTATTTTTCTTGACACAGTTATTGAGGGTTTCTAGTTCCCATTCCAGCTGTAAGAGTTTCTTGCTCTGGTGTCTGAAGGAGGTAATCTGCATTGGACTGGCCTCAACCTTATGTTCTAGCACATCAGCTCTGACCTGGCCTCCATGACTATCTTTCATGAAATCCTTTAGTTGCAGCAGCTCTGCTATTAGAGACTGTATTGTCACTTAAGCCTCTTTAGGACCTGCCGTTTTCAGTGGGGGTGGAGGATCTTGTTTCTATCTCTGAACACCTTGGCCCAGGTGAGAAATCTAGCTTTTCAGGCTTGTTCACTGCCATCTCTGCTACTTTTGGAAATTAAACGCTTCCTGTTTGGGAACTGAGAGTTAGTGAATTTACCACTATACCAGTCCCAGGGAGCTTCAGAATTATGCTACCTTCTGAGGCAAAGAATTCTAGTTCCCCTCATGAATGCGTCTTCTAAAATCATTTGGTGTGTGCTTCCTTTCGTATCTCTTTGGGATCATTTGAATGTAAATGGTGAATGGAGCAGGTATAAGTTTAAGACGACAGAACAGTCACACTTTCAACTCAAAGGTCTTGACTTTACTGCACAGACTTGGCACATGACGTGGCAACCTCCTTAGATCTGATCTGCCGAAACACGACCCGTGTTGAGTCATTTAGGAAAGAATTGATGTTCAAGGTGTATGAATAAAGAAACTGTCTCCTGATTTTGAAGGCTACTTGTGCTTCTTTTCGCTATCTGCCTTTTTTTCTGGTCATCTCCATATATGTGCAGTGCCATTGTCAGGGCAATGCTATAACCCAGGTGCTCACATTTATGTGCACATTGAACTTGTAAATGTTTAGAATATCAGCATGGTGCCTAAGTGTTACTCTGTAAATACCTAACTTTCCCCCCTGTTTACTAAGCTGCACGGCAATGCCAACACAGCCCATTCAAAGTGAATGGACTGTGTCAGCATTAGTGCACTAACAGCCACTAGCTCGGCTTAGTAAACAGAGGGGTTACTTGCAAAGGGGGAGTGTACACCGGGGGGGGGGGGGGAAAGCATGGGTGGGACATAGATGGGGCTTCCACTTTATACAATACAATAGTAAAATGTATATTTCACTAGATACCTTGAAGTTCACTGTGGACTACCAAAAAGATAGCTAGTTATCACTAGGAATTATAATATTGACAAAATAATATAAAATTTGAAAATAAAATCATCTAAAATCTTCTAAAAGCCTTTTGAAATAAGAATATTTTAAGTTGTCATCAAAAAATCATGTAATTCTGACTCTCTGTTTACTAAGCCATGTGCTAATGCCGCAAACAGCCTATTCACTTCAGCATTGCCACATGGCAGTTGCGAGGCTTAGTAAATGGGGGGTGGGGGGTAAGTGGTAAGGAGTTCCATATTTTAGCTATTTGAAATGGAATAGATAATTCAAGTATTTTTTATACCTGACCCCTTTTGGTCCCAGAAATTGAAATTTATAGAGAGTTTGAGATGCCCTATCATGACCTTCTAGCAATGGTAGAAGTAATTCAAACATATATAGTAGTGCTTGCATAAATAAATTTAAAAATTGCAGTGCATATTTAAAAATCCCACGTTCCCAGCATTGGGAGACAATTGGGCTCATTTTCCAAAAAGAAAAATGTCCAAAAAGTGGCATAAGTCTGCATTTGGACGTTTTTTCTCACAAAATTGTCTAAATCAGTATTTTCAAAACCTATTTTTAGATGTTTTCTCTGAAGTCCGTCAAGTGCATCCAAATTTCAAGGGGACGTACCAGGGGTGTGTTCAGGGCGGAACTTGGGCATTCCTAAGACTTAGACATTTTTCAGCCATAATGGAACAAAACAAAAACGTCCAGGACTAAAACTTAGACGTTTTGAGCTAGACCTGTTTTTATTACAAATAAGGCACAAAGAGGTGCCCAAAATAACCAGATGACCATTAAAGGGAATCAGGAATGACCTCCCCTGATTCCCCCAGTGGTCACTAATCCCCTCCCAGCCCCCCCAAAATGTGATGAAAAACATTACTTGCCAGCCTCTGTGCTACCCTCAGATGTTATACTCAGGTACATCAGAATAGCATGCAAGTCCCTGGAGTAGCCTAGTAGTGGGTGCAGTGCAGTGCTGACAGGTGGACCCAGGCTCCTACCACCCCCTACCCATTTCACTTGTGGAGGAAACTGTGAGCCCTCCAAAACTCACCATAAACCCACTGTACCCACATATAGGTGCCCCTTTCACCCGTAAGAGCTACGGTAGTGGTGTATAGTTGGGGGTTGGGGGTTTGGGTGGCTCAGCAGACAAGGTAAGGGAGCAATGGAGAGATGTGTACCTGGGAGCATTTTACGAAGTCCACTGCAGTGCCATCTAGGGTGCCCTAATTGCTTTCCTGGGATGTCAGGGGGCCCGGTGTACTAAAAATGCTGGCTCCTCCTACATCCCAATGGCTTGATTTTGTGCGTTTTGCACTTGAACGTTTTTTGTGGAAAATGGACCAAAAAAAACAAAACTTCCAAATCAGAAAACCTTCTATTTTCAAAAACAGAAGATAGACGTTTTTCTTTTTGAAAATGACCTTCTTTACTATTCAGATTTTGGACGTTTTAAGGCAAAACGTCCAAAGTCAAACTTACACGTCATATCAAAAATGCCCCTCCACGTGATTTATAAAATAAAGAGGAAAGCCTATCATATTTCTTTGCATAGTACAATAATTGGTCTGCTGTGCTTTGCAATGTTTGTAATTTTGTTATCACTTATGCACATAGGCACCTATATTGCTGTTACCACATCCTCCGGAAATGAGTTCTGGAGCTTAACTATTCTTTGAGTGAAAAAATATTTCCTCCTATTTGTTTTAAAAGTATTTCCCTGTAACTTCATTGAGTGTCCCCTGGGCTTTGTACTTTTTGAATGAGTGAAAAATCGATTCACCTCCACCCGCTCCACACCACTCAGGATTTTGTAGACCTTAATGAAATCCCCCCTCAGCCACCTCTTTTCCAAGCTGAAGTGCCCTAACCTCTTTAGCCTTTCCTCATATGAGAGCAGTTCCATCCCCGCTATCATTTGGTCGGTCTTCTTGAACCTTTCTAATTCCACTATATCATTTTTGAGATACTGTGACCAGAACTGAACGCAATACTCTAGGTGAGGTCACACTAGTAAGTGATACAAAGGCAGCATAATATTTTTGGTCTTATTTTACATCTCTCTCCTTATAATTTTTAAAAATTCTTTATTTATACTTTTTAACAATCATAATAAATCCTTATGAATGGTAATACACGAATTAGTAATCCAAATACAAAATTCTAACAATTCCACAAGTGTATTCTGCTATCGATCACAAATTTAAGGTAATGGTCCAAGAATATTAGAAAAATTGAAAATACTTAACTATAAGCATAATCACAAAACAAATTAAATCAAAAGAGCAAGTTACATCTCGAGTGGCTGCCTCAAGTTGCCATACAGTGTTTACATGTGAGACTAGACTTCTACATTTACCTCCTCTCTGCTTAATAGAAATTCCTCCAACTGTTTCGGGTCAAAAAATTGGTATTGCCTAGATTGAAATTTTATTCTACATATACATGGATATCTCAAAATAAAGTCTGCACCTATTGCTATTACTCTAAGACGTAAGGATAGAAACCTTTTACGCCTTTGTTGAGTATCTCTAGCCAAATCAGGAAACACCCTAACCTTTGATCCCAAAAACAGAATCCAAATGTCTAAGGGAAAGTTTAAGGACTGCATCTCTATCTAATTCCAACGCAAATGTCACCAAGAGTGCAGTTCTTTGAGTTATAACCTCCAATGAAGACTCAAGGAATGCCGTAAGACTCATTGCTTCTTGTGTTTGTTGATTTTCAGACGATTTCACATCTGTTTGTATATAATAAGCTCTAGTTATGGGAGGCAAGGAATTCTCCGGCATTCCCAGAGTCTCCATTAGATTCTTTCTGACCATTTGAGTTGGGACCACCAAGGGGGACCTAGGAAAATTTATAAAGCGCAAAGTCAATCTCTTTGAATAATTTTCCAGATATTCCAAGCGTCTCGAGGTAGAGTTTTTGTCTTTAATTAAAGTTTGTCCCACAAGATCAATTTTCTCAATTTTTTCAGACAGCCTTCGAACCTCAGTAGCTTGGAATTCACTGGATTGAATCTGTTTTAAAGCAGTCTCAGATAAAACTTTAACTGTCTCCATGTTTTTCAAAATCAAAGTTTGTAAGGCAGATTGGGTAGAAGATGTTAAGTCCCACAGTGACTCTAAGGTCAGTACAGCTGGTTTTTCTACCTTTCCCATTGAAAAATCCGGTAGGGGGGCATTAATAGCTTGTTCCAGGATACTCACTGTCTTTTCCAAGGCTTGAGTAGATGTTATATCTGGTTCAGCTTGTATTATAGCTCCAGTTGTCAGCTCGTGCAGTTTCCCTCCCTGGTCACATAGCACTCTTCCAGATGCCATGGCTCCAGGACTTGCAACAGAAGCTTCCCTTCCAGGTTGTGAGGGCGCTGCACGTTCAACGGGGCTCAGGGAAGCCCCGTCTACACTGCTGTCTAGCGTCAGAATGCTAGCACCGGCAGACGGAGTCAACAGCTGCTCGGGACCGGACCCAACACGAAAATGATCCAGCGTTGTCTGGCGCAGCTGAGGTGTATCGCCCGGTGCAAGGGGAGCCACACGAACTTTACCTCTTCTCTTACCCATCGCATTGACGGGAAAGACGCTCGCATAAGTCTAGGCTGACAGCAGATTCGAGGTGCGTTCATTTGCCTTGCTCAAACAGTCGCCATCTTGGACCGAGGACTCCAGCCATCTCTCTCCTTATAATTCCTAGCATCCTGTTTGCTTTTTTTTGGCTGCCGCAACACACTGGACAGAAGATTTCAGCATACTGTCTATAGTGATACCTTGGTCTTTTTCTTGAGTGCTGAAGTGGACCCTAGTATTGGATAACTATGATTCAGATTATTCTTCCCAATTTGCATCACTTTGCATTTGTCTACATTAAATTTCATCTGCCATTTGGATGCCCAGACTCCCAGTTTCCTAAGGTCTTCCTGCAATTTTTCACAATCCTCATGCGTTTTGACAACTTTGAATAGTTTTATGCCATCTGCAAATTTAATCACCTTACTCGTCGTTCCGATTTCCAGATCATTTATAAATATGTTAAATAGCACCAGTCCTATTACAGGTCCCTGCAGCACTCCACTATTCACCCTCCTCGATAGAGAAAAATGTCCATTTAACTCCAACCTCTGTTTTCCTTCCAGTAATCAATTCTTAATCCACAAAAGGACATTGCCTCCTATCCCATGACTATTTAATTTTCTAAAAAATCTCTCATGAGGTACTTTGTCAAAAGCTTTCTGAAAATCTAGATACACTACATCAACCAGCTCACCTTTATCAACATGTTTATTCATGCTTTCAAAGAAATGAAGCAAATTGGTGAGGCAAAACCTCCCTTGGCTGAATCCATGCTGATTCTGTCCATTAAACCATGTTTATCTACGTGTCCTGTAATTTTATTCTTTATACTATTTTCCCCAACACTGAAGGCAGGCTTTAGTTTTGTTTCTCACTACCAGTGCTTAGGGAATTGTATGGGTTTCCTTCTGTTTCCAAATTATATAAAAAGCAACACATTTTAAAGAAAGAATCATGAGAAATCCTCTGAGCTGGCAATATTTTTTTTCAGTTGTAAGGTGGCTGTGTTTTGTGTGCTATTCTCTGAGCGATGGGAGGGAATAGGAAATGACCTCATTAACATCAGTTTGATTGCATTAGCATTTGCGTTAATCTTTGGTTCGCTTGTTGTCTCCTGAACTAGAGCCTGTGAGCATTCTGCACTCACTAGTCTGGCGCTAAAGACCTCTAGTGTCCATGTTTGGTTCTGAGCATCAGAGCATGAGAGATTAAGGAGGGGTCATGCCTTCATCCCTCCAGTGGTCAAGCTGCTTAATCAAGGCACTTTTTTGTACCCTGGACTTGACTGAAACAGGTCTAGATAAAAACATCCTTCTTTTTTGCCTTGGACATTTTTTCCCATTCCATTATCACTGAAAAGAAATCCCAATTTTGGGCCTGCCCTAGTGCTGCCCAAAACTCACCTCCAACATGCCCCCTTGCTATTGGGCGAATTGCAGTGTAAAACATCCAAATTCTGCCTTTCGAAAATCACGATTTTGACATTTCTGACAGACAAATGTTTTTTGGACATTTTCCGTCCATCTGCTTTGAAAATGATCACTGAGATGCATAAGTGCAAAGGGAGTTGTTCACCTGGGAGGGGCATGGGCAATGTTGCCACTTATGTGTGCCACTTACTGAATACTGTAAATTACATGCATGAAGTCTATGGCTTATGTAACTGCGGTCACCTAGATTTTAGGTGTCCCAATACTGGGTTCTGCTAATATTTTGTAACAGCATCTGGGCACACAGGTACTGACATAGAATAGGCTCCCACTGTATGGCATTCGGGTCCTTGAAAAGAAGCACTTGTACAATTAGAGAGCCCAATATTCAGCAGGGGATGATCAGTGTTTTGCTGACAGCCACTGGTACAGTTAGAACATAAGAACATAAGAGTAGCCATATTGGGTCAGACTAATGGTCCATCTAGCCCAGTATCCTGTTTTCCAAACAGTGGCCAAGCCAGGTCACAAGTACCTCGCAGAAACCCAAATCATGGCAACACTCCATACTACAAATCCCAGGGCAAGCAGTTGCTTCCCATGTCTGTCTCAATAGCAGACTATAGACATTTCCCTCCAGAATTGGTCCAAACCTTTTTTAAACCCAGATACGCTAACCACTGTTAACACCTCCTCTGGCAAGAGTTCCAGAGCTTAACTATTCATTAATGAAAAAATATTTCCTCCTATTTGTTTTAAAAGTATTTCCATGTAACTTCCTCGAGTGTCCCCTAGTCTTTGGAACGAGTAAAAAATCAATGTACTTCTACTCGTTCTACACCACTCAGAATTTTGTAGGCCTCAATCATATCTCCCCTCAGCCGTCTCTTTTCCAAGCTAAAGAGCCCTAACCTCTTTAGCCTTTCCTCATATGAGAGGAGTTCCATCCCCTTTATCATTTTGGTTGCTCTTCTTTGAACTTTTTCTAATTCCGTTATATCTTTTTTGAGACACGGCGACCAGAACTGTTACAGTTAGTTCATTTATAGCCTGCTAATACCAATCACATAGTTCTTAGCAGATTACAACTAAGGTATTGGATCACAATAAATCTAGGATGTAACAATGTTAATCCAAAGTTGCCATAGGTGTTAATATCACAGTCGTCAATGAACACAAACACATATTCACTAAAATAGTTACAATATATTACTTCCTAATCACATATTTATAAACAACAATGTCTTTTATCCCTTCTTAAAGATATTATACCTAAGAATATACCTTAGTTTAAATGGCAGGGAGTTCCATAAGCTAACTGCCTGATATGTGAATAAACAGGTGAACAATTTCCTCAAGGTAATTTCCCGAGGACTTGGAAAGAAAAATGAGAATGAAATTTGAGAATTATAATGTTGTCCTATATTAGAATAGCATACAAGAGAAATCCTATATTGAGGAATCAAGCCACATACAATCTTAAATAATAACATCCTAATTTAATTTTCTGTTCTTTGGCTACTGGAGAGGTAGCAAGTCCAGCGACCTCAATTAGGTGTTAACTAAGGTGTGGGGAAGTAGAATATTTGCATAGGTTGCTGAGTTAGCTTCAAAGAGTCTGTTTAAAAAAGGCCCCTTCGATTCAAAACGATATAAAGAGGAAAGGTCCCACTGAACTTTCTTTCTGAGAAGTTCTGAGAGAAGAAGACATTTCACTGGTAAGTGAACACTATTTTGCTTTGTGCTTTGGGAACTTAAAGATTGGGGTTTAAAGGAGGAATTGTAGGTTAGTGATAGGCAAAATAAAAATATAAAAAAGCAAATTTTATCAACTAATCTCCATAGCCTTTTCCCCTTAGTTTTAAAAAACTTTGAACCACAGCATTAACAGATACACTCCAGCAGGCACTGCAGATCTAGTTTACTATTAAGGGGGAAATAAAAAGAGAGAGAGAGAGAGAGCGAGAGAGGGAGGGAAAAGCAAGCAGGACTAGTTTAGTATTAAGGGGGGAATAAAAAAGAGAGAGAGAGAGAGAAGCAAGCATTATTAACTAGTTGCCATGGAGGGGCATAATCGAACGGGGCGCCCAAGTTTTCATGAGGGCGTCCTCGCAGGATGGTCCGCGAAGGGGCGGGGAAACCGTATTATTAAAACAAGATGGGCTTCCATCTTTCGTTTTGATAATACAGTCGGGGACAACCAATCTCAACATTTAGGTCGACCTTAGAGATCGCCGACCTAAATGTTGAGATGGTCGTCCCCGGTTTTCGTCGATAATGGAAACTGAAGACGCCTATCTCAAAAATGACCAAATCCAAGCCTTTGGTCATGGGAGGAGCCAGAATTTGTAGTGCACTGATCCCCCTGACATGCCAGGACACCAACCGGGCACCCTAGGGGGCACTGCAGTGGACTTCACAAATTGCTCTCAGATGCATAGCTCCCTTAACTTGGGTGCTGAGTCCCCCAAAACCACTCCCCACAACTGTACACCACTACCATAGCCCTAACAGGTGAAGGGGGCACCTAGATGTGGGTACAGTGGGTTTGTGGTGGGATTTGGAGGGCTCACATTTACCACCACAAGTGTAACAGGTGGGGGTGGGGGGTGGACCTGGGTCTCCCTGGTTGAAGTGCACTGCACCCAGTAAAACTGCTCCAGGGACCAGCATACTTCTGTCATGGAGCTGGGTATTACATTTGAGGCATAAAGGCTGGCAAAAAAAATGTAAGTTTTTTTTAGGGTGGGAGGGGGTTGGTGACCACTGGGGGAGTAAGGGGAGGTCATCCCTGTTTCCCTCCGGTGGTCATCTGGTCAGTTCGGACACCATTTTTGAGGCTTGGTCACAAGAAAAAATTGGACCAAGTAAAGTCGGCCAAGTGCTCATCAGGGACACCCTTCTTTTTCCATTATCGGCCAAGGACGCCCATGTGTTAGGCACGCCCCAGTCCCTCCTTCGCTACACCTCCGACATGCCCTCGGGAACTTTGGTCATCCCCGCAACGGAAAGCAGTTGGGGATGCCCAAAATCGGCTTTCGATTATGCCGATTTGGGCGACCCTGAGAGAAGGACACCCATCTCCCGATTTGTGTCGAAAGATGGGCGCCCTTCTCTTTCGAAAATAAGCCTGCGAGTTATTCAAAGTCGTTAAATCGCGGGAGGATTGTGAAAAATTACAAGAGGACCTTACGAGACTGGGAGACTGGGCATCTAAATGGCAGATGATGTTTTAATGTGAGCAATGCAAAGTGATGCATGTGGGAAAGAGGAACCCGAATTATAGCTACGTCAGCAAGGTTCCACGTTAGGAGTCACAGACCAAGAAAGGATCTAGGTGTCTTCGTTGATGATACGTTGAAACCTTCTGCTCAGTGTGCTGCTGTGGCTAAGAAAGCAAATACTGTATTATTAGGAAAGGAATGGATAACAAAAACGAGGATGTTATAATGCATGTGTATTGCACCATGGTACGACTGCACCTCAAATATTGTGCTCAATTCTGGCCGCTGTAACTCAAAAAAGATATAGTGGAATTAGAAAAGGTGCAGAGAAGGGCAACAAAAATGATAAAGGGGATGGGACGACTTCCCTATGAGGAAAGGCTAAAGCAGCTAGGGCTCTTCAGCTTGGAGAAAAGGCGGCTGAGGGGAGATATGATAGAGGTCTATAAAATAATGAGAGGAGTGGAACAGGTAGATTTGAAGCGTCTGTTTATGCTTTCCAAAAATACTAGGACTAGGGGGCATGCGATGAAACTACAATGTAGTAAATTTAAAACGAATCAGAGAAAATCTTTCTTCACTCAACGTGTAATTAAACTCTGGAATTCATTGCCAGAAAATATAGTAAAGGCAGTTAGCTTAGTGGAGTTTTAAAAAGGTTTGGATGGCTTCCTAAAGAAAAAGTCCATAGACCATTATTAAATGGACTTGGGGAGAATCCACTATCACTGAGATAAGCAGTATAAAATGTTTTATACTTTTTGGGGATCTTGCCAGGTATTTGTGACCTGGATTGGCCACTGTTGGAAACAGGATGCTGGGCTTGATGGACCTTTGGTCTTTCCCAGTATGGCAATACTTATGTACTTATGTAAATAGCATCCTAGATTCAGTGGGGAGCCAATCCAGTTTAATAAAATATGGTGTGATTCTGCCTGATTTCTTAAGAGAAAAAAAATCAGACGCACAGACACATTTTGAGTACTTAGAATTTTTCTCAATAAATGGTACAACAAACCCAAGTATACAACATTATAGTAATCTAATTTACTAGGAATCATGTCCAAGCACTGGCATTGGAATTCCAGGTTTCCCGAGCCAGCTAACGCATTGCTGGTTAAGTGCAATATTCAGCACTTAACATAGGTTACCATATAAAGATAGGACTGACTTTTATGTGGTCCTGTTTATATGGTTACCTTGGCTGGTTGCCGACTCCACCCCTGGAATGCCCTCAAACTAGCTGGTTTTCAGCAGCACTAACTAGTTAGGTGCCATTGAAAATTAGTGATTAGCCCTGAACAGGTGATTTAATTGGACAGGAGCCATTTCTGGCCCGTTAAATCACTTTGAGTATCGACCCCAGAATATTATCAATTGCACAAGTCCTGCTTTAAGTGTGAGCAGCTACATATTATGCATGTTAACACCCAGTTACTATAGTATTCAGTACAGGAAAAGTAGATGCCTTTTTTCTTTTATAGAATAGGTTCCTAACGCATATTCTCCAGGCACATAATTGGAGGCCCCCAGTTCTAGAATTACCCCTATGTGTTCAACTCAAGCTGATGCAAATTTTCAATTTTGCATTCTTCTCTTTATTACCCGGTGCATCCTGTTTATAAAATCTACTGGCTGATGGCATTCATTCACTACCTCCTAACTGTTTAATTACTACATTTACAGGTTAATGACATGTAATTTATTTGCTCATAACAAGCCCAAATAGATCATCAAAGCAAGGTCTGCTCATAAGAAGCAGAAAGGGGAAAAGTACCAAAAATGCCATCAAACTATACACCCAGCTGCAGGGTTTAGCATTTTGGGGAGGGAGCAATAGGATTAACAAGAGAAAATGCTATATGCATGGATTTTCCAATGCTGTTCAATGTTACTCTCTTAAAAGAGGCCTGAATTTCATCAGGTTCCTGTCATTTTTGCAGTGCCACATGTGGTACCATGGTGGACTTTATTGCCAAGTTAGGACCTGCTCAGTGCATGTTAGGAGATGATGGACTGTCCAATAGGGTGATTAGAGTTGCAACTGCCATTCAGTTTGAGTTACTGCCATCAGATTTTATGCCATGTAAAAAGTCATTTCATGCTGTTTTGAGCTGAAGCATGTTGTAGTTATCCATATAAAATTTAATCTGCAATTCAGATGCCCAGTTCTTCAGTCCAGCAAGGTCCCTCTCCATTTCCTCAAAGTTTGCATTTTTTTAACACCTCTGACGAATATTGTAGCATCTGCAAATTTAATCCTTTTACTCATTGCACCAATTTCTGATCATTTATGTTAATGTTAAACAGCACAGGTCCTATTAAAGCGTCCTTGGGTACTCCACTATTCACCTCTCCATACGTTGTTCAGTTACGTATGCAGACACTGGCATGGAATATTAGCCAACACCTGTATAACTTCCAGATCTGCTGAAGACCTGGATATTCAGCAGGTCTAATTAATTAACAGCTTTAAAACTGATGATTATTAGGGGCTGAATGTTTGCCTGGCTCACCCTTACCAAAGTGTGTATTTAAATCTTCAAAAAGAATTCTAAAAGCTTGGGTGATGGAAGACTTCAAAAGCTTGGGTGATGGAAGACTTACCTGTCCTAAATCAATGTTGGTTCTTCTCTGTGGCTCATATTTTAGAAGGATCCCCATGTGTGAACAGCAGCTTCCACACGTTTACATTGTCATACACATGTAAATTTGATTTTAAAATACTACGTTATTTACACATAAGGATCCACACCATACCTAGATGGCAAGGAGGCATGATTAGAGCTTGGAGAGGGAGTGGTTGAAGTGGGCCTACAATATTGAGGTGGATTCCTCATCTTACAAAGGGAATACAAGTCGATGTGAAAAAATCTCTAGACATCAGCATTTACTCCTGCCCCAAGGCACAAATAAGTGCCTGCTGGAAAGGGGCATATGTAAAAACCAAGGTCAGTCCCTTGATCACCCCACCCCTGGCATAAACCCCCAGCCAACCTCACCACCCCCCCAACCTCAAGCCCTCCACCTGATGGCTCCTCCAGTAGATCCACTCCCAATGGCTCTCCAGCAGACATAAGACCCTCAATGGCCTCCTCAAGCAGCAGACCTCCCCCAACCCAGATCCCATTGTCAAGTTTTACTGAGGTCTCTGGTATCTAGGAGGAGCAGGAATTATTCCCAATTACTCCTGCTCTTCCAAGCCCTGCGTTTAAAGTGGCACCTCTGACCCTAAAGGTAATCTCTGGGTAGTACTGTTAGGGGTCAGGCTTACAAATAAGGGCATCATATCTCCATTGAGGGGTCATCAAGTAGGGGGTTATGTCTGCTGGTGGGCCATCAGGTGGGGGAGGGGCATGATATTGGAGTGGGAGTTTGATATCAGAGGAGGAGTAGAGGAACTTTTATGACAGGGAGATTGGGTTGGGCTGGAGGGGATCAGTGTAGGAAGGAGGGGGCGATCAGGGTATACATGGAGATCAAAAACAGCAATTTTTAAAAGCTGCTGTCACATACATGTGGGCTACAGTTACATATATTTTCTAACATGCAGCTCTTTAAAATCACTGCATGTGGGCAATAATTGTAGAGTGACACAGACATGTAGCCCGGCATATACTTTCAAGTATTTTACAAGAGGCTCTGTGTTTGGTTCTGCATTTGGTATTTTGAGGTACCTCCTACAGTACTTTGTAGTCCAGAACTGAGTGTCAGGTTTTGAACCACATTCAACATTCCAGCTGCAGAATAAGCTCCTTTAGGGCTGTACAGAGGAGGAGGATGTGACTGAGGCAGTATTGTTCATTTCCTCCTGCTGGCTCCGATTGGCAGCATCAGCTGGAGGGGAAAGATGGGGGTGGAGAGAGAGAGCGCAAGATAAATGATGATATAGCATGAATGTTTTTTTAAACTAGATAAACAATTCTGGCATGGAGGAGACAGGGCCAGTTTAAACATTAAGTAGCGTAGGCCACTTTGGGTGGCAGCTTCTGCAGGGGTGGCAAAGAGCAGTTGCAGTCAAAGAAAACAATAGGTCCTGACAGTCACACTAACTCAAAGAGCCATAAGTATATACTTTTATCTGCAGAGAGGATGGGAATTGTTGAAAATGACCATTCTGATGGAATGTGTGGAATAAACTTGGTTCCCATTCAGTACACTTCCTCACAGAGACAGTTTAAAAGAGTTCTAGCTCCAGACTGCTTAACCAGGAGGGTGTAGCCTAGTCAAGTAAAAACCCAGAGCAAGTACAAAACAGAGAAGCCCAGATCAGGAAAGAACAGACCTTTAGGGTAGACCCTTGAATTAAGGACAAGGAACAAGAAGAATGGCCAAGATAAGAAAGTCCTCAGTTGAACATTGTAAATTGGTGGCCTCATGGCTTAACAGAAGCCAGGACCTTCCTTGTCTGTTAAATACTGACCTTTAAGTTGATTCTTCTGTGTACATTATGACTAGCTGTACCCAGGCAAGAACCATTCACTTTGTATTGGCAGAGAGTTACAAGAGGATTATGTTTGTTCGTGAGTTACCAGGCCTGTGATAGGAACAGGCCTGGGTATATAATTGATGAACAACCCAATAAAGAGTTTTGTTTTAACTTACACTAAGGTTTGGGTGTGTCTTTGGAGGGTTTGTGCCTCATTCCCACTTACACTATCACGGCTATTTACCCTAATTTATTGGCCTAGTAGTTGTTTTTTTTTTGGAAATTGCCTTCAGTATTTATATGAATATGAAACAAAGTAAAAATATTTACAAGTATGATGTTGAATTACGTAGCTTTATAGGATTGTTCTAAGAGGGAAGCAATCGGGATGATCAGGATTGTTGAGTTTAATAATCAAAATCTCAAGGGGGAGGAAGGGTTTGAAATTTAACTGAGGGAGGAGCACAAGGCTGAATATTCACCTAGGATACCCTTGCACTGATCCTGAATGGAGACACAGACTTGCAAATTAATGACAGCAGCAGTGTTTTCATCATTGTGCTCTGTGTCCTTGTTTTTTTTTATGTGATGTGGTGCTGTTTGCCTTCTTGTCCAGCAGAGTGCTGCAGCCTGCCGAATGCATGTAGCAATGGTATTGGCTGACTAAGAAAAGCAGTCTTTTTTTTTTTTTTTTTCTGTTGTCAGCTTATCTGGTGTGCCAGATCTGGGTGCAGTTTAGAGGCACTTTTACTGAGCTGTGGTTAAAAGGTGGCTTTAGCTCGCACTTATGTGTGTCTTTCCCATGCACTAAGGCCATTTATACCGCAGCTGTAAAATGGACGATTTTCTAGTTTTTGTATTAATGGTCATGTACTAATGTTACATGTTAAAAATTTTACGTTAGAAAAATTACCACTTATTGCACTGTAATATAGCTGTGCTAACTGGTTAGTGCTAGAACCCCACTCTCCACCCTCAGACATGCTCCCTCCCCCTCCAAATGTTTTTTTATTTAATGTATGGTTAGTTTCTGCTGATTTGACAGTTACTACAGAATGCCTGAGCCTGTCCCACGGCATGCCATTTTAAGCTGCATTAGGCATGGGTTAGCACTTAATGCAGCTTAGTTAAAGGACCCCTTAGTGATTCTGAACTCAGTCCTCGGGGCACACCTAGCTGGTCAAGTTTTCAGGATATTCACAATGAATATAAATGAGTTATATTTGCTTATCAATGAAGCAGTGCATGCAAGTCTATCTCATGCATATTCATTGTGGATATCCTGAAAATCTGGCTGGCTGGATGTGCCCCAAGGACTGGGTTGAGAAGCACTGCCTTAGAGAACAAAAGGAACAAGTGTTATCTCTTATTATTGTTTTGAACAAGAGGAATGGTATTTCCTGTCAGTTTTAGTCTTGGTCCCCTCCCTGTTCTCTGCATCTGCTATAATACTTTCCTACATTCCCATCTCTTATGTATTACTAATAATGATGATATGTTCATTTTTATAACACTACAGTGGAATGGGGTGGACCACTAGGGCCATGGCCTTACTAATATTGTGCCCCACACCAGGAGCGTAGCCAGACACCCAATTTTGGGTGGGCCTGAGCCCAAGATGGGCGGGCAGAAGAACCCCGCCCCATCGCACAGGTGATTTGGTCTCTTCTTCTCTTGCCTGCATGCCATATGGTCTCTCAAACATCTCCCCTCTCCTGTATACCTTTTAAATAGCAGATTTTCATTGGCAGCAAGGAGCAACTAATACACACTTCTCATGTTGGCCCCACAGCCTTCCCTCTGATGCTACTTCCTGTTTCCGCATAGGCGGGAATACGTCAGAGGGAAGGCTGTGGGGCCGGTGCGAACAGTATGTATCAGTCACTGCTGGCGAAGATCTGCTATTTACAAGGTATGCAGTAGGGACAGTTGTTGGGAGTTCTCAGCTGGTGGGGCTTGGGAATTCCTGCCAGCCACATCATAGGTGTGCTGCTACTGGGTGGGCCTGAGTCCAAAGTGGATGGGCCTGGGCCCACCCTTGGCTATGCCACTGCCCCACACAGCATCAACAACTAGAAAGCTTAGGTGCTTGGTCAAATATTTGGGTTGTTTGGCCCCTCCAACCAAAAAATGTTCTGTTGCTCCTGCTACAAGGCATATACAAGGCTATACACACAAATATAAGAGTCAACTCCTGTTCTATGGGACTTACTTTATAGGCAAGACACACAGACAAGACAGATAGGAGGTTCTAGGAACTTTGGGAGCAAGCCCTTAGTTAAAGGTACAAGATGAGGATAGAATGACAGATGAAGTCATAGGGAAAGGGAAATGGGTTGAGATTTGTTATTCCTCCTTTCTGTGGTTACTATCAAAGCAGTTTACATATTGTATACAGGTACTTATTTTGTACCTGGGGCTTTGGGGGGTTAAGTGACTTGGCACCAGGGAGTGTCTCAGCAAACAATGGGATAAACAGCCAAAATTTAATAAAAGGTTCTTGTGAAGCAGTAGTACAAGTGATTCAATGACTCAACACGGCACCGTGTTTTGGCACAATCGTGCCTGCCTCAGGAGTCTGACAAATAAGAGTCCTACTAGATAGAACTGGACAACAGCATAAAATGATGTCTGGAGGTCTTGAAAAAGACCGTGCATGAATGACTAGTGCATCCTAGAAAACAATCTTCTCAATAATCCGCTGAAAGATTGTGTGGCGCAGAACAGACCCGTATACATTGCAGTGCACACCTTAGTGCCATATCATCTTTCAGCGGATTATTGAGAAAATTGTTTTGGAAGGTGCACTAGTCATTCATGCACGGTCTTTTTCAAGACCTCCAGACATCATTTTATGCTGTTGTCCAGTTCTATTTAGTAGGACTCTTATTTGTCAGACTCCTGAGGCAAAGACGGTGCCATGTCAAGTCACTGAGTCACTTGTACTACTGCTTCACAAGAACCTTTTATTAAATTTTGGTTATTTATGCCATTGCTGAGCCTTTTTCCCATTTCCTGCTCCCTGGTGCCTTGATCTTTCTTCATGGGTTAAGTGACTTGCCCGGAGTCACAAGGAGCTGCAGTGTCACAAGGAGGGCACAGATCGGTGTAATCAAGTTTGTTAGAAACATAGGCGCCAGCTCTCTGGGTATAGTGGATGTCTGAGCATCTCCAGTATTAAGTAGTTCCTTTACTGTGTCCAGGGAAGGGATTTTTCTGTTGAGTTTAGTACCCCCAAGTGTTTTGAAAACTTGGGTCCTCTGATTGGAAATAAGGCTCTTACAACTGCCACCTCATTCCCTGTAAACTCCCTACTCTTCCACCTCCCCTCTTCCCCCCCCCCCCCCCACAAGGTTTTTTCTACTTCCATCTATAGGCTGCACAGCTATCATTCTGTACTTTTTGAGTGAAAGTCACATAGCAGTAGTTGTGCTTCCTGGTAGTGCTGCTGACCTCTGCTGACACTGTGTGGGCGACTGTAAGTACTGCCACACCACTCTTGTAAGAGGGAGGGTGCTCCAAGCACATGCATATATTACTGACAGTAACCAGGGGAATTTTGTGTGCCTGACAGAGGAGGTTATCAGATCTTCAATATTCTTTTATGGAATTCCCTGCCACTGCAGGTTAAGCTTGTGGTCAGGTCAACTATCTTTCCTTTAGGAGAATAGCCAGAGCTTAGTTGTTCATTCATGTGTTTCAATAGGGAGATCAGAAATTGACTTTATACAGGACTACCATATTATAATTGATGAGGCCAGTTTATTTCTTTATTTTTTGAGGGAAGGCTATTTTATTGAGATTTTTATATTGATGAGCCCAATATTCAAACGAGATTAGCACCTAAATCCAAGCCCATTTGTGCCCTTTTTTCAGCCAAATTTTGGGCCCTGTTTACAAAGGCATGCTAGTGTTTTTTTTAGCGCACACTAACCTGTGTAAATGCCCATAATATTCCTGTGGGCGTCTACATGTGCTAAAAAATGCTAGCGTGCTTTCGTAAACAGGGACTTTAGGTGCTTTTCAGCTGAAAATGCATTCTAATTTAGGAGCTTAAAAGTTATACTTACAAATTTAGGCCTGCCATCTAGTTTTCTAGACTTATGAGCCTAATTTATAAGCCTAGTGCTGAAAATTAGTGCTAAGCTCCTAGCTTTTTTCACTGTCCTAAATCTGCCCCTCTTGCCTCCCACTTTTTATGCTCCTAAAGACTATAAATTTAAGTATCTATTTAGGCACTCAGCCATAGTAAATTTTCAGAGGCCAATTTAGGTGTATAAATGCAAAATTGAAAGCATAAATCCTTTCAATATAGGGCCTTATGCTTATAATTGTATATGTTACATTTAATTTCATATTGCATCCTGCATTATGTTGTTTATTGAAAAGGTAACCAAAATTGAATTATAAATAAGTAAATAAATTCCTGATTATGGGATCCTTTTACTAAAAGGTGTGCTTCCAGTGCGCCAAAATGCACTACCGTGGGGCATGCTCAGGCTAGATGTTCTAATGGCCATGCACTAATTAGGACATTAGCGCTTGACCACTAATAGGAAAAATGAAAATGCAGCCATTTTACAGCTGTGTTAAAAGTGGCCTCAGTAGATGGGGAAACCATAGTGCAGGCCACCTTTTCATGCAGCTTAGAAGCGTCTCCTATAGAAAACCATTGGTTTACTATTGAGACAGATATATTTTGCACAAAGAGTGCCTCATCTCTGTGATAGGATGAGTCTTGTCTTTTTTTTTTTTTTTTTCCAAATGAGAACCTGCTAGAGGCTGTAAGGATGAGGTGGGGTGAGGCGTCAGCACTAAAACAGCACTTTTCTATTCAGTTGCACTGCTCTGAACCTGGCACATTGAGTGAAACTTCCACGGCTACTTCAAAGTAAGCGCACGAGGGCGTCCGGGCTCAGCTGTCACTGCGGGTATTGTAGGAAAGACAGACCAGGCATTCACACACACAGACACACACACTGAAGTATAACACAGCGCTAGGCTCCTCAATGCTGCCATTGTTTTGGAGCCATTCTACCAAGAAATAAAAGGAACCCACAAGCAGAGAGAGAGAGAGAGGGCATGGAAAAGAAACGCTCAGGTTGTTATTCTGTGAAAGCAAAGTTCACAATAGGTAAAAGGGCATTATACAAATGCAATTGGTTGGCATGTAGTTGACTCTGCAGTCCTGCCTAGCTGTCTTCTTCTCCCTTCCTTCTGTCCATTTCTTCCCTCCTGTGTGCCTCTCACACATAGACACCGGCACAGCTCCTGAAAGAGAGCAGCCTGGCCTTAGAAGGAGCTGTTGTCGTGACAACCTAAAGAAGCATCTAGCTTTCATCAAGGCTGCTGGGGACAAACCTGCTGCTAGAGGGGGGCAGTGGTGTAAAAGGCAGGGGGGTGATCTGGGGACGAAGGACAAGAAACTGTGCTGGCAGGTAGGAGAGCTGGGAAGAGGAGAGTGCAGGGGAGGCGGCTGCCATGGGGGGGGATTTTCCCCTTGTTCCTGACAGAGCGCAGTCGATGCTTTTCAGCTTCTGTTTCAGCAGTTGGATCCTCCTCTCTCTCTCCTTCCCGCCCTCCCTCTCTCTCTGCCTGGGAAAGTGGGTTAGTAAAAGCAGCACATTGTGCAGCTCAGATACAGATCCACTGCTGGAAGTGCAGCTCGCACAGGCAGCGACACCACCATTTACTTTCTGCACTGCACTGGGATTGTTCAGCATTTGGCTTGTTTCCCCCAATCCGGATCCTGCATATTACTTTTTGTTTTCTTCGAATAAGCTTGTGAGGAATCCGTCTCCCACCCCACCAAACTGGAAAGAAATAAAAAACCCCGTCCTCATTATCTTTGGTGCTTAATTTAACAAATAAACCAACTAAAGTAGCTGGTAACAAATTTTGGTGGGTTTGTGTGCAAGCACCTTTTTTTCAGTTTATGTATTTCTTTTTTTTAATTTTTTTGGGGGGTGTGTGTGTGTGTACAATTTGATCACTCTCCTGTGAACTGAGACCATGGTCGGGAGGGTGCCGCAGAACTGGAACCAGCTGTACCGGATCCTACTGAGATTGCTCTGCCTTCTCCCCACAGGGCTGCCAGTCCGCAGCGTGGATTTTTCCCGGAGCACCGACAACATCACAGTCCGGCAGGGGGATACAGCCATCCTCAGGTAGGGGGCAGCATGCCAGCTTTCTTAAATCACACATTTCGTCAACTGTGGAAGCCAACCCGTGCATGCATGAAGCATTTTCTCTCGCAGGCACCAAAATAGGACGAAAGTCTTTATACAATCTGATCTCTTGTGCTTTGCTGTAAGGGAGAAGTATAATAATGCAGGTGTTGTGTATAGGCTGAGTCACACAGAAGCTGAGTACCTGCTGTATTTTTTTGTGTGTGGAAAAATACTAGATGGTGATCGCTGCACATCTATGAGTTTTATTTTTATATGTATTGCACTAAGGGCATTACAGTTGGTTTTGGTGATGTACAACAAATAATCGAAATATCATATACCCATGACATATAGTGAATCTTACAACATGCACAATTCATGAACCCACCCAACTTATCTGGAATGTTCATTCACTCTTGTAACTAAAGCAGTCAACAATAAATATTATAACTCCTCACCTACATTATTTCTGATCAAAGGGCTTTCTAAAGAGCCATGTTTTTAGACCTGTTTTAAAATCCCAGTAATGTCGGCATAACGGTATTTTGTCAGCTACAGAATGCCACAAAAAGGGATGAGCGATAGAGAAAACTTTCTCCCTGGTCTCAGTGAGCTGAGCTGCAGAGAAAGCCGAAACTTGTAGGACAGCTCGGTATATAGTGTATGTATGATCGTAGGCTGGCTATGCAGTTTGAGCTCCTTTGGCTGTGTTTGCTCACTCGTGGGTGTGTGTGTGTGTTGCAGTAAGCATCAACAACTTAAAAAATATAAGTGAACGAGCCAGCAGTGCAGTCCCATATGTGCAATAGTGTTTTCTGTTCTCCAAGGCTCCCACCCCAAGTCATCCATAATTTCCGGCATTTAAGCTGTTCAGCAAGAGTTGCTCAATGAGTACTTTAGACACAAATACATTTTAACATTTTGAGATGCCTCATGATAGAACCCTGTGCATTTTGGGGAGTCAGATACTGATTTGAAGGCTGATAGATGCCCAAACATGGGCCTTTCTCTTAGATGCTAATTAATTTGGAAGAGAGATTTAGGGTTTTGGCAGTCTTGCATAAAAAAAAAAACTTTTAATATGTGTGTGCCTAGTATATATCACTCTTATCCAAGGGTTCTTCTTGCTTGATGAGGGGGAGGGGAGGTGGAGCCTGACGCTGTTGGGAAAATGTGGGGTATAAATGAGATAATAAATAAATAAAATAAACTAGATAGAGAATTGAGAAGTCTTGTAGCAGATCCAGTTTTGGATGAGAAAACAACTATGTTCAAAAGAAAAAAAAAATCCAGTCTGCAAGAGAATATTTGTGTAGGAAGTAATGATCTCCAGATCTCCCCCCCCCCCCCCCACACACACACCTTATCTCCTTCTAAAAAACAAGACCCTTCAGCCTTCCCATGCTTCCAGAAAGAAAGCAATTTGTTTTTCCTGTGCAAATTTTACAGTTGGAAGCATAACAGAACCTTTTCCTGCTCCCTAAAAAATACAAACAGCAGAATAGGCCAACCTCCAAAGGTTTTGAATTCTGGAAAATAGTGGTTGAAAATTGTTTTTTCTTGAAGCTCACTTAAAAAACAAACAAACCCCAAACTATTCATGAATTACCTATACTCTCTCCCTTATTAGACTCCCACCTACAACTAGCAGTTCTCCCCCCCCCCCCCCCAATATATATGTGGCTTTTATTCACCTTCCTGGGATCTCTAGGAGGCCTAAGCAAAAGAATGCCCAGATTGCCTCTTGTTTGTCAACACAGCCCCTCTTATATATCCTTTGGAATACAAACATATTGGGGCCAATACTCACTTATGTGGCAACTGTAATGAACACCAGTGCAGGCATTTACATTAATATATACATTCACTGCCAGCATACGTATAGCTCAGCCCTGCATTACTCCTTAAACAAAATAAGCACAAGCTTCCGCGTTAGGAGTTACGGATCAAGAAAGGGATCTGGGTGTCATCGTCGATGATACGCTGAAACCTTCTGCTCAGTGTGCTGCTGCGGCTAGGAAAGCGAATAGAATGTTGGGTGTTATTAAGAAGGGTATGGAGTCCAGGTGTGCGGATGTTATAATGCCGTTGTATCGCTCCATGGTGCGACCGCACCTGGAGTATTGTGTTCAGTACTGGTCTCCGTATCTCAAAAAAGATATAGTAGAATTGGAAAAGGTACAGCGAAGGGCGACGAAAATGATAGTGGGGATGGGACGACTTTCCTATGAAGAGAGGCTGAGAAGGCTAGGGCTTTTCAGCTTGGAGAAGAGACGGCTGAGGGGAGATATGATAGAAGTGTATAAAATAATGAGTGGAATGGATCGGGTGGATGTGAAGCGACTGTTCACGCTATCCAAAAATACTAGGACTAGAGGGCATGAGTTGAAGCTACAGTGTGGTAAATTTAAAACGAATCGGAGAAAATTTTTCTTCACCCAACGTGTAATTAGACTCTGGAATTCATTGCCGGAGAACGTGGTACGGGCGGTTAGCTTGACGGAGTTTAAAAAGGGGTTAGATAGATTCCTAAAGGACAAGTCCATAGACCGCTATTAAATGGACTGGAAAAATTCCTCATTTTTAGGTATAACTTGTCTGGAATGTTTTTACGTTTGGGGAGCGTGCCAGGTGCCCTTGACCTGGATTGGCCACTGTCGGTGACAGGATGCTGGGCTAGATGGACCTTTGGTCTTTCCCAGTATGGCACTACTTATGTACTTATGTACTTAGGATACCAAGGGGCTCATTTTCAAAGCACTTAGCCTTCCAAAGTTCCATAGGTTTCTATGGAACTTTGGAAGGCTAAGTGCTTTGAAAATGTGCCTCCAAGCTACCTTGGCCTTAACTCTTTCATTGTCGTGTGCCACACCCATTATCCAACATGAATGTCTTCCCTTCCCCCCCCCCCCCCCCCCCCATATTGAAAAGCATTTAACTGGCCAGAACCGGCAACTGGCCAGTTGAATGCCCCATAACCGGCTATCTGGCGATATTCAGTGTGTGTGTGGGGGGGGGGGGGAGGGGGGGATAGCCGGCTATCTCTCACCAAATATCGCTGGTTAGTGGCTATCCACTGATTTTGATCCCCACTTTAGCGACTATATTTAGCCGCATGACTCTGTGTGATATGTTTGGCTGTTAGAAGACAATCGGCTACATCTGAATATCAACATAGTCAGTTATCTTCTAATCGGTCAAATATAAATCGAATATTTGGTGCCAGTCACCGGAAGCAGCCTGGCAGTGGTAATCCGGATTTAGCGGTGACTGAGGGAGTTAGCTGGGTTAATTTCTGTGGTCTGAATATCAGCCCCAGTATTTTTCTAATCATGATAAATATATATGATATTTTATGATATTTCTCAGTACTTATTGAGTTTTAGGGCCCTGTGTTAGCGTTTTTAGCTCACCTACAATTAGCACACATGCTAACAGTGTAGGTGCCTATAGGGATATTGTAGGTACATCAAAGGTTAATGCACGTACATGGTTAACGCGTGTTA